>NC_092709.1:23854881-24175108 GCF_047496885.1 Scyliorhinus torazame | reverse complement strand
ATTTTGGGTAGACCCTCTGAATGCCTCCAAGGTAATCCAACCAGTATGGTGTGAAGCACACTTCCAGTGCAGACACCAGACTGGACCCTGCAGCCCCTAATTTTACACTCACCACCATTAAACTCTTCCCCAACATCCACTGCCCTACATCTTGCCTTGTGATGTTACCGAACAGAGGATTCAGTGAAAATCACTTTTCCTGCAGCCGCTTCTGACGCACATAATTCACAAGGGGACGTGAATACTATAGGAGACACCTTCTACTCGTACTAACCGTTATCATATTCTGGATTGTTTGACCAAATATTTCACTCCTTTAATGCTGTTGTAGTTCATACATAAATTTGTTTGTAGGGTGTTCTATTCTCTCATTTTCTTCCTCAGGTGTCCACCATTGCTCAGTGGGCAGGAGCCTTGCCTTTGAGTCAGGAGGTTGCATACAACTCCCTCCCCAAAACCGAGGATGATATTCCAGTGTTGTGTGCGTATTTGCAGATGAGACCTTACGCGCTTTCAGTTGGATGTTAAAGATTCCACGGCACTGTTTTGAAGAAGAGCAGGGGTAATGTCTGTCCATGTTCCCGGCTAATAATCAGTATCATTGAAAAGGACAGATTGTCTTGCCACTTGTCTCATTGTTGTTTGTTGGGCATTGCCCGGTGCAAAATTGGCTGCCACGTTTCCTCCATCACAATAGAGACTACATCATTGGCTGTAAAGACACTTTAGGATCTCCTGAGATTGCGGACGGGGTTCCGGAAATGCAAGTCTCTTTTCTTCCTCTTCTCATATCCTGACACCTTCTGTTGGCAAAACAAGTAACAGGGAACTTATTTCCAGTCATCCATGACTGTCCATCCTTCGCCAGATGTTTAAAGGTGTTCACGAAAAGTCGACTGAGCATATTTCCTCTTTTTCTCTGGTCTGCTGTGGCCAATCACCTGCAATCTCTCTAAGCAGGTCCCCAGCACAGTGCCACTGAGATGAGGACCATTATACATGCATGTCGCTAATCGACAGTGACCAACTGTCTATAATAACTTTCAGGATGTGTTGGCAGCAATCCCCTGTTGCCAGTATTTGATTTACTGGGAATAACTAAAAGTGGTTGAAACATTTGCAATGCCTGCAGGAAAATTACAAACTAATATAATATTTAGTCATGTGAAATAGATCCTCCAGATTAGAACGGGATAATGAAATTCAAGCAAGCAGCTTAATTAGAATTCTCTAATTGAGAGTTCTGGTGGCAACATGTAGGTGGATGTCGCACATGAGGTGGCTCCTGCTAGTCTTTGATTTTTGGCCTTTTATGCACGGTCTCAGGGCTAGTTTTTGGCGTGGGAAGTCATAAGGAGTTGGGGGAATGTCAAAGTCCCAGAAGAAAGTTCTTGGAAAGAAGGGGGCGAGTGAAAGTCCGACAATGAGCGTTGCTGTGAGCCCAGCAAGAGGAAAAATGGCAGGGCCTGGGTCGTCAGGTGAGGCCGCTCCCCTCACGGTGGAAACTCTGACCGAGGGGCAGCATGGTGGCGCAGTGGGTTAGCCCTGCTGCCTCACGGCGCCGAGGTCCCAGGTTCGATCCCGGCTCTGGGTCATTGTCCGTGTGGAGTTTGAACATTCTCCCCGTGTTTGCATGGGTTTCGCACCCACAACACAAAAGATGTGCCAGGTAGGTGAATTGGCCCCGCTAAATTGTCCCGTAATTGGAAAAAATGAATTGGGTACTCTAAATTTAAAAAAAAGAAACTCTGACTGAGGTGGTATCAGTGGAGTTTGAAAGGCGGTTTGCCAAACATTTGGAGGTGCTTCAGCGGGAGATGACAGCTTCACTTAAAGAGTGGGTGGAGGAGGCGAGGCGATTGCCCCAATGAAGCTGGCAATAATGAAGATGTAGGTCGAGATGATGGAGCAAAGGAGAGAAGTTGAAGGGGGTGGAGAAGGCATTGTTGCAATATAACGGCAAGTTCACCCTGATGGATGAGGAGCTGCGGAGGGTGGCGGAGGTCAATAAAGGGCTCAGAGCCAAGGTGGAGGACCAGGAGAACAGGTCGAGGAGGCAAACCCTGAGAATTGTGAGCTTGCCCAAGGCGATGGAGGGCCCGAAGCCGACTGAGCACAAAGTTGTTTGCTGAGTCGCTGGCGGAGGGGGAAGAGCCCTCTCTCTATGAGTTGGACCGGGCGCATCGGTTACTCAGGTCAAAGCCTAAAGCAAAGGAGCCACCGAGGATCAGCTTCCACAGCTACAACGTGAAGGTTTTGAGCTGGGCGAAACAGAGACGAGATGTGAAGTGGGAAGGCGTTGCTATACGCAAATACCAAGATCTGAAGACAGAGTTGGCGAGAAGACAGGTGGTCTTTGGCTGGGTGAAGGCGGCAATGTACGGCAGTGGAGTGAGGTTCGGACTGGTCTACCCAGCGAAGCTGAGAATGAATCACAATTCAAAAGACTTTTACTTTGAAAAGGTGGAGGCAGCAGAGGTGTACAGAAACGCTGAAATACTGGGACCGGGCTGAGAATTGGGAATTGGACTTGGTTGGTGAGGATGGGGAATATTTTTTTTGTTGAGTTTCTTTTTCTTTGATTGGGGCTTTGTTTTTGTCTCTTAAAGGGGGGGAGGGGGTTTATTGACATGTGTTTTTGATTTTCCTATCCCCGCTCCAGCTGCTGATACGCTCTGGAGAATTGCCAGGTCCGTGGCCGCGCATGTGCACAGCGGCGACCTGCAGCGGCCGCTGTGCAACATGGCAGCCTGGCCTGCAAAATAGTCCCCCTCGTACGGCCAGCTCGTATGCCCTAGACTACCCCACAGTGCCCCCGGCCCCTTATAAAATTGCCCGTGCCCGCCGATCAGTTCTCACCCGACTGTGGTGGCATTGGTCCGAGTCCACAGCTGCCATGCTGAGCTCCCGACGGATGAGACCAGACGCGACTGACGCCGTCGAGAACTAGGCCGGTCGGGGTCAGAGCATCAAGGGGCAGGCCTCAGGCAATGTCCTGAGGTCCTCGATACGTCTCTGAGTACGCTGCTTTGGAGGGGCCGGAGCAAAGCGAAAGCGGCGCCACCCCCGATTTGGTCAGGAACTTTGATTCTCCGGCCGATCGCCGAACGCAATTTTGGCGTCGGCGACCGGAGAATCCAGCCCCATATTAGTTTTTACTAGAAACATGATTTTGCCGCTTGAAAAGAAGCGCAGATTTCAGAGCTTTTCGAATTTCAGAATTTTGAATAAGGGGCGCTCAACCTGTACTCTTTTGCTCCTCACTTACGTTAACAATTACACACAGGTTTTAGGATTATCAGGGATTATAAAGTACAACTAAATCTACAATGGTCTCGTTAATACAAAGTCTCTTTTAAGCACACAAGATGACTGTGGAAAAATACACTCTCCAGTCTGATCCCCAAGTGACTATCTGTGGATGTCTCCTCAGAATTCCCCCAGATGATTGTTACATGAGAATCTCCAAACTCCACTCCCAGAAACACACTTTAAGATCTTCTCTCATAATTGTGCTTTCCCTTAGCGATTTGCATTCGAAATCCAGGTCACATTATTTTCTATTAATTTTTACCGGCTGTGGACTTCACTGGCTTGGCCAGCATTTGTTGCCAATTAGGGCAGCACGGTAGCATAGTGGATAGCACAATTGCTTCACAGCTCCAGGGTCCCAGGTTCGATTCGCGACTTGGGTCACTGTCTGTGCGGAGTCTGCACGTTCTCCTGGTTTTCCTCCGGGTGCTCCGGTTTCCTCCCACAGTCCAAAGATGTGCAGGTTAGGTGGATTGGCCATGCTAAATTGCCCTTAGTGTCCAAAATTGCCCTTAGTGTTGGGTGGGGTTACTGGGTTATGGCGATAGGGTGGAGGCGTGGGCTTGGGTAGGGTGCTCTTTCCAAGAGCCGGTGCAGACTCGATGGGCCGAATGGCCTCCTTCTGCACTGTAAATTCTATGATTCTATGATCTCTAATTGCCCTTGAGAAGGTGGTGGAGAGCTGCCTTTTTGAAACGCTGCAGACCATGTGGTGTAGGTACACCCACAATTCTGTTAGGAAGGGAGTTCCAGGATTTTGACCCAGCGTCAGTGAAGGAATGATATATTTCCAAGTCAGGATGGTGAGTGACCTGGAGAGGAACTTCAGGCTGGTGGAAATTACATTTTTAAACCAAACTTCCATTCCATTTTTAATAGCTAATTCAGTCCAGGATTTTGCTCAAGCCCTTTTAGGGTTTCCTTGCTTTAACTGCTTTTAAACAAACTCCAAGATCCAGCCAACAATTTCCATAGTTATTTCAATTCGTGTTCCACAGGCTGTAGTTAAATCTCATAAATCTGAAGGTACCTTTCCGGAGTCTCAGCTTTCTTTTCAGCTCGGTCTGTCTTTACTGAACAGTGTTCTGTTCTCGTACCTTCAACATTAGTCTTCTTGGAGACTTTTCTTCATTTCTCTACTTCCCTTAACTAGTTTGTCTTCATATCTCAGCACTTGTTTTCTAGCCTTCTGTACCAACTACTTCTAGCAGAGCTGTGAGAGCTGCCTTCTCTCTCATTAGCTAAATGAAAGCTTACACGCTCACTACCTTGCAAGACCCCAGTTGCTAAGCAACATATGCTTGTTTATTTATTCTCATGCCATAGTCCTCTCTAAGCACAGTAGAATCAGAGTTGGGACTTAACCCACCCCCACACATGCAAACATCTTTGCCCAGCATGAATCTAACTACATGTTTTACCCTTCTGAGCACAGAAACATTAAATTAAATTCAATTAAAGCTGCACCTTATTTCTAATGTTTGCTGTCATGAGAATGTCGCTTTAAGAAATGTTTGGCTGCTCATGTTACTGCAGTAATGTCAGAGTGTGGGTGGAGCTGAGCTCTGGTTCTGCTTTTTAGTTTCACTTTGAGAAAAGCTTGGATGTGTCTGTCTTTTTGGTTTCATGTTTCAGTGTGTTGCAGCTGAAGTCAGCCAAAGCAGCTGTATTGTTGAGCTCTCTGCCATGAAGGACTATTCAGAAGAATTATAAATGTTTTCAGTAGTGAATGTAAACTCTGATGTACTTATGTTTAAAGGTTTGTTAAGTCTTCTGGGTGTTAAAAGAACAGCTTAAAGGATCACCTAGTGTTGTATTCTTTGGAGGTTATCTTTGAATTAATGGTTGCTAAGATATTCACTGTTTTAAAAAGGTTAACTTGGGTTCATAGAATAAACATTGTTTTGTTTTAAAAAATACTGGTCCATTTCTGCTGTACCACACCTGTAGAGTGAGCCATGTGCTCCCCATACCACAATCTATTAAAAGTTGTGGTTCAGGTGAACTCCATGATACACTTTGGGGTTCTCTAAACCCTGGCCCATAACATTGCCAAGCCAAATATCAATCCCTTAAAACTACCTTTGTTTTCCTAACAGTAGACAATTTATTCCTCCACTGCTCCCCCCCTCCCCACCCCCCCCCCCCCCCCCCCCCCACACACACACACACCGCCCTGCACTATTTTACACTGCTCTTGAATTTTATCTGCAATCTGTTCACAAGCACAATATCAGAGAGTAATGTGACATGATGGTCACATTTCCTCTCAAGAATATATTCATATAGTGGCATAACAAAGAAACTTTTGGTGATTTACTGGAGGAGTAATGAATATTGAGGAGGAAATGGGGAAGACAGGGGAGATTTGTCAAAGTAATAGGTTTTGAAGAAAATGAGAGTAGTTAAAAGTACACACGGATAAATGTTAAAGGCTCAGTGATAGTGAAAGTGACCTCACCATTTGAGTTAATTCTTTAAATCACCTCTAAATCTCCTGTCTCTTACCTTAAATCTATGTTCCCTGGTAATTGACCCCTCTACTAAGGGGAAAAGTTCCTTCCTAGCTGCCCTATCTATGTCCCTCAGAATTTTATACACCTCAACCAGTTCCCCCCTCAGCCTTCTCTGCTCTAAGGAAAACAACCCCAGTCTATCTACTCTTTCTTTATAGCTGGAATACGGGCAGCACGGTAGCACAAGTGGCTAGCACTGCGGCTTCACAGCGCCAGGGTCCCAGGCTCAATTCCCCGCTGGGTCACTGTCTGTGCGGAGTCTGCACGTTCTCCCCGTGTCTGCGTGGGTTTCCTCCGGGTGCTCCGGTTTCCTCCCACAGTCCAAATACATGCAGGTTAGGTGGATTGGCCACGCTAAATTGCCCTTAGTGACCAAATAAGGTTAGGAGGGGTTATTGGGTTACGGGGATAGGGTGGGAGACTTAAGTGGGTCGGTGCAGATTTGATGGGCCGAATGGCCTCCTTTTGCACTGCATGTTCTATGTTAAACTAGAAGCTGTGATGATAATCCAGTTATACATAATGGCTGGGTTCCAGCAATAAATAATTTAAGACTTTAAAAAGAAAAAAATTTAGAATACCCAATTCATTTTTTCCAATTAAGGGGCAATTTTGCGTGGTCAATCCACCGAACCTGCACCTCTTTGGGTTGTGGGGGCGAAACCCACGCAAACACAGGGAGAATATGCAAACTCCACACGGACAGTGACCCAGAGCAGGGATCGAACCTGGGATCTCAGCGCCGTGAGGCAGCAATGCTACTCACTGCGCCACTGTGCTGCCCGATAATTTAAGACTTGACATGTGGTAAGCATTGCATATACTTGGGAGAGAACGGGTAACTTTGGACAATTGGAGTTTTCCCTCACTGTGAAAGCCTCCAGTCGCCTCATTCCGGCGCCTGTTCGGGTACACGGAGGGAGAATTCAGAATGTCCAAATTACCTAACAGCACGTCTTTCGGGACTTGTGGGAGGAAACCGGGGCACCTGGAGGAAACCTATGCAGACATGGGGAGAGCGTGCAGACTCCACACAGACAGTGATCCGTTATAGTTTCATGTTTCTATGTTTCGGGCAGCACGGTAGCACAAGTGGATAGCATTGTGGCTTCATAGCGCCAGGGTCCCAGGTTCGATTCCCCACTGGGTCACGGTCTGTGGGGAGTCTGCACGTTGTCCCTGTGTCTGCGTTTGTTTCCTCCGGGTGCCCCGGTTTCCCCCCACAGTCCAAAGACGTGCAGATTAGGTGGATTGGCCATGATAAATTGCCCTTCGTGACCAAAAAGGTTAGGAGGGGTTATTGGGTTACGGGGATAGGGTGGAAGTGAGTGCTTAAGTGGGTCACTGCAGACTCGATGGCCCAAATGGCCTCCTTCTGCCATGTTGTTCTATGTTCTATACTCCAGCCCAGGCAGCATCCTGGTGGATCCCCCCTGCATCCTCGCCAGTGCAATCACTTACTTCTTATAGTGTAGCAACCAGAACTACACACAGTACTCCAGCTGTGGCCTAACAAGCATTTTATACAGCTCCGTCATAACCACCCTGCTCTGATATTCTCTGCCTCGGCTAATAAAGGCAAGTACCCCATACACCTACTTAACCACTTTATCTACCAGTCATTCTGCCTTCAAGGATATGTGGACATGTATCCCAAGTTACCTCTGGTCCACTGTACTTCCAAGAATGTTACCATCATTGTGTATTCCCTTGCTTTGCTCGCCCTTCAAATGCAACACCTCAACATTTTTCAGGGTTAAATTCCATTTGCCACTGTTCTGCCCATCTGACCAGTCTATATCATCCTGAAATCTAAGGTTTTCTTCCTAGCTATTTGCCACACCACCAGCGAACTTGTCGATCATAACTCCTACTTTCATGACTAGATCATTAATGTACACTACAAACAGCAAGGGACCCAGAACCGATCCTTGTGGTACTCCACTAGACACAGGCTTCCAATCACAAAAACAACCGCTGCCAATCACCCTCTACTTCAGAGTGACTAGAATGGGAAAGGTGGAGGATGTATGTTTGGATGTATTACAGAGATCAGCTGGAGTGAAACTGTGGAGAATGTGAAGAAAAAGATGAAGATTTTTGTGTCATTGTGCTAGAGAAAGTGAGCCAGTGACAGTTCGTGAGGGGTGGATAACGTGTGCAGGATTTCCTTTGGTTTAGGATACGGGCCATTGAGATCTGGAGGACTTGGGAGTTCATGCAGGTCGGAGAGTTGGTGAAGAGATCGCCACCAAAATCAGTCTTTGAGGTTATGAGTATTTCAGCTGTGATGGAGGTGAATGTACGAGTGTACATGTTGATTTTATGAAGGTAAAAATAAGCGATCTCAATGATGGACTTGATCTGGGGCTTCTAGGCCTAGAGCGGTTGAGTAGCTCAAGTTGGTTCAGTCTGAGTGAGCATTCAGAGTGGGAGGTAAAGCCAACACATTGAAGGGCATCTTAACGCCACAAACAAATGGATTTGGGTCAGGTGGCATGTTAAAATATTAAAAATCAAAAACCTGCATTGCTTGCTGATTTCTGGTAATCATGGGGGTGGAACGGGGAGGGTGCAGTTAGCAACCAGCTCACTTCCATGAACCAATTTTGTCACTTAAATATTTCAGTGTAGCTGTGTGCCTCAGATTTTGCCACCATTTTATATTCTACTCTCACCAGGGGGGTTGTGCAGGCATTTGGAAACCAGAAACCAAACTGGGAAAAACTCATTCCAGCCTTGGTCCAAACATGGACAAAACAGTTGAACTCAAGAGGGGTGGTGAGAGTGATAGCCCTTGACATCAAGGCAGCATTTGACGGAGTGCAGCATCGAGCTCCAGCAAGTCTGGAGTCAACGGGAATCGAGGTAAAGCTCTCCGCTGGTTGGAGTCATATCTAACGCAAAGGAAGATGGTAGTGGTTGTTGGAGGTCAGTTATCTCAGTCCCGCGACATTGCTAATGGTGTTCCGCAGGGTAGTGTCCTAGGCCCCCTCAACCATCTTCAGCTGCTTCATTAATGACCTTGGGCTGGCTTCTCCGACCACCCTGCCGGGCCGGAGAATTGCCGGCTGGCGTATTCTCTGGCACCGGTTTTTTGGCGGGAATCGCGTTGCGCCGGTCGGGGGCTGTTGGCAGTGCCCCCCCCCCCCGGCGATTCTCCTCTCTGCGATGGGCTGAGCGGCCGCCCATTTTCGGCCAGTCCCGCTGGCGTAAATTACACAAGGTTCTTACCGACGGGACTTGGCTCTGAGGGCGATCTGCGGAGTCCTTGGGGAGGGGATCCAGCCCCAGGGGGGCCCCCCATGGTGGCCTGGCCCGCGATCGGGCTCACTGATCTGTGGGCGGGCCTGTGCCGTGCTGGCACTCTTTCCCTCCGCGCCAGCCGCTGTAAAGCTCCGCCATGGCCGGCGCGGAGAAGAAACCCCCTGCGCATGCACTGGGACCACGCTGGATCCTCCTGGCGCTCCCGCGCATGTGCCAACTCGTGCCAGCCGGCGGAGTCCCTTCACCGCCGGTTGGCGTGGCGCCAACCCCGCCGGCGCTGGCCTAGCACCCGAAGGTGCGGAGGATTCCGTACCGTCCGGGCGGCCCAACGCCGGAGTGGTTCACTGCACTCCTCGGCGGCGGTACGGCCTGCCCGCCGGATACCGGAGAATCCCGGCCCTTATCTCTATCATAAGGTCAGAAGTGGGATTGTGCGCTGATGATTGCCCAATATTCAGTAATATTAGTGACTTCTGAGATACTGAAGAAGTTCATGTCCATATGCAGCAAGACCTGGTTAACATTCAGGTTGGACTGATATGTAGCAAGAAACATTCACACCTCACAAGTGCCAGACAATGACCATCTCCAACAAGACATAATCTAACCATTGCTGAATCCCCGACTATCAACATCCTGGGGGTCAACATTGACCAGAAACTGAACTGGAGTAAGCATATAAATACTGTGGCTACAAGAATACTTCAGAGACTGGGAATCCTGTTGGTGAGTAACTCTACTCCTGGCTCCCCAAAGCCTGTCCACATCTACAAGGTACAAGTCAGGAGGGTGATGGAATCCTCTCCACTTGTCTGGAAGAGTGCGGCTCCAACAACACTCATGAAGCTCAACACCATCCAGGGCAAAGCAACTGCTTGATTAACACCCCTTCTATAAACATTCACTCCCTCCACCTCCAACACACAATGACAGCAATGTGTACCATCTATAAGATGTGCCGCAGCACCTCACAAACACTCTTTCAACGGGACCTTTCAAACCCAGCACCTCTTCCACCTTGAAGGGCAACACATGCAAATTCCTCTCCAAGACTTGGAAATATATCACTGTTCCTTCACTGTCGCTGGACCAAAATCCCGGAACTCCTTCCCTAACAGCATTGTCAGTGCTCCAACAACACATGGACTTCTGTGGCTCAAGAAGGTAGCTGTCCACCACCTTTTCAAGGGAAAGTAGAAATTGGCAATAAATGCTGACTTTACCAGCAATGCTCACATCCCATGAATGAATTGAAAAGTACCTTTCCAGCATTGCTAGTGGGTCAGAAGGAGCAGGCGTTCTTCCCTTGGATATACTGTTTCAGTCCTTCCGATTGGATTCTTTCACTACCCTCCTGTTTACACCAACCCCCTAATTGTATCCCCTTATGCTATCACTAACCCTCTCTGCCATGATCTGCCACCCCCCACCCATGATCCCGGATAACCCCATCTCCACATCCTCCCTCTTGCCACCGATCTCAGCATAGCACCCCTAAATCACCTCCAGCCTGACAAACCAGTCTCTACCCAACCCCACTTCACCCCCCCCCCACACCCCCCACAATACCTCCCTCCATGATCTCTACATCAGCAGCACCAACATACCGGCTGTGGGCTCCGCTGCATCATTTTCCACATCTCTGGCTGTGAACCCTGCCCAATCAGCCTGCATTCCAGGCCAAGATCCTTTTTACATAAAAACACACACACATCGGGGAGTCAAAATTCTGCAAGAATCCTCACCCCTCCCCAAACCCTGCACGAGCCAGGCTTGCAATTCCCACCCTGGGAAATAGCAGGTCCGTTGTTTCAAATTGAACCTGGCTGCATGCTTTCCAGGATTGGTCTCAGGGAATTGAAATTGATTGGGAACGTTTCCCAATCATTTTCCTCCTTGTGTAGGGAATATGGATATTCAGGTTAATGCATTTCGGCCAGCATTTTCGCTCCACCTCTGTCCCCTCTTTTTATTCAGGTCTACATTTCTGCGAAAACACCTCAAAAGCTCTTAGTCCAGGAGTGAACACAGACATTTCCACTTTGAGTTTCACGTTACGCCGAGATGGTTTCTAAGCTTCTTGGCTTGGGAGACTGGCTCTGGGGTCTGGCGATAGATGTTGTGGTGTTCTTTGTGCTGCTGAATTCAGGATGGTTGGCGTAGTGTTCACAAAGATCACAGAATAGCTTTAACTTGAACAAAACTATAAACGTTATTAACACTACTAATTTGGATTCAACCCGTACTTCTAAACAGCATACAGTTGATTGTTAACATATAAACTACACTCATCTACAACTAATCTTAATAAACTATGATCTGCTCTTTACTCACACTAATAATACTTCTGACTCTCTCTAGCTAACTCCGTCACTTCTTCTCCCCCACAAGGCTTAGCATCAATGCCTTATATACTTGTATCTATAGCTCCCTCTAGTGGCTACTCTGGACATTTCATTAACCCTTGCAGTTCTTACAGTTATGATAATACCACAGATGTGATGGGAGAAACTTCTCACTTGAAATCCCGCCTGTGTATTTATTTTGTAATATGTTCCGAGTAGTTAAAGCGGCTGCTATTTTCTTGTCATCAGTAATTACGGCATCTAAGACGTAATAAACAGAAACTTTCAAGAATGGAAATGGTGGATTAAATGGTACATGTGGACGGGATGAGCTGAATGGAAGTCCTGAATTGAAACATGTTATACGAGCAGAGTATTGTTTTAGCTATAATTAGTGCTGCTCCGGAGATATTTGACAAACCAAAGATATAAATTAGTTTAACCTCTTCTCAAGTTTTGGTCCCACCATACAATCGGTCCAACATCCTGGGCGGCATGGTAGCACAGTGGTTAGCACTGTTTCTTCACAGCGCCAGCGTCCCAGTTCGATTCCCGGCACTGACTGTGTGGAGTCTGCACGTTCTCCCCGTGTTTGCGTGGGTTTCCTCCGGGTGCTCCGGTTTCCTCCCACAAGTCCCGAAAGACGTGCTTGCGAGATAATTTGGACATTCTGAAATCTCCTCCTGTGTACCCGAACAGGCGCCGGAGTGTGGCGACGAGGGGATTTTCACAGTAACTTCATTGCGGTGTTAATGTAAGCCTACTTGTGACAATAAAGATTATTATTATTAGATTACTCTTATTGAAGGTAAAGACTGTTGAATTCAATCTTGCTGCAATTAACGGCAGCACGGTAGCCTTGTGGATAGCACAATTGCTTCACAGCTCCAGGGTCCCAGGTTCGATTCCAGCTTGGGTCACTGTCTGTGCGGAGTCTGCACATCCTTCCCGAGTGTGCGTGGGTTTCCTCCGGGTGCTCCGGTTTCCTCCCACAGTCCAAAGATGTGCAGGTTAGGTGGATTGGCCATGATAAATTGCCCTTAGTGTCCAAAATTGCCCTTAGTGTTGGGTGGGGTTACTGGGTTATGGGGATAGGGTGGCGGTGTTGGCCTTGGGCAGGGTGCTCTTTCCAAGAGCCGGTGCAGACTCGATGGGCCGAATGGCCTCCTTCTGCACAGTAAATTCTATGATAAAACCCTTGAGCGGCATCATCGTTTACGTTGTTTTGCTGAAGAAAATTTGCCTTGGACGATATTTGGTGGAATTTCTCCAACTGGCAGTTTTAACTTTAACAGAACATGGTCGGAGGCCCAGATGAATTGCAAAACTGGAGTTCCACTGAAGTGGCAGGAGTGGATTGGAGCAACTCTGATGGCAAGAAAGAAAAATAAAGCAAAGCCTCGCATTCCATGAGTGCTTTTCATGAACTTTGTCATCCCCAAAGCACTTTACAGCCAATAAAGCTCTGTCTGAAGTGTTGTAAGGTTGTAGTACAGCAGCCAATTTGCACATTGAAAGAGCCCCCTGAAAACAAAATCCGATAAATAACTAGACATTTGTTTTGGCGATGTTGATTGAGAGGTAAAGATTGGCCAGGGGATTGGGGAGAGCTCTGCTCCTCTTCTTTGGCTCGCGCGCTGGCATCTTTTAAACCCCATTGATCCAGAGGCAATGGGACAAGCTAGCATAATAGTCCGCAATGGACTTTTTAAAAAAAGGAACGTATTTCTTCCATTCTCTGTTACTGGCACAATTAGTATCAGACTCAGATATGGCACAAAGGTGCTTTTATTGAAGCCAAGTTACAACATCAAATACAGCAAGCATTTTAAAAATTAGGCATACTCGCAGTAAACCAGAAATAACAGCCTACATTTTAACGATCAGTCTTCGCAGCATAAAGCCACTTACAGCTTGGAAATACTCGAATAACGAGGAGGCTACCACCAACTGAAATGTGTTTCACAAAAAAATGTCATTATCTCAGCAAATTAATTCCGCACCAATCTTTTATGAAGCGTTCCATGTACATTTTATGCGTCTGAGGCACTGTTTAAACTTAATCACAACAATGATAGCGGCAAGTAGAATTGAAGAGAGTGGCACATTCCCAATTAACACTAAAATACATGTCTGGACTTTGTGGGACCGATAATAGTTGTAACTAATACATTTTATAGATAATTTATACCCAAAGGCTGACTTGAACTCTTAAGTGTCCACTCTGAATGAATCCAATTCTCATTCTCACTATAAACCAAAACTTAATCCTTTCCATTTGCACTAATATTTCACGTTTATCCATCTCATTGTCTCTGACATGTTTTATGTCCTGTTCAGATCCAGATAGATTGCTTATGCTGTTAAACCACTTGTAGTTTCTGATAAAATGGATTAGATTGTTGTACATGTATAAATGTTTTATAAATCTTACCACAAGGGCAATAAAACCTGCATTAAAAAGAAATGTTTGAAACCTATAGACCCCAAATCTCTCTAAATATACAACAAACCCTAATTACAAATTCATGTTGCTGGTTCCATGACAACTGTGATCACCAGGCAGGAATGTTCCCTTCCAGTCGGGTAACACTTCAGCAGTCAAGGGCATTCAGCCTCTGATCTCCGGGTAAGCGTTCTCCAAGGCGGCCTTCAGGACGCGCGACAACGCAGAATTGCCGAGCAGAAACTTATAGCCAAGTTCCGCACACATGAGTGCGGCCTCAACCGGGACCTGGGATTCATGTCGCATTACATTCATCCCCCACCATCTGGCCTGGGCTTGCGAAATCCTACCAACTGTCTGTCATAATATACACCAGTATATCATGGTGCAGACACACACACACAAACACTGATGGACATGCAGTGGGACCAATCAGCAGAAACATCACCACAGCCAATCACCAGTGAGAGCACACGCACTATAAAGACAGGGGACAGGAGAGTTCCCGCTCTTTCTAGTAGCAGCCAGCTCGGAGCACAGAGCTCACAGCCTGCAACACAGACATTCACCATGTGCTGAGTGCATCACCTGGTTAGGGCTAGGCAAGGGTCAACAGTTAAAGCTGGTATTGCATTTACCCACAGTTCAAGTATGTTAATATAGTTAACCTTATAATAAAATAGAGTTGCACCACTTCCAGTGTTGGTGACCTGTTTGTGATCCAGAACACCCAACACATCACTGTCCTGGCTTGAGACAATTCACACCTCTTTAATCTGGGGTTACCCCTATCTCTGGATCTGTAAACACTTAATTAACTGCAAATGCGCGCATTCAAAGCATTGTCTTGCATCTTTGAATTTGTCTATATATATGTTTCTGGAACATACCTCACCTGAGGAAGGAGCAGTGCTTCTTTGAAACAAACCTGATGGACTTTAACCTGGTGTTGTAAGACTTCTTACTGTGCTCACCCCAGTCCAACACCGGCATCTCCACATCATGGCTATCAACTGTTTTTGTGTGTGAGGCTTGTGTGAGGTGGGGGGGGAGGGAAGAATTGTCAAAGCTGTAGCCATGACAGCAGTCCCTGTACTATGGTGTATGTTTCTTTGCCAAGGACAGACGGTTTAAGGGATTTATTTTTGGTCGCGCAGTTTGGCAATGCAGCAAATGGAAATCAACAATGGCATCCAGTGCCCAGTTTTCTTTAAAGTTGAAATGTTTTAATACTCATTTATTAGTCTTGCTCCCTATACAAAAGCAGAGCAGATGGTTTGTAGACACAAACAGTGGCACCTAATCTATTCTGAGCAACCTATTTGATACTATTTCACACTCCTAAAATATACAAACACACCAGGCATGAGAGTGGGATAATCTTAATCTAACCCACCCATTGAATTACCAGTTTATTTTACCTCCTATCCCAATTGACTTCAATGGGGCAGAGGTGTCGGGACGAGTAACATTGTGCAGGGTATAAAATACCGGGACTTCTGACCCCTTCCCATGCCGACGGCTGGGTTAGTGAAAAATGACCCCCCCCCCCACCCCCCCATTGTGTATTTCCATCGGCTGTGTGCATCTACAAATTGGCAACATACACTTGGAAATACAATTGGTCCATAACACACTGTTAAGAATTGGGGAAAATTATATATTAAAGAAATAAAATTGAATAGATTTTGGAGATGTGAAGTAGCATATCAGTGAGAAAAACAATTTACCTATGTGACTAGAGGAAAACAATGGGGCATAGAAAAGGTAAATTCAAAGTGGAGGGATAAGGAAATTGACATGTGTATGTTAAAAGCTGACTCTGCAAGGTGGATAACATCAAAGGGAAAGAATGATCTATCCATTGCACAATGACTGGGGAAACGGACACAGACACATTTACTATCTCAGCTGCACCCAGCTACAGAAACAGCCTCCCGCAAAGAGGTAGCAGATGTCAACTTTGCTGACAGTGAAGACAGTTTTCCTAAACTTGGCAAACAACCTGTGCGTGGTAACTATCTGCTGGATTTAGCTCATAGAATTATGTAATATTGGATGTTGGTGGGAACAAAGGGGTGTCTCAGAGTTCAGGGAATGTAGGTAGTTGGGAACCAAGGGGTAACTTCAAGTAATACAGTGTGTGTATATCCAGCAGTGTTGTAGTGTATTTTAGTCCTTCTTGTCATGTGTTTTTTTTCTTCTAAGTTAATGAAATGAAATGAAAATGAAATGAAAAAATGAATCTTCTTCATTAATTGTTCACTCAGTGACTGGCCAATTCCTCACTGGCTCACATATTCGATTCCACATTCGATTCCCGGCTGGGTCACTGTCTGTGCAGAGTTTGCACGTTCTCCCCGTGTCTGTGTGGGTTTCCTCCGGGTGCTCCGGTTTCGCCCACAGTCCAAAGATGTACGAGTTAGGTGGATTGGCCATGCTAAATTGCCCTTTGTGTCCAAAATATGTTAAGTGGAGGTACTGGGTTACGGGGATAGGGTAGAATTGTGGAGTTCAGTCGAGTGCTCTTTGTAAGGGCCAGTGCAGACTCGATGGGCCGAATGGCCTCCTTCTGCACTGTAAATTCTATGATTCTATGATATTCTTCTCACAATATTCCAAATTGAAAATATGCACCACTAAGAACAAGAGTTCCAAGTTACCCTTCTGGGTTTGAGATACTCTCGCATTTAACATCAGCGGGGTTCTTAACAAATTGGGGGCTAGTTCGGGATTTTGAAAAGCATAATTCCTTGGGTGGAAGGAATTTGTGACTTTTAAAAGCAACGAGAGTGAGAAAAGTGTGGAACCAAGTGAGGAGGAGTGCGAGTTAAAATAAGGTGGCTGCAACATGGCTCTTTCCATGCCCAAGGCTTTCCTAAAGATCGAAAAAGTAACTCTGCCTGGTTTTCAAAAAGTAACCAAAAGTTAGTTAACTGAATTGGCAGAGCAATTGGAATTGGAATTACCTGCAGGAGTAAGGAAAGCCAAGATTGTTGAAAGCATAGCGAAACATTTAAATCTACATGACTTGTCAGGTAGAGCAAGTTCGCCGAAAAGGGAGGCAATTGAATTGGTCAAAATTCAATTATAAAAAGAAATAGAATGAAAACATTAGAAATGCAGGAAAAAGAAAGGGAAAGACAGCGAGCTTTTAAAAAGGAAATGAGGAAACTTGACATGGAAATGGAGAAGTCAGCAGTGGCAGGAGGAAAAAGGGAGAAAGCGAGTGAATTTATAATGCAGGAAGTTAAAGCAGAGACATTAGAGCAGGAAGTAGTTGTAGACATGAACCTAGTGGGGAGATGTTTAGATTTATAAAGGCCCTTCCAAAATTTGATGGAAAGGATGTTGAGCCATTTTTAAATTCACTTGAGAAAGTAGCTAGACAAATGAAATTGCTGCAAGATATTTGGACCCACTTTTACAGAGTAAACTTGTAGGTAGGGCTAGTGAAGTCTATGCATCTTTGTTAGAGGAAAGGTCTGGGGAGTATAATACAGTGAAGAAAGCTATATTGAGTGCTTATGAGTTAGTACCGGAGGCTTATAGATAGGTGGGTGAGAGCATTAAAATAGAACAAATGTATCAGACTCTTAGAGAAGTAATTCTGTTGGAAAAAATCAAAGATTAATTGCCTGCATTGTTAAGAACGCAGAAAGTCATATAATCATAGAATCCCTACAGTGCAGAAGGAGACCATTCAACCCATCAAGTCCACATCGAACCTCTGAAAGAGTGCCCTACTTAGGCCCATTCCTCCCACCCTATTCCTGTAACACCGTAACCCCTTTTGGACACTAATGGGCAATTTAACACGGCCAATCCAATTAGCCTGGACGCCTTTGGTCTGTGGGAGGAAACCGGAGCACCCGGAGGAAACCCACGCAGTCACGGGGAGAATGTGCTGTGGAGGAACAAAGAGTTAAAACTGCAAGGAAGCCATCGAGCTTGCTGATGACTATGAACTAGTTCATAGGTCAAAGCTTTTTTTTTCTTAACACACTTTTAAATCTGAGAAAGATAGAAAATGTGAAGGTGCGAGAAATGACAGTAAAGCAAGAGAGGAAGTGGTGGAAAATTCCAAGGAGACTACATCTCAAAGTAAAAAAAGTTGGTGCTGAGGGAATGAGAGATATGAGAAAAGGCCGATGCTTTCATTGCACTAAACTGGGCCATACCAAATCAGTAAGCTGGATGTTAAATGGAAAGCCGGCTGGAGTTATAAGTGTTGAGAAAGGAAATAGTAAATCAGAGACTAGAGAACAAGAGAAGCTGGTAGGGTTTGTACACAGATAAGAATAAATAATAGGAGTGAATGAAGTGCACAACTTGTACATAAGAGGGAACAGTAGGTGGCTCATGTGTTTAAGATTTTTGTATGTGAAGGTAAAGATTTTTCATGTTTATTGAATGGAATAGGGAAGGATGATAGAATTTTAAGAGAAACATGAGCAAGTTCATCCTTAATGTTATGGGATAAAAATATTCATTATCCAGAAGGAATATGGGAGAAAGATGTTCAGGTAGCAAGATTCACAGCAAGACAAAAACATTCCTCTGGTAAAAATAAACCTAAGGAGTAGCTTGAAGATGGGAGAAATGGTTATAGGAGTGGTAGGAGCAATGCCCATTGTAGCGATTCAATTTATTCTCGGGACTGACATCGCTGGATCACAGATATTAGTGATGTAGTGATGCATACTGTGGTTGAACAGCCAGTAGAAAATGAAGCTGCAGAGAAATTGCAAACTGACCAGCCTGGAGTCTTTCCTGATTGTGTGGTAAAGACCAGAAGTGCATTCACAACTCAGACAGAAGACCTGGTCCTTCTAGGAAGCTCCTCAGAACAAAGAGAAAGCCTCTTTAATAAAACAATGTGGTTTGAAAGAAAGCTGCTCCTCAGAGTAATGAACCCCTGTCAAGCTATATATAAATAAACAACTGAAAGCCTTCCTTTGAAACTGCCTGGACCTGTCAATCAAAAGGATTTTAAGGCAATGGTTCATGAAATTGAACGTAAACAATACAGTTCAAAGCTTTTAGAGTTCTAAGCTTGCATCGAGGCTTCAGTGAGTTAAAGGGCTATGCAAATTACTGTGAAATAACAATTTCAACAGTTTCCATCACTTTGGAGGGACTACGCTGACCTTCATCTCACAGATCTTTGAACTTGGCATGCGGAAAGACAATTTAAAGCGTTTAAGGCTGCATATGGGAATACTTTCACTCTCTTCTCAGAGAACGTTAATTTTGACATGCTGACAGACAGTTCAAGGGATTTAAAGGGCTGCAGAAGGGAAGGCCAACTAAACAAACGCCATCCCAGCAAAGACCTTCAATCTGGACCCCTCCAGCCCAGCACAAGCCCGCCCAACCCCCACTCCCATGAAGGACACCCTTAGCACTCTGGAGGCAAGTATAGGGAGCGTACTCACCTCCTTTCCACCTTGGGATTAAGGGGGGCTGAGGGTGTGTGTCTGAAGTGATGGGACTGAGGGTGAGGTTAAGAGAGGCCTGAAGGGGGGACTGAGGGTAAGATTAAAGGAGGCCTGAAGGGGGAACTGAGGGTGAGGTTAAGGGAGGCCTGACGAGAGGACTGAGGGGGGCAGCTGAAGGGGGTCCTGAGGGGAGCCTGAAGGGGAGATTGTGGAGAGCTGAAGGGGGAACTGAGGTTTTGTAAGGGCCACGAAGAATCCAGCACGAGTTTTAAGGATACAAAATAATAACGTTTATTTACTATAACAATATATACATAACAGTAGCAGTAACTTCCCTTGCTACCTTCTCCTTCCTGCTGGTTCCTGAACTGGCCAGCTTATTTATACTAGGAGTTTCTCCGCCCCCCTCATTGGGGAAGTTCATACTCCCATAGGATTGTGGGATAGTCATTAGTCCCCAGCCAATCGTAAGTAGGCAGGTTATAACATCCCTCCCCCCCAAAGTCCAAGGAATCCACCGAAGACCCTGGCGAAGGAAGGCGTCGAACTCGTTTGGCCGCAGGCCGGACACCATTTGCACGCGGCGCTGGATCAGGCGGCGTGTAACGAGACGGAGACCGGCGCTTCCATGATGAATGGCGCGGTTGTACATCCACGGCCTGTGGACCCGAGGATTCCCCCTCTGATTCATCCTGTGTCTCCATCTCGGAGTCAGAGTCTGCTGCCTCCGTCATGTCAGCGTCTCTATCTCCATTCGGTCCCGTAACGACCTGCGCAGGCTTCGAGTGAGGCACCAGTGGAAGATTTTGAGGACTACCTTCCCTTGTCTCTGGTCTTTGCGGCTGTTGAAATGAGCTCCGGGGGCGGGGAATCTTTTGAGGGGATGATCTTCTGGACCGGGCGTGGTCTACATGTTTTCGCTGGAGACGACCCTGGGCTTGCACTTGGTAAGATATAGGGCCCGTTTGGCGAAAGATTACACCAGGAACCCATTGGGCACCACCAGAAAAATTCCGCACGAATACTGGGTCACCGGGCGCAAACTGCCGAATCGGACGATGCCGAGACAATCCCTGTCCCTGCCGTTCTTGTGTGCGGCGTACTTTTGCGCCAATGTCCGGGAAGACCATACTAAGGCGGGTGCGAAGTCTTCGGCCCATTAGGAGTTCTGCGGGAGCTACCCCAGTCACTGCATCGGGGGTGGTCCTGTACGTAAACAAAAAGCGAGCCAGTCTCGTGTCCATTGATCCGGAAGACTGCTTCTTTAGGCCTCTTTTGAATGTTTGCACTGCACGCTCTGCCAACCCATTTGAAGCCTGGTGGTAAGGGGCAGTGCGGATATGGCGGATGCCGTTCATCTTTGTAAACCTAGCAAACTCCTCACTCGTGAATGGAGTGCCATTATCCGTGACCAGCACCTCGGGGAGGCCATGCGTACTAAATGATAAACGCATCTTTTCAATTGTTGCGCAGGACGTTGTCCCCTGCATCTTATGCACCTCCAGCCATTTGGACTGGGCGTCAATTAGTAGAAGGAACATGGATCCCTGAAAAGGGCCTGCGAAATCTGCATGTAAGCGTGCCCAAGGCCGCCCTGGCCATTCCCAGTGATGTAGGGGCGCGGCCGGCGGAAGCTTCTGATGCTCCTGGCAAATGGAGCAGTTTTGGGCCACCTTCTCAATGTCGGTGTCGAGGCCTGGCCACCAGACATAACTCCGGGCCAACATTTTCATCTTGGTCACGCCCGGATGCCCATTGTGCAAGTCTGATAATATCAGCTCCTGGCCTTTATCCGGGACAACCACACGCGTCCCCCACAAGAGGATGCCGTCTTCCACTCTGAACTCTGACAGCTTGGAGGAAAATGCCCGCAACTCGCCTGGGAGCTGTCTATGCTGCCCACCATACAGGACTATGTGCCGAACCTTTGACAAGACTGGCTCCGTCTGGGTCCACTCACGGATCTGTGATGCCGTGACAGGCAAGGTGTCCATAAAATTTAGGGTTGCAACCACCTCACCGGTCGATAAAGCCGGTCGATAAAGGCAATCGGCTCAGTGCGTCGGCATTTGCTATCTGCATACCTGGTTTGTGCTCCAGAGAATACTCATATGCAGCAAGCAACAAAGCCCAGCGCTGGATCCGTGCAGAAGCAATGGGCGGTATTGGCTTATCCTCTCTGAAGAGTCCCAGCAGGGGCTTATGATCAGTCACGATAGTGAAATGGCGGCCGTACACATACTGGTGGAAGCATTTCACCGCGAAAGCCACTGCCAGGCCCTCCTTCTCGATCTGCGCGTACTTTTTCTCCGCTGCAGTCAATGTGCGGGAGGCGAAAGCTATCGGTCGCTCGGCCCCGTTCTCCATCTTGTGGGACAGGACGGCCCCAATACCACACGGGGATGCATCACATGTGATGAGCAAAGGCTTTCCTGGATCATAGTGGGTTAGTAACCCAGACAACCACAATTGTTGCTTTACCCGCCGGAAAGCGGTTTCTTGTGGCTGACCCCAAACCCAGGTGTGATTTTTCTTTAGCAGCAGGTGCAAGGGGGCCAGCGTAGTTGCCAGATTGGGGAGGAACTTCCCGTAATAGTTTACGAGACCGAGAAAAGAACGAAGATGCGAAGTGTCAGTCGGGGTGGGGGCATGTTGAATTGCACGCACCTTCTCTGCGACGGGGTGCAGACCCTCGCGGTCCACCCGATAACCTAGGTAGACTACTTCTTTTGCCTGAAATACGCACTTTGTGTGACGTAAACGGACTCCAGCCTCCGAAAGGTGTCTAAGGACAGCCTCCAGATTTTCCAAATGCTCTTGCTCCGACGTCCCTGTAATCAACACGTCATCTAGGTAGACAGCCACACGTGGTAAACCTCTCAAAATGCCCTCCATAACACGTTGAAAAATTGCGCAGGCAGAGGATACTCCAAAGGGCAACCGTGTATATTCATACAGGCCCCGGTGTGTGTTAATTGTTACATATGGTCGGGAGGCAGGGTCCAGCTCCAACTGCAGGTAGGCGTGACTCATATCTAATTTTGTGAATGAGAGTCCACCTGCAAGTTTCGCGTAGAGATCCTCTATGTGAGGCATTGGGTATCGGTCGAGTCGGGAAACTGTATTCACTGTAAGTTTATAGTCGCCACACAAGCGAACTGTGGCATCTGGCTTCATTACTGGTACAATTGGTGCTGCCCAGTCAGCAAAACGGACGGGCCTGATAATACCCAAACTCTCCAAACGAGTGAGCTCCCCTTCTACCTTCTCGAGCAAAGCGTAAGGCACTGGGCGCGCCCGGAAATAGCACGGCGTGGCTCCTGGTTCAACTTGGATACAGGCTACGGCCCCTTTTATTTTCCCCAAACCAGGCTGGAATACCTCTGGGTATCGTCCTAGCACCTCAGTCAACCCTCCAGAAACTGTTTGGAGGATGTGCTGCCATTGCAACCGCAAATGGCGCAACCAGTCCCGACCCAACAGGCTGGGCCCATGGCCACGCACAACGATAAGTGGGAAACGCCCCTCCTGGCGTCCATAGACAACAGGGGTCATTGTAGTTCCTGCAATGTCCAGTGGTTCCCCCGTGTAGGTGGCCAACCTGGCCTGTGAGTCAGTTAATGTAAGGGTCTGTATACCCTGCTTGATGCGGTCGAATGTCCTCTGGGCGATCACGGAGACCGCTGCGCCAGTATCCAACTCCATCTCCAGCGGATGGCCATTGACCCGTACTGTCACCTTAATGGGGGCCACACGGGGAGCTGCCACACAATGCAGCTGCAGGCAGTCGTCCTCCGTCTCCACGTCCTCAGGAGTGGTCGCCGCAGGTTCATCCACATGGAAGGTACGGCATGTGGGCTGGTCCCAGTTACGGCCCCTGGGCTGGTCCCAGTTTCGGTCGGAACGACGGCGCCTCTGGCGTCCCCAGGACCGCCGTCCGCGACGGGGTCGGTGCCTACAAGTCTGACACGGACATGGCTCCTCATCCATTGGCTCTGGAGAAGGCTCCCTTCGGGGAGGAATGTCCGATGGCCACTGGCGTCGGTCTGGTCGTTGCCTCGCCCAAGGTACCGCAGGAGTGCGGGGGGACGTTTTTGGGCGGAAAGGGTTGCGCTCCAAGGCATGCACTTCCATTCCCTGTAGCTCCTGTACTCCCCGCTCTGCGCTCTCTCGGGACAAGACTATTTGTATTGCCTGTTGAAAAGTCAATGTTGGCTCCGCTAACAACTTTCTCTGGGTTGCTGCATTGTTAATACCGCAAACCAAACGGTCGCGTAACATTTCTGACAAGGTCTCACCATAGTCACAGTATTCCGCAATCCCGCGTAGCCTGGATAAAAAATCGGCAAGGGATTCTCCAGGGGTCCTCTCAGCGGTATTAAACCGGTAACGCTGGACTATCATGGACGGGGTTGGGTTAAAGTGTTGCCCCACTATATTCACAAGTTCGTCAAACGTTTTGGTGTCCGGCGCAGCTGGGTACGTAAGGCTCCTAATCACCCCAAACGTATGCGGCCCGCAGGCGGTGAGCAATATGACCACCTGGCGCTCGTTTTCAGTGATATTGTTTGCCCGGAAATAGTAACGCATCCGTTGTGTGTACTGGTTCCAGCTTTCCAGCGCAGCATCAAAAACATCCAAACGTCCGTACAGAGGCATGGTATAATAGAAAACAACTTCCAACCTGTATCCAACAAAAATCCAGGGAGGTGGCTTCAGCAGTGTAGACAGCTATTCACTTTTACCTTCGTCGCCAGTTTTGTAAGGGCCACGAAGAATGCAGCACGAGTTTTAAGGATACAAAATAATAACGTTTATTTACTATAACAATATATACATAACAGTAGCAGTAACTTCCCTTGCTACCTTCTCCTTCCTGCTGGTTCCTGAACTGGCCAGCTTATTTATACTAGGAGTTTCTCCGCCCCCCTCATTGGGGAAGTTCATACTCCCATAGGATTGTGGGATAATCATTAGTCCCCAGCCAATCGTAAGTAGGCAGGTTATAACATGAGGGAAGGGGTTTTGTGCCAGCAATCTGGGAGGGGGATAGGCTGTAACGATATTCTGAGACTGAAGTGCTCTTTAAAAATGGTGCCCCTTTCGCCGAGGAGCGGGACCTGTCAGAAAGATTAGGCCTGCCCCTCACAACTCCAACAAAAACCCCAATCCACTTTAAAAAATTTACTATGTGCCATTGAATGGCATGAAAGGCCCAATCCCGGTAAAAAGAATTTCCACGTGCCATTGAATGGCTGGCGCGTCAGGTTCATTCCTAGCGCCAGCCTGAATCGGTTGCAAATTTTCCACTGGCTGGTGAACTTCGTCTTCAAATGGGAGAATTGCGTCCAATAACAAGCAGCATAGAAGAAGCCCATTCAGCCCATCATACCTGTGCTGGCTGTCTGAGAGAGCAACTGTACTTAGCCCTACTCCCCTGTCGTTTGTCCTGAACTCTGATACTCTCTTTTTCAAAGATTAATGAAGGAATCAGCTTCCATTACTTTTTTCAACTGGAATGTTTCACATGCTGACAACTCTCTGAATGAATAAAACTTATAGGATCACTGAATCTGGCGATAGGGAAAATGCATACGGGTAAGGCACCAGGGCCGGATTGGTTCCCGGTGGAATTTTATATGAAGTTTGTTGACAGGCTGGCACCCCTGTTGGTGGAGATGTTTGAGAACACGGTAGCAAGGGTGGGGGGGGGGGGGGGGGGGGCGCTTCCGGAGACAATGGGGCAGGCATTTATTCCGCTTTTGTTGAAAAAGATAAGGATCCAGTGGAGTATGGGTCTGTTCGGCCAATATTCTTGCTAAGTTTAAATGCCAAGATCATTGCCAAAGTGTTGGCGCTTAAGCTGGAGGATTGTCTCCCGCAGGTGTTTGGGGTGGACCATACAGGGTTTGTAAAGGGTAGGCAGTTGTCCTTGAATTTCCAGCACTTGCTAAACACGGTGATTTCCCCCATCAAAAAGGGGGGAGCAGGAGGTAGTGATGGCGCTGGACGTGGGGATGGCTTTTGATCGGGTAGAGCGGAGCTATTTGTTTGCGGTGTTGGAACGGGTTGGGATTGGGCCCAAGTTTGTGGCGTGGGTCAAACGTTTATAGAAAGATCTGAAGGCGAGAGCTCATACAAATGAGGTGAATGCAGGATACTTTCAGTTACACAGGGGAATGAGACAGGGGTGTCCCATGTCCCTCCTCTTGTTTTCGCTGGTGATAGAGCCCTTGGCCATTGCGCTGAGGAACTGAGGTAAGCGGAGGGGGATAGTGAGGGGGCAGGTGGAGCAGAGGGTATCCTTGTATGCCAACGAACTTCTTTTATACATTCTCAACCCACAGTGGGGGTATAATTGGGCTGCTTAAGCGATTTGGGGCATTTTCAGGATAGAAATCAAACTTAGAAAAGAGCGAGGGATTTTTGTCCCCCCGCCGGGGAAGGGGCTTGTTTAGAGGGATTGCCATTTGTGTGGCGACCACTCACTTCAGGTATCTGGGGGTGCAGTTGGCTCGAGACTGGGCCCGGCTCCGTAAATTGAACTTTACGATTTGGTGGAGAGGGTCAAGGCGGATCTGAAGAGGTGGGACAGCCTCCCTCTATCATTGGCTAGCCGGGTACAATCGGTGAAGATGAATATTTTGCCACGGTTTTAATTTTTATTCCAATGCTTACCGGTCTTCTTGCCGAAAACATTTTTCATGGGGGTGAAACGGTTGATTTTGTCATTTATATGGGCAGGCAAGGTAGCGAGGATTCATAAAATGGTGCTTCAGAGAGGGCGACAGTCGGAGGGTTAAAGTCTGCCGAACCTAGGGAATTATTATTGGGCTGCAAACGGCGAGAAGGTCCAGGGTTGGTGTAGGGAGCCGGAGGCAATTTGGGTGAGGCTGGAGGCAGGCTTTTGTAAGGGGTCGGGGCTGCGGGCACTGGGGGGGGCGCCGCTTCCATTTGCCCCAGCGAAATATTCGGGTAATTTGGAGATATGGAGGAAGTTTCAGCAGCATTTTAAATTAGGGACAGGGTCGAAGCTGGTGCCGATCCGAGCGAATCATTTGTTTGAGCCGGCGAGATTCGGTGCTAGGTTTCGGGGCTGGGAGGAGAGGGGGTTGGTGGAATTGAAGGATTTAGTTCTGGAATAGCCATTCATGAGCTTGGAGGAGTTGGTGGAGAAGTTTGGGATCCCACAGGTGGATTTCCTGTACCTTTATACTCAGTGCCATTCCCCAGCCTTTTTCCCGTAACCCTGCACATTTTTCCATTTCAGTTAATAATCAACGGTCTGGTTACTTGCCTAATTGAGAAGAGGTTCAAATGCATTAAGGTTATTTCCGGGCTGTTATCAAAAAATGTTTCAGAGAAATCAAGTTGCAAACTAAATCTCTAAAGTGAGCCGTGGAGACAGAAAAGAAACATTTGGTTGTATCACCTGGAATGCTTTGGACAAGAAAGGATATTCTATTGTGAAGGTAGGGAATTGGAGAGAGTTATTCATCATTCTTTTCAGGTTTGTAGTCAACGTGAACCCAATATGAACAAAGCTTATAAAATATTGTCCAACCTCATTCAATCCGTGGCAAAGATATGGTTAATTCACGTGTGCGATGCTACAGGCCACCTCCTCGACATTCTTCTTCTCAAAATAACATTTTACACTGAAAAGAGTGACAGAGTCGATTTTGTGATTTAGGAACAAAATGACAAAGAGAGACTCGTTGGAGAAAAGGGAAAAGAAGTTCAGAAGAACCCTCTCACCTCCAAAAATGCTGAGAGTATGGAACCCGTTACCACAGGGAGGAAATTAAAAGAGATACATTGATGGGGATACATTAGTTGATGAAGAAGAAAGGGAAAGCTGGTACAGCTAAATTATACAGGACAGATGAAGGCGCCAGTTGCGTATGAATGAAATGAAAATGTAAATCGCTTATTGTCACAAGTAGGCTTTAAATGATTTTGCTGTGAAAAGCCCCTAGTCGCCACATTCCGGCACCTGTTCGGGGAGGCTGGTATAAATGCTGACTTGAGTTTATTGAGCCAGATGGCTTAGTTCTGGGTGGCACGGTAGCACAGTGGTTAGCACTGTTGCTTCACAACGCTAGGGACCTGGGTTTGATTCCCGGCTTGGGTCACTATCTGTGCGAAGTCCGCACATTCTTTGTGTCTGCGTGGGTTTCCTCCGGGTGCTCCGGTTTCCTCCCACAAGTCCAAAAGACATGCTTGTTAGGTGAATTGGACATTCTGAATTCTCCCTCCGTGTACCCGAACAGGCGCCGGAATGTGGTGACTAGGGGCTTTTCACAGTAACTTCATCACAGTGTTAATGTAAGCCTACTTGTGACACTAACAAAGATTATTTATTTATGTTCTATGTAATCAGGCCTGTTGAGAACCGATCCACTACTCCTCCACGGCCCCCACGCTGTGAATCGCCCCTCCCGTCATTACTCACCTGTGATCTGGGTCGCTCAGCCATCCTGACTCTTTGTTAAGTGCATTACCAGCAGCAGCAGTCGCCCTCCCGGTGGTGCTGCTGAGCAATGAAGAGCTGCCAGCCTCTGGTTACCAGCTCTTGGCAGGTGGGACCCAGGGCGACACAGGACTCTCGTGGCCCTCCAGCTGCCAGGTGAAACTCCCGTCGCCTACATTAGATCCTGTCCACAAAACATTGATCGCACAGAATGAGGGCTGTGTCCGCTCTTTGGAATTCTTTTTCAGTGTATTTTCAGTTCTCCTCTGAAAGTCACTATTGAATCAGCTTCCACCACCCTTTCAGACAGTGCATTCCAGATCGTAAAAATCCCCTGCATAAGATAATTTCTCCTCATTTCCTCTCTTATACATTGCCAATTATTTTCAATCTAATCCTTCCCTATTGAACATCCTGTCAGTGCTCAATTTATCAAAAGCCTTCATAATTTGGAGCACAATCATAATTAGGTTTATTTGACTCATTATATCTTTGATCCATTTCTCAATTCCTCTCAATAATATTACTTCTCTCTCGCTCTACTTCCCTCTTAGCAGTAACGAGTCACTTAATCTTGTTTTGTGTGCTTCTCAATGGCTATTTTTGTACTCCAAGCCCAACACGTTAGCCACAATCTAGCTTATGTGCTGATCTCGCATTTTACTGGCCGGTAGACAGGTTTGTGAGCAGGAAAATGACTGGTGTAACAAACCCTTTGAGTTGAAAAATTCAGTATTATGAAGTCTTAGGGGACGATATTGGGAGTAAGCAAAATTATTCATTCAAAGAGCTAGCCCGGGCACAATGGGTCAAATGGACCTCTTCTGTGCCGCAAATTACTGTAATTGTTAAATAAATGCCGGTTTAATTTGCCTTTCCCTTAACCATAAGGAGGCATGGGATAGTGGGAAATTTGGCCAGTTGGATAACGAACTGGCTAATCGATAGAAGTCAGAGAGTGGTGGTGGATGGCAAATATTCAGCCTGGATCCCCGTTACCAGTGGTGTACCGCAGGGATCAGTTCTGGGTCCTCTGCTGTTTGTGATTTTCATTAATGACTTGGATGAGGGAGTTGAAGGGTGGGTCAGTAAATTTGCAGACGATACGAAGATTGGTGGAGTTGTGGATAGTAAGGAGGGCTGTTGTCGGCTGTAAAGAGACATAGATAGGATGCAGAGCTGGGCTGAGAAGTGGCAGATGGAGTTTAACCCTGAAAAGTGTGAGGTTGTCCATTTTGGAAGGACAAATATGAATGCGGAATACAGGGTTAACGGTAGAGTTCTTGGCATTGTGGAGGAGCAGAGAGACCTTGGGGTCTATGTTCATACATCTTTGAAAGTTGCCACTCAAGTGGATAGAGCTGTGAAGAAGGCCTATGGTGTGCTCGCGTTCATTAACAGAGGGATTGAATTTAAGAGCCGTGAGGTGATGATGCAGCTGTACAAAACTTTGGTAAGGCCACATTTGGAGTACTGTGTACAGTTCTGGTCGCCTCATTTTAGGAAGGATGTGGAAGCTCTGGAAAAGGTGCAAAGAAGATTTACCAGGATGTTGCCTGGAATGGAGAGTAGGTCTTACGAGGAAAGGTTGAGGGTGCTAGGCCTTTTCTCATTAGAGCGGAGAAGGATGAGGGGCGACTTGATAGAGGTTTATAAGATGATCAGGGGAATAGATAGAGTAGACAGTCAGAGACTTTTTCCCCAGGTGGAGCACACCATTACAAGGGGACATAAATTTAAGGTGAAAGGTGGAAGATATAGGAGGGATATCAGAGGTAGGTTCTTTACCCAGAGAGTAGTGGGGGCATGGAATGCACTGCCTGTGGAAGTAGTTGAGTCGGAAACATTAGGGACCTTCAAGCAGCTGTTGGATAGGTACATGGATTACGGGAAAATGATATAGTGTAGATTTATTTGTTCTTAAGGGCAGCACGGTAGCATTGTGGATAGCACAATTGCTTCACAGATCCATGGTCCCAGGTTCGATTCCGGCTTGGGTCATTGTCTGTGCGGAGTCTGCACGTCCTCCCCGTGTCTGCGTGGGTTTCCTCCGGGTGCTCCGGTTTCCTCCCACAGTCCAAAGATGTGCGGGTTAGGTGAATTGGCCAATGATAAATTGCCCTTAATGTCCAAATTGCCCTTGGTGTTGGGTGGAGGTGTTGAGTTTGGGTAGGGTGCTCTTTCCAAGAGCTGGTGCAGACTCAAAGGGCCGAATGGCCTCCTTCTGCACTGTAAATTCAATGATAATCTATGATTAATCTAGGACAAAGGTTCGGCACAACATCGTGGGCCGAAGGGCCTGTTCTGTGCTGTATTTTCTATGTTCTATGATCTCCTTAGCCTAAAACTGACCAATTGAGAATTGACAGCGTGATTTATGATTTGCTCTCATTGACTGGACTCAGGACTATTACTATTCACCACAGCCTTGAATGGGTCCGCAATCATTTTTAAGGGGGAACGAGAAGCATCTTAGTACATGCGTCAGTGTTGTGGTACATGGCTCTGATTGTTAGCAATCATTACATGTCCTCTGACCTTTCTAGAAAGACTGCTCTTTGGTCTGAGACCAGTTGACACCAGCTAACGATTAATGATTAATGGGAACTGATGATGCTTCGGGAATTTTTTTTATTAAAACACCAATTTATCCTTAATGCATTTAAATCAGTTCTGATAGATGAGCCCTAATGCAGCTGTTCTGGTAAGTGGGACATCCCAATTCCATTAAGGGCTTTCATTGTAATGCGATTTTCTTCCTGCCATTTTCCATTGACAAGTCCAGCTAAAAGGCCACGACTCGTGTGGTGGGCTACTGCAAAAAGGAGTGGGAATGAGTGAGATCAGAGTGCTGCAGTTAAATTGGATTGTGGTTGGCTCACAAAAGACAGGGGCATGGAGGAGCAAGGGGCGTGTGAGGTAAAAGCTCTTGTCGAAGATCCAATCAAATAGAGATGGTTTCAACAGGGGGCGAGGAGGTAGAACGTGAGTAGCAGGATAATAATATTCAGCAGGATCAGGGCCATCATAAACATTTGTGGTGAAAATGCTAACTTTGAATAATTTTATACACTGGGCAAAAAAAAAATAACAACAGTTGCGAAAGACAGCAGCTCAATTCACTGGAAAATTTCATTCTGAGGCCAGTGAATGGAATCTGACTTTAGTGTTTGTAGTGAACGTATTCACCAGAATAAGTTGTCTGTAGAGTATTGTAATATGATCCCTTTTCCATGTAGTGTACTGGAACCCTGGTGGGCTCCGCCTCTGGCTCCGCCCCCCAGACGGTATATAGACCGGCCGCATGGGGGCGGCGCTCAGTTGTTTCAGCGATCTCAGGCAGGCAAGTTCTTGCGTAATAAAGCCTATGTTCTCTCGCTCTCATTGTCTAGCAGTGGATTAATGGTACATGAGTGTTTAATTATCAACCATGCAATGCCTTCAATTTACACTCTGCCCCCTCCCATATATGACCTTCCCTAAAATGTCCAGTATGAGGACTCCTGGCTGAGTCATCTAAAAGTGTAAGGAAGTAAAACCTACTGATTCAGATCCACCCAGATTGTCCTGGAGTTTCGGACTAGGGTTAAAAAGTGGCATATATGGACTTATGTTGGAGGTTTTTGACACAGTGGGTGGCGTCTATTCCCTTGCACCACAAGCTCCGGGTTCGATTCCTACCCCAGCACTTGATGGCCAAGGAAGGTGCGTTCCTAACACAGTCAAACAGGTTGAGAGTGTCAATCTGCAAAATCCTTCCAAACATGCCAATGGATGATGGTAAGAGCGGGAGGGACTCCTGGTCAGTCATGCTTGATGTGGAGTGTCGCCCCTCAAGATGTAAGCCTCTGGTGACCTGTTCCAGGAATAACTATCTATGGAAACAGACAAACGTCTGCATTAGTGCTGGGAGAGAACTGGAATATGTAGTCTTGTGAAATTAAAATAACATGTAATGTTCCAGTACGAAAGTTCAAAGGGGCTTTTTACTGCCTCCCTAGGTGTGACCAAAGGGATTTATTGATGAAAGGCTATTAAATAACAGGTATAGAACACTATACACCAGGGCCGGAATTCTCCGGTACCCGGCGGGCAGTCCGTACTGGTGCCAAAGAGTGGCGTGAACCACTCCGGCGTCGGGCTGACCAGAAGGTGGAGAATCCTCCGCACCTTCGGGGGCTAGGCCGGCGCTGGAGTGATTGGCGCTGCGCCAACCGGCGCCGAAGGGCCTCCGCCGGCCGGCGCACATTGGCGCATGCGCAGGAGTGCCAGTGTGTTCCCAGAACCGCTGCCGTGATTCCTGCGCATGTGCAGGGGTTTTCTTCTCCGTGCCGGCCATGGCGGAGCTTTACACAGGCCGGCGCGGAGGGAAAGTGTTCCCTCACGGCACAGGCCCGCCCGTAGATCGGCGGACCCCGATCGCAGGCCAGGCCACCGTGGGGACCCCCCCCCCCCCCGGGGCCGGATCCCCCCGCACCCCCCCCCCCCCCCCCCCCACGAGGACTCCGCAGGCCGCCCTCAGAGCCTGGTCCCGCCGGTACAGACCTTGTGTAATTCACACCTGCGGGACTGGCCGAAAACGGGCAGCCGCTTGGCCCATCGGGGACTGGAGAATCGCCGGGAGGTCCACTGTCAATGGCCCCCGACCAGTGCGGCGTGACCCCCCCCCCCCCTGCCAAAAAAACGGCGCCGGAGAATTAAGTAGCTGGCGTCGGAGCGGCGGGACGGCATTCACGCCGCCCCCTGGCGATTCTCCAACCCGGCGGGGGGTCGGAGAATCCCGCCCCAGGTCTTTACTCTTCAGCTCCCAGGTCCACACTGCCTAGTGTCTGCTCCCAGGACCCCAGGCAAACTCTCAATTGGCCAGGGTTCGTGCCCTCTCGCGTGATTGGCCCCAAGCCGGTCATGTGGCCCCATGTGCTCGCCCCCTTATAAGGGCCATGCTACCACATCCCTCACCCCTTAGGTCCCTTAACACTATCCCAAAACTATCCAAAACTATGTACAATGGTTAACAGGGACAACAGAGGACAGAGAGTCCGTCAAAAAGTCAATCGGTCTGGAGACTCGGAGGTCCTCTCAGACCTCCGTAGCCCAGCCATAGACTCAGCACTCTTTTGGGCAATCGAGTAGCCCACAGTCAATGCCACTTCAGGAAGGCCCACTTCGACGACAGATGCAGCAGGTTGAACAGAAACGGGAGCCCCTGGCTCCCCTTGGCTGGACCATGTTACAGGATTAGTCACGATGCTCAGTGGACTTGTCATAGAATCATAGAATTTACAGTGCAGAAGGAGGCCATTTAGCCCATCGAGTCTGCACCGGCTCTTGGACAGAGCACCCTACTTAAGCTGAAGCCCATGCCTCCACCCTATCCCCGTAACCCAGTAACCCTACCTAACCTTCTGGACATGAAGGGGCAATTTAGCATGGGCAATCCACCTAACCTGAACATCTTTGGACTTGTCGACTCCATGTTGAATGGTTGCCACCCCTCATCTCCTCAGGCGGTGTACGTGTTTTTGACGGTCTTCCCATTGGCATAAACCACATAAGACATCGGCCCCGACCAGGCCACAGGCGTCCGTCTAACCAAGGCAAACCAGGAGTGACGTTTCAGACCAGAACCGGATCTCCCACCTAAAATGACCTGCCAGCACTCTGCTCTGACTGTTGACGCCTCTGGGAGGCCTACTGGTGCCGCCTCTCCCCCCACCCCCTCCCGCCCCCTGCCACGGTCGGAACTATAAGATCCAATCAGGTTCGCAAGCAACGACCCATGAGCAGCTCACCTGATGTGACGCCCGCCACCCCCACCCGTTGTACAACAACAACAAATTAGTCTCTGGCGAAGTGACTTTGTGGATTAATTTTTCATGGTATTCTACACCCCTGGATGCTTCACCCAATTCCTGTGTGTAAGTATTTACATTGTGTATTTTATGTTTGCCCTCTGCATTTTCTTTTCATGTAGGAAATGAGCGTTCTTGAAAGTTTGAAAGGCCCTCTCAGCCAAACCATTTGATACTGGATGGTAGAGGGCTGTCCTCGTAAGCCATTTGCTCTCACAAAACACTGGGAATCATCGCTGTTGAAGGGGGTGCCATTGTCCGAAACAATTGGCTCGGGATGCCCATGAATGGCAAAGATTTGGCGCAAAGCATTTACCGTGGCCTCCGATGCAGGGTCCCCATCTCTTGAACTGATAGCCACTTCAGGTGGGCATCCAGGCGCCGGAATGTGGCGACTAGGGGCTTTTCACAGTAACTTCATTGAAGCCTACTTGTGACAATAAGCGATTATTATAGCAACACCAAAAACATCTTGCCCTGGAACTGCGCGCCAACATTTGCAACTTTGTCTGCCCTGTGTGGATGTTATGTAATTCTTGACGGTGGGACCCCCTGGCCTGAGGCAGGATGGCAACCTGTGAGCTCCACGGAACCACGCCGTCTTTACATGTCTTGACGAGCAAAGTAGGGCCTCAGTTGTTCAGCCTTGTCATATCACCAGCCAGATTGTATCATAGGGCAGCACGGTTGCACAGTGGTTAGCACAGTTGCTTCACAGCTCCAGGGTCCCAGGTTCGATTCCCGCTTGGGTCACTGTCTGTGCGGCGTCTGCGCGTTCTCCCCGTGTCTGCGTGGGTTTCCTCCGGGTGCTCCGGTTTCCTCCCACAGTCCAAAGATGTGGTTAGGTGGATGGCCGTGATAAAAAGGTTAGGCGGGGTTACGGGGAAAGGGTGGAGGTGTGGGATTAAGTGGGGTGCTCTTTGCAAGGGCTGGTACAGACTCAATGGGCCGAATGGCCTCCTTCTGCACTGTAAATTCTATGATTTGTTTGACCTTTGAAAGAACAGGGGGCTGGATTCTCTGCTGCCTGGCGGTGACATCACGTTCGGCGAGGTGGCAGAGAATCCCCGATAATGCCAAAATCGGGGGGCGACGCCGCTTTTGCGATGCTGCACCCCTTAAAAGCAGCGTACTCTAGGCGAACCCACGGCACGAATCCACGGGCTGCTCCATCCCTGACCTGCTGAGTTCCCGACGGCGTGGGTCACGTGTGTTCTCATCCGTCATAAACTTAGCGTGGCGGCTGCGGACTCAGTCCGGTGCCGCCACAGTCGGGGGAGGGTTGATCCGTGGGCAGGGGGGGGGGCTTCATTCGGGTTTGAGGGCACTGTGCCAGCTTTCCTGGCACGCCGGCGTGGGGACTTACTTTCCCAAACGGAGAATCCAGCCCAGGGTCTCTTTGGGTCCAGCTATGGATATGCCCAGCGGACACTGGCACAGAGGGTCCGAGGTTTAGGGCTAGAATGATCTCCTGGGGTACCAGTGATGGTGGAGAGCTCTTGGGTAGGGGCAGGTAACTTAAAGCATCTGCATTAGCAATTTGCGTCCCAGGCTGGTGCTGAAAAGCGTAGCTGTGGGCCGCCAACAGCAGGGCCCAACGCCAAAGCTATGGATGGTATGGGCTTATCTCCCTTTACAGGCCCAGTCACTATGTCAAACCGTCAAACGTACATATACTGGTGGAATTTTTTCACACTGAATATAACCGCTAATCTCTCCTTTTCAATCTGCGTGTAGTTTTAGTTTGCTTCTAAAAGAGTCCTTGAAGCAAAGGCTATCTCCCATTTTGCGGGATAAATGGCCCCTATATGGTAAAGGGACGCATCACATGTCAACACAATTGGTTTCCCCAGATCAGAATACACCAAGAGGTTTGGCGACTGTAATGTTTGCTTCACAACTCAGAGGGGTTCAGCTTGAGGCTCGCTTCATTAACACCACTGAATCTGCCTCAATAGCCAGTGTTGTGGCTAGATTCTAATTGAACCTTACATAGTAATTGACCAAAGAAGCTCACTGACATTATTGCGTGCAGGGACATCTCAAGTGACCTTGACTTTTTCTGCCACCAAGTGCAACCCTGTTGCATCAACATGAAATCCTAGGTGGATCGCCTCAAGAGTCCTGAGAAGTATATTTTAGGTGGACCCATGCATCACAAAACCTCTTTAATACTTCCTCTAGGCTGGCCATGTGTTCTTCTGGTGTAGTGCCAGTGATGAACACGTCATCCATGTAAACCTTAGGAATTCCCTGGAGGAGATTTTCCATCTTGCCCAGGAAGATGGCCCAGGCTGACCCAATGCTGAATGGCAGCCTGCTATACTAGAAGAGGACTTTATGGGTATTGATTGTAGCAACATTTCTGAGATTCCTTATCCAACTCTAGTTGCAGGTAGGTGTGACTGACATCACAGGTAGGGTACATGTGACTGAATAGGTGAGGAACCCCGCCAGCTTGGCATAGAGGGCTTCAATTTGGTGAGTCGGATACCGATCGACCTGGGCAACTTGATTTATTGTCAGCTTACAGTCCTCACAAATCTTAATCAGGTTTAAGGACAGGGACTATCGGCATATCCCGCTCTGAAAACTGATCTAGCTCTTCCAAAGTCTTCAACCTTTCGATGCAATGCGTATGACATTGGTCTGGCTCTGAAGAATCTGTGGGCCGAGTCCAGATTGACATATATTTTTTACGCCCTTAATTCGGCCCCAATTCTTTGTGGAAGACACCTTCATATCTCCTGAAGACATCTCGGAGAATGCCGTCAGATATTTTGAAGATTTTATTTTATTCGTTCATGGGTATGGGCGTCGCAGGCTGTGCCAGCATTTATTGCCCACCCCTAATGGCCCTTGAGGGAGCATTTGAGAGTCAACCAAATTGCTGTGGGTCTGGAGTCACATGTAGGCCAGACCAGGTAAGGATGGCAGATTTCCTTCCCTAAAGGACAACCAAATGGGGTTTTACGACAATCACGGTCGCCATTAGACATTTAATTTCAGATTTTGTATTGAATTCAAGTTTGACCATCTGCAGTGGCGGAATTTGAACCTGGGTCCCCGGAGCATTACCCCGGGTCTCTGGTTTACTTGTTCCAGTGACAATACCACTGTACCGTCGTCTCCCTATACCACCCCATTTCCAGCCAGTTCAGATTAATCACCGCTAACCAGTCTCTTCCCAACAGACTGGGTCAATGCCCTGCCATGACAACCAATGGCAGATTGGCCTCCTGCCCTCTGTAGGCCACTGAGGTATTGGCTGTTCTGAGGATCTTCAAAATCTCCCTGGTGTATGTCGAAAGCTTGGCTGTAATACCCTTTAAGTTTAAAGACTGTGGGCTGGATTCTCCACAGCCCTGCGCTGAAATCGCGTTGGCGGGGAGCCAGGGATCAACTTTCACGCCGAAATCGGGCCCAGCGCCGGTCCGGCGATTCTCCGGGACATGAGAATCGGCAGGTTCGCGGAGTACTCTGTGCGGCTGGGGGGCCCATTGCCAGAGGCCCATCCAGCAATCCTCCACTCCTGACCGCCCGAGTTCCCGCCGGCGTGGTTCTAACCACCTATCACTGTTTGGGAAGCTCGCGTGGCGGCTGCGGACTCAGTCCCTGGTTGAGGGGGGGGGGGAATCGAGCACCAAGGGCGGGCCTTATGGGTGGCCAGGGGACAGATTGAACTGGGTGGATATTTGGGCGTGCGGCCGGTTGGGGAGGCTTACATCTTCCAGCTGCCTCCGCAGTCCGAGTCCGCCATGACGCTCGGCGCGACTGTTGGAGGCCGCCACCATGCGCATGCGTGGACCGGAAACCGGAAGCGCGGGGGAACCGTATCCGCAGATAAAGCTGCTAGAAACACTCCGGGTCCCAACAGGCCCCCTGAGGGTAACTGAATTAGCTCATCTATTTTTGAGGAAACTCCAGAGTGAAACGCTATCGTTTTTACGACGGCGTGGAGGCACAATGCAGGATTCTCTGATCCTGAGGCTAAGTGTTGACACCGTCGTAAACGCCGTCGCATTTCCCGACGGTGTCAACATGGCCTCAGGATCAGCAATTCTGACCCCTATGGGGGCCAGCACGGCACTGGAGTGACTCACGCCGCTCCAGCTGCTGATCCCACCGTGAAGTGGGTGCCGCGGGATCCGCACATGCGCAGTGGCACCGGCGCCAACGCACACATGCGCAGTGCCTTCCTTCACCTCGCCGGCCCCGACGCAACATGGCACAGGACTACAGGGGCCAGCGCGGAGGTAACGAGGCCCCCAGCCAGAGAGACCGGCCTGCCGATCGGTGGGCTCTGATCGCAGGCTAGGCCACATCGGAGGCCCCCCCGTTTTTTTTTTTAAACGTGCAGGAAAATAGGAACTTCATGAAGCTGTTTTCTATTCATCCCTCAGTCCATTCTACTGCTCTCTAATGGCTAAATATTCGTGCCCGCACCAAAAAGGTCATGGGTGAGCCTCCCTTCACCCATCCCCTCCAACTGCAGTGCCCGTGGACAGTTAATGACCCATTGGGCAATTAATTTATATCAGGTGAGACTTCTGCCTCTGAGAGCTGTCAACCAATTAAATAGCCAATGTCCCCCTATTCCCAAAAGTGCCACAGGGAATAGCGGTCACTACTAGGACTGCACCCAGTCATCAACAGTGAGGACTCATGGAGCGGAGTTAAAGGTATGCTGGGGGAAGGAGGTTTCGGTGGGGGGCCAGGTAAGGGGGTTGGGGGGGGGGGGAGGCAGGGGTTTGAGGGAAAATGTAAGGGGGAGGGTGTGTGTGGGGAGACCTTGGACACCAATAGCCGCAGCAGGCCGGTTGTGGAGGAACTGTCCCTTTACCTCCAGCCGACACAGTGAAAGGTGCCATCTTGGATGCTTGCAATGGACCTCTCCTGCAGTAGCAGGATGAGGCCCTTAAGTGGCCAAGGGGTCTGTAAAATCCACCCAATTAAACCAAATGTGAATTTATCTTCTGTTTAAAAGAACAAACCAACTTCTATTGCAGTGCACAATTGTCCCTCTGGAACGGTGTCAATCTGAATGATGGAGTTTCTTTATTTAGCCATTAGAGAGCAGTAGAATGGACTGAGGGACGAATGGAAAACAGCTTCATGAAGTTCCTATTTTCCTGCACGTTTAAAAAAAAACAATCATTGATGGTTTTGGAGCTCATGGCTTCCAGTTTTGTTTTCCTGTTTCCAACTGAACTGTCTCATTGTTACGGGTTGAGAATTCTCTGATGCCCTGGCCTTGATTCTCAGTGTCAACTTGAGGTAGTGCAACTCACTTTTGGGTCAAACCGTCATGGGTTCCAATCCCTCTCCAGGACTTGAGCGTAGGCTGATGCTCCGGTGCACTGAGGGAAGGCCGCACCATCGGAGGTGCTGTCTTTTGGATGAGAGGTTAAACCAAGGTTCTTCTTGTCCTCACCGAAGGACATAAAAGATACGATTGAACTATTTTGGCAAAGAGCAGGGGCCATATCCCTGGTCTCCAGGCCAGTTTTTATTCATCAGTCAATATCACCAACACACATACACACAAATCTGGTCATTATCACATTGTTGCTTGTGGGAGCTTGCTGTGTGCAAATTGGTTGCCAAGTTTCCTGCATTACAATAGTGACTATGCTTCAAAAAGTACTGAATTGGGTGTAAAGTGCTTTGGGACAATGTGTTTGCATAAATGCAAATCTTTCTTTCTCTTCAAATAAGATGCTCAGATTGTGATGCAAGCTATTTTGTGTATTTTACAAGGCTAAGAAAATTGGCAAAACACGGAAAATTGGCAAAAACACGAAGGCTTTTCTGCAAAATGGGTTTAGATAAAGAAACACATCATGTCTGTGTCTGATATGAAAATGGTTTAATGTTTTCTTTTTTTAAAAAAAAGTAACTTCACAAATGAAAATCATAATGGAATATTTGAACTTGTGTTAAGTACATTCTTCTTCCTGGTCCACTGATTGCCAATGCAGCCCTCAGCTGAAGCTCGATATAACTTGCAGTTTTTGTTTTTGTTTTCAACGTTGTTTAAAGAAAGCCACATCAAGATTAAAAATGAAAAAGCATCAAGATGTCTTTTGCAATTTGCATATACTGGATTTGCAGCATCTAACAATTAGATGCAGATTATATTCTTTTCACAAGAAAGATATAGATAGCCTTTATACTTGACAATAAATTATTTTTATACTTTTTTAATTTTAAAAAATAACAAAATTCAGGGGAAAAAAACGTGAAACATCGAACATATATTTTTTCAGAGGTCATTTTACAAACAACATGGAACTAAATTCACTGAATGTCAGAAAGCTGTGATATAAATAATAAAAGTACTGCCATGATATTCACAGAGCGACATTGGAGAGTTTTCACAGGAATGCTCATTAATAATAACAGTTACAAGACAAATAAAGATCTCCAATTCCAAAGCAAAATTGCTTTGGTTCCATACATAATTTTATCTCTCTCTCTCCCTACACTCACACAAAAAAAAATCTAAGTAGGGGGAGCACCAGAAAAAAAATGCAGACAAATTGATGCGGGCATGAAGCGTTGTCTGCTTTGAATGCAAAGTCTCACCTTACTCTTGTAACTTATAACTGCAACAGGTTTACGATTTGTAACCCAATCTGTCGCAGATGATCCGGTCAACAATAATAAGATGCAATCAGATCGGAATACGTTTTCATTTTGTATAAGTCTCTCCCATTTCCAACCCTCAACCCCCCCCGCCCCCCCCCCCCCCCCCCCCCCCCCCCCCCGCCCCCCCACCACCCTGCAACCTTTCATATTTCCCTCTCTGCTTTTAGTTCTGAGTCAGATTGAGTGATTGTTTTAAAGGGGCCTTTTACCCATGTCTAACTCTAAATGGACCGTCTGTTTAAACGCCACCTGTTTAAAACAGTCTGTCCACCACAGTGTCAGCACATTAATGTGTCCTAGTGCCCTAATCTAAAATATCGCAGTGCGGTATGCGTGCCTCTAAATAATATAGCATGTAACTAACCAGTAGATACAACATTTTAAGGGTATTACGTTTTCTTTTAAATAATTGAACCAGTTATTGATAAACATCGGAATACTGCTGAAAACTGTAGGGGTGCAGTCAAAAGGTGTAAACAGTGTTTGTCTGAACCACTAGCTGATTATTGCTCATTGTTTACATCTCATGCACATTTAAAAAGGACAATTAGAACATCACATGCATGTTTTCCTGGTAGGTTAGGACGGTGTACCATGCTCATTGTATGCCGTAACGGTTAATACTTATGCAATCATTTATACCTCAGCGGTGCTTCAACATTAGCAGATTGCAAACAGCGTGAACATGTGATGACAAGCAACCTCAACAAAACTCTCAACTAATTTCACAGCGGACTGTCACGGCACCCCTTCCCTGCTCAAAAATAAAAACCCGGTATTTGAATGTACCCCTACTGTTTTCAGTTTGTGTGACCTACTGCTTGTGCAAGGTCTCAAGGGGAAAAGTTTCATTTCATAATGTCAGCTAAGGAAGATGGACAGTGCGTGCAGCGATTAAAGAAATGAAATCGTGTTCATCTCTCCAGAGAGCGTTGTTTGTCAGAAGCTGTGGGGTCCCTTGCGAGACTGGGCATGGTTTGGTTTTCTGTTAACTGTTGGGACGTCTGTGTTTGCCCGGTTTGGAGTTTAGGACAAATTGCAAATCAGAGAATCAGATTCCTGATATCAATTGTCCATTCTGATCGACCTCTGAGACCTTTTTCCTCAGTGTAACCCCTCAAGAACCACCAGACCAGTTATGGGGCTGGTTTAGCACAGTGGGCCTAACAGCTGGCTTGTAATGCAGAACAAGGCTGCAGTGCCGGTTCAATTCCCGTACCAGCCTCCCTGAACAGGTGCCGGAATGTGGCGAGTAGGGGCTTTTCACAATAACGTCACTGAAGCCTACTTGTGACAATAAGCGATTATTATAAACCATCTCTCTGCCACTTGTAAAATGCATCAAATATGTGTCATTGGCTAAAGTTTCCAAAGGTTTCTACCACTCTTGATGTGATCAGATTTACTATAGAAGTGGGGTCAGGAATGAAAAGAATGTTTAGCTGGACCAGATGTTTTACATAGCTGTCAGATACTTCTACCCTGCTGATTACAAAACTGCAGAAATTCCATTGGAGTCACGAGAGTGTTAACATCGCACAATCCTTCTGTATTATTAACATGCACACAATGATGTAAAAAGACACAGCATTCAAAGTAATGAAAACAGGGTTGACAACTTGAAGTGATAAGACACTTTAAGTTTCTGACACATCTCTGTTGTAGTGACAGAAAGAACTAGCGCTGATTATAAAACATTCTATCGCAATTTTGAATGATTTAAATTTCGGTAAGTTCAAAAAACTGGTTTGATCACTTTCGACAGCTATACATCCCTCTGGGTTTCTTTGACTTTTAACAGTAAAGCTCTGCGATGTCTTTAAAGCAGAGGGTTATGGATTGAGAGTTCAGAAGGCACTCAGCTTTCTTCACTGCGAAAGAGGAACTGAAGTTGTTGCAGCTACATTGACTCGATTGATAATGAAGTACACGATTAAACAGAAAAAAAGGTTTATTTGAAAGAGGCTTTAAATGCGTCTGTTTCACAAACACAGGAAGATATCAGAAACTTTGTCCTTTTGCTGAATGCAGGTTCAATGCTGTGTATTTTGACTATGTATGGACAGAAATCTGCATCGCCAACAGCTTTTAAGTGTTGATCCCCCAAAAGATCGATGCCGCCACACCCCATCATAATCTCAACACCCGTGTCAGTTCAATGAAAGTAAAAGTTTTGTGACACAGAGGCCTGATCCGCTGTGGCTGATGCCACTAAGTAAGATGATGCCAACAAGAAGGTTCCAGACTGTTCCAAATCGTCAGAAGCCATGACAGAATCCTCCCAGCAATGGTTCTCAGGCTACTCCAGCCTGCCTGCTCTTAGTCAGGATGCTATGCCTGTGATCTGCACAGGGAAGACAGTGAGTCAAGTTGATTGGCTCATTCCCTCACCTTTCCTTGCCAAGACCTACTATACTTCTTTCCAAGCAGTGACTCCTCTAATTGTATAGCTGAAAATTGACCCCAAACCCCTCCCAGGGAGGCAGAAAGTTGCAGATGAGAGCTACACTGAGTCTAATGTCTGATGCCTGATTCAAAGGGGGTGGGTACTATGTTGGTTTCCCAAAGAGGTTGCGGTATTTATGGAGTACAACATGACCCGTCACAAATGCCAAGAAACCAGATACTGCTCTTTCAAAGCAAGCCTCTTTCAAAGCAAGCAGTTTCATTGAATCAAATTCAGTGAATAACTTTACTGTTCAAAACCCCACGTGGAACACATTTCCTTCCTCAGACAGCTTCACCTTCAAAATCAACGAATCGTTGCTTGTTACAGATTTCCTTGATAACGGCGCTCACAGATTCTGGTGTTTTTTTTCTTGTTGAGCACTACTTTTGGTCTCTTTTTATAGGACGATTTGCTTAATCCTATGAGCCATTAGGACCCGTCAGGAACCACAGCAGTGAAACATTACTAAACAAGCAGGTCAAAGTGATACACCTCCTTCATTCCCACGTGCGTGTGGGTTTCTTTTGCCCCACCTCCTGTTGTCGAACTCGCCGGAATCCGAACTCCATCCCCCAGGAAAAATACCCTCATTTATTGGACATTCTAAAGGAAATTCCTTTTCTTATCAGAAGGTTTGGTAGCAGGTACCATGAAACGGCAACTGATGTACTAACTCCGTTTTCGGCATAAAGTAACATGAAGGCACCATTGATATCTTTCTGTGTTGAAATACTGTAAAAACGCTACATATGGCACATTAGTATTGTGAATGCTAACATTTTTTTTTACATATATATATTTTAATCTATAAAAACTTGTAGACGTTCTACTAGCTGCAAGGTTCTTCTGCTAAAATAAAATAAAATGTTTAATTTAAAGTAAAGTATCCGGAGTACTTCATTATATAAAATAAAGTTTTACTGGTGCATCTACGTGTTTTTAGACAGCAATTGGGTCCTGATTAGCAATTACATTAGACAGCCTGACTTGCAACTCTTCCTGCGTAGAGTACCTATTGGTGGAGTTAGTCCTATTTTCAGCCAATCGGTATGCAGGGGCTGATTCTACGCTTGTTGCCATGGCGTTCTGTATGCTCAGAAAGGGTGTCTCTTCCCCTATTCGTTCATCTTCAGTTTCACTGTCAGAGCTACTGCTCTCTGAGCTGAGATTGCTCTCGCTCTCCATTCTGTGTGAAATGTGGCCATTAGCCTTTGTTCTTTTACCTTTCCTGTTGCCGGCCCCTTTCTTGGGGGACTCGAGCGTGGGCTCGTACTCTTGCGTCGTCTCGTATTCGTCATCCTCGGCCACCCTTAGCGGGCTGGCCGGGATGCTGCCACTGTCCTTGATGGAGTTGCGGTACTGCTTGTAAGGGTCTTGCCTCTTCTCCCGCTGTCGAGGCGGCGTCACCAGAAGCAGGGGCCTCTCCTCCTCGATTAAAGGGCTTATGGCCACCGACGGCAGGGATATAGTCAGGCTAGAGACTGGCGGCGACATCTCTGAATCAGGTGACTTTGGGGACATTGGGGTTCTGAAGTCCACTGGCGACAGTCTGGCCGGAGTGGTCATGGCAGAGACGAACCTGTAATGTAATTAACAGCACCAATGAAGATGACAACAACAGAAAAGACATTACTTCATACATAGGGTTCTTTGGTCCTTTGCAGGAGATACATTCTGTTGGCGATCATAAGCCGTACAAAATAAGACTAGAAATAGACCATTTGGCCTTTCGAGCCTGCTCAACCACTCAATGAGATCATGGCTGATCTGTTTGTGTGTTAAGTTCCATATTCCCCATCTACCCCCGATAACCTTTGATCCTCTTGCCCAACAAGAATCTATCTACTTCTGTCTTAAAAAGATTCGGTGACCCCGCCTCCACTGCTTTCTGAGGCAGTGAGTTCCAAAGTGGCACAATCCTCTGGTAGAAAACATTCCTCCTCATCTCTGTCCTAAAAGGTGGCAATCCCAGAATCAGGTCCTGGCCACTATTTTTAAATGGCTGTGTAACGCTGTGAAAATCTGGGCCTATGACTCTGTTGTAGCTTTATTATGAGAGGGTGTTGTGCCTCAGCTACCGCATCTCGAATACTGTGTCCAGTTTTGGTCTCCTTATTTGAGGAAAGATGTAAGTGGATTGGAGGCAGTAGAGGAGGTTTACTAGATTGATACCTGGAATGAGTGGGTTGCCTTATGAGGAAAGGTTGGACAGACTGGGCTTGTTTCCACTGGAGTTTGGAAGAGCGAATCCTCATTTTAAAACAGTGCCCCCCCCCCTTAGTTCTAGACCCACCCACAAGAGGGAACATGCTTTCCACATCCACCTTGTCAACACCGTTCAGGATCTTATATAATTCATTCAAGTCGCCCCTCATTCTTCCAAACTCCAGTGGAAACAAGCCCAGTCTGTCCAACCTTTCCTCATAAGGCAACCCACTCATTCTAGGTATCAATCTAGTAAACCTCCTCTACTGCCTCCAATCCACTTACATCTTTCCTTAAATAAGGAAACCAAAACTGCACACAGTATTCGAGATGCAGTACCACCAATGCCCTGTATAACTGAGGCACAACACCCTCTCATAATAAAGCCACAGAGTCATAGACCCAGATTTCCACAGCGTTACACAGCCATTTAAAAATAGTGGCCAGGACCTGATTCTGGGATAGCCACCCCCATTGCTCACATCAACAATTTTTGCTGGCACAGGAGAGGAAGGATGCCTGCACCCAGCGTTACCGACTTGGTTGACTCCATTGGAGGGTAGGTATCTCTAAGCCCTCCCACAATTTCCACAGTGTCGGGCCAGCATCTCCGTGACTTATGGTCCCTCAGAGGAGCCTTAAACCATAGTCTGGACCTTTTGATAGGTTTGCTTAAAAGGTCTTACCCATGGTTACCCAAGTGCCTTCCATATTCCTCATCCATTCTCCATTCCAACTCATGCCAAACCATGCCCCTACCCAACCCACTCCAACGTCCCCTTATAGCCCTCCTGCCAAATCATGGTCCTTCCATGCTCATTCACCCAGTATATACTATGTACAGAGTCAATGAGCCAAATAGTAATAACGGCTGTGTGGGACTGCTCAGAAAAGAAACATTAATTCAGAGATCTTCCTTTGATAAATAAAACTAATGTTTCTGCAACCCTATAAAAGTGTCAATCAGCTAAAATATTAAAGTATCGATAACGAAGGCTTCAAACATGTCTTACCTCTTAATTTTGGGAAAATTACCATTTGGACTTTGGCAACAGAGATCATAGAAAACCTTATTATAACCACTTAAAGCTGTCAATTAAGCAACAATAGTTCTCTCCAGTTGTCAAACCCCTGCTGAGATAATGTTTTTATGAGTCTGGGCTCTCAACCAAGCATGCATGATAAGGACAGGTATAAGAACTCTTTCATGTAGAACTGGACGATCCTCCCCATAAAACTCCACTCATTTGGACCCAAGGAGAACAACTTCAGCTTCTCCATCCTAAACTTGTAGATAAAATCCTGCGTCTACAGAACCATTCTGGTAAATCTCTTCTGCGCTCTCTTAAGGGGGCAGCAAGGTGTCACAGTGATCAGCACTGCTGCCTCACAGCGGCAGGGACCGGGTTCAATTCCGGCCTTGGGTCACTGTCTGTGTGGAGTTTGCATTTTCTCCCCGTGTCTGCATGGGTTTCTTCTGGGTGCTGCGGTTTCCTCCCACAGTCCAAAGATGTGCAGGTTAGGTGGATTGGCCATGCTAAATTGCCCCTAACTGGGGTTACAGGGAGAGGGCTGGGGAGTTGGCCTGGGTAGGAGGCTCTTTCAGAGGGTCGGTGCAGACTCAATGAGCCAAATGGCCTTCTTATACACTGTAGGAATTCTATGACCATCACAACCTTCCGAATGTCCAAATTGTTGGATCAGAAACCAATCATTCAGTTAATTCTCTCTTGATCAGTTAATAGTTTTTGGGAATGGGTGGCTCTGCAAGTTAATATTTCACCCTTTTGAATTTGGATTCAGTGGTGCATCATGTTTCCTTGGACAGCAATTGAATCCTGATTGACATTGGTCAACTTGAGAGAAGACTTTCTGTAGGAACAGATGGGACTGCTCAGACTGTGTTCAAATCCAGTAGGGGCCGATGGAAAGGAAGTCTTTGCTACGAATTTCATGATTATGGAGTGAATTTCCTGTCCAATTCCTGATATGCGCGACAGATCTTAGTGCTAATTACTGAACTCCTAGAGGTCGGAGGGCTGGCTTCTAAGAAACATGCCACATTGGGCTACCAGGTTTTGTGCTCTTCTGAGGTTAGAGAAGAGTACAAGGAGCATTTTGGCAATTATATATTTCATATATAATAATAATCTTATTGTCATAAGTAGGTTTACATTAACACTGCAACAAAGTTACTGTGAAAATCCCCTAGTCGCCACATTCTGGCGCCTATTCGGGTACACAGAGGGAGAATTCAGAATGTCCAATGAACCTAACGTCTCGTCTTTGGACTGTGGGAGGAAACCGGAGCGCCCGGAGGAAACTCACACAGACAAAGGGAGAACGTGCAGACTGCACACAGACAGTGACCCAAGCCAGGAATCGAACCTGGGACCCTGATGCCGTGAAGCAATAGTGCTAACCACTGTACGACCGTGCCGTCCCAAGAGAGCAGACAGTTAAACGTTACATCCAAAACACAGCACTTCCTTCAGCACTGCACTGAAGATGTGTCAGCCTGGATAATGAGTACAAACCTCTGAAATAATGCTTCAATCCACAATCTTTAACTTAGAGGCAAGGGACCTAACAACTGAGCCAAAGCTGGCACATCTCAGAGCTGCACAGGCTATAGCCACACCTTCAGTCAGACCTCCACCTACAGTCAGAGCTATAATCTCACTCCCTACAGTTGAAACTGTGCCCTCAGTCCCTCCTTACAACCAATTAAATGTATTCACGTTTGGGGTGTAAAACAGAGGTTGTTCATAAAGGCCCGGCCTTCTCAATCGTGCCCCTTGCCTGAGGTGTGGTGATCCTCAGGTTAAATCATCACCAGTCAGCTCTCCCTCTCAAAGGGACTCACCTGGGACTATGGCGACTTTACCTTACCTTACTTTACAGCCAACCATCCCTGTACAGTCAAACTTTTGCCCTCTGTTCCTGTGACACCTGTGCACTCAGTTCCTACAGCTAATGCACACACTCCGTACATAAATAGCTGCAGGGCCTACCTTTCGCTATGAGGTGAATCTCGGAGAGAGTCCGGGGTGTCTCTCGAATTCCTCACACAGATAAGCATCTCTTGCCGACCTGCCACACCATTCAGTCGACCTCGATGATTGATTGGGCTGGTGTGCCTGCTGGTTTCTATAGATGACATTACAAGCACAGAGGGGCAGTCCGAGATGACACTTTCTGTTTGGCCTGTACTCCAACTGCGTGCGGCAAATACAAAGAGAAACAGCTTTAAATCCCTGAGCCAGGCTGTCTTTGCAAAGTACTCAGCCAACATCATTATCCTCACGCAGAGAGATCTTCAGCTACTTCCCAGCTGCAATTGGCACCAGGCATTTGTTTTTTTTTTAAGAGAATAAATATCCTTACGCCAAATTTGTTAAGACACAGTGTTATAGGAGAAGTAAGGGGGCGTCATCAATTTTTAAAATTCTTTCATGCGATGTGATCGTCTATTTGTGGCTTATTCCTTATTGCCTTGAACTGAGCGGCTTGCTGGGCCATTTGAGATGGGATGCAGCGCAGTTACGAGTCAATCACATCGCTGTGGAGCTGGAGTCACATGTAGGCCAGGCCAGGTAATCACATCAGATTTCCTTCCCTAAAGGATATCAGTGAGCCAGATGGGTTTTTACTACAATTAACAATAATTTCATGGCCACCATTACCGAGACTAGATTTATTAATGGAATTTAATTTCCACCAGCTGCCATGATGGGTTGGTCCCACACCCTCCCCAGCGCATTAGCCTCAGCCTCTGGGATATAGTAGTCCAGGGATATTCCCACACTGCCATTGTCTCTCCCAATTCTATTCGACCCATCGAGTCTGCACCAGCCCTTGGAAAGAGCACCCTAATTAAGCCCACACCTCCACCCTATCCCCGTAACCCAGTAACCCCACCTAATCTTTTTGGACACTAAGGGGCAATTGATCACGGCCAATCCACCTAACCTGCACATCTTTGGACTGTGGGAGGAAAATGGAGCACCCGGAGGAAACCCACGCAGACACGGCGAGATCGTGCAGACTCCCCACAGACAGTGGGCCAAGCCAGGAATCGAACCTAGGACCCTAGCGCTATGAAGCAATAGTGCTAGCCACTGTGCTACCGTGCCGCCCTAGGTTTTAGTCAATTCTCTCTGGCTTGGGGCTTGAACCCACAACCTTCTGACTCAGAGGTCGGAGTGTACTCACTCAGTCACGGCTGACACTACAGAGCTGGTCATACAACCCAGGCATAGCCATGATGGCACCGAAGTGACTGGACATTGTGACACTGTGTGCGGCCTGTCCATTTGAATGTTTTACTGAGGCATGGAGTTTGGTCCATTGAAGCAGTGCTCAGGCATGTTGCTTCATTGAAAGGGAGGTTAATGTGATTTGCCCATTATTGTAGGGTTTCATTGAGCCTTGTGTGTGCAGCTTGCCCATTGCAATGTGCTGACTGCTTGTCAAACTGGGGTCATCGTGGCTGCCTTGTGGCTTCAGAACTCTGCATTGAACAACAAAGAGCCAAATGCAACGCAGCACTCCAGATAGGGTGCGTGGTACAATCAGCTAAAAGTAGACTAAAATCGATGCCCCATCACATCATGAAGTGTTGCACGTTAAAGAATGTGACGGAGTTAATTTCACATTCACCCCGGGCCATTTCCCCCCCTCCCTGGCACGCTGACAGATGAAATTGAAGTGCCAAGTGATGTCTTCAATGGAATTGAAAATGGGGAAACTTAGTTAGTGGGAGGCCAAGCCAATGTCGTGTGTCAATGTCAAAGTTAAAAGTCCCCTCAGGGTAACGAAGCATCGCCTTTAAGTGAAGTGGGGATAGGGGATGGGGAACAATCAGACTTCAGCTTGCAGGCACAGCACAGTCCGCATTTTAAAGCCGCACAGTCGGATCTCATTTTTGCATCCTGTTATAAACTTGCATGCTCACGTTTATAATGAAAATCACCCGTGTAAACTTGGCACATTGTAATTTAACCATCTTGCCCCCCCCCCCCCACCTCCCCCAACCCCACTCCCCACCACCACAACCATTACCGCTACAGTACCCAGATTGGAGGAGAACACATGTTTTATATAGACGGCTTTCAATATACTAATGTGGACATAGCAATTTATAATGGTAAACAACAAGGGGAATTGTGTAATAAATGTTTTAATGGGTTGTAAATATTAATAAATGCTACTTTCATTATTTTATTAGAGCTCTCTGCCAGTATTTACCTACTAGCAGCTTGCTTGTTATAAACTAACTAAAACTATAGTGGCACTTAGGTAATTGACTTGATAGTGGGTAGGGTTTGGCCAGGGCAGGTGGAGGGGGGGTAAGGGGGGTGGGTTTTGGAGCTTTGTGTCTGAGGTGATGGGTGACAGTGGAGCACAGTATGGTCCTAATTGAGCTCAGCATCAATTTCTAAACATTATCACTTCTTTGAAGTAGGTACGTGAGGTAGACTTTTCACCAGATATAAAAATATGAAAATATGATTGGGGGCAACGGTAGCTTCAATTCTTGTCCATTGTGTACATTTGTTAACGTTCTAACAATCTGGTTTTCAGGCTCATATCTCCTCTCCTATTTGACATATCTTTAACTAAGCTGAAAGAAATGGGACACTACTGTAATAATACCTTGGACGGAATTTAATGGAAATGAAACGAGTTCCATGTCGGGCGCGTTTAGCCAGGTGTTTCCTGGCGCTTGCAGCACTGAGAACCACCCCGCTGTTAAACGGGACTCTACTTCATTTATGGACCTTGGCGAGCAATGACCCATCGAGGTCGCACTTAGTCCATTTTTAAATGGTGTCCTGATCTCTCACTGCGGCCTCCAGACCTCGCAATGCCCAATTTATTAATGAGGGAGCCCCCTACACCCTACCTCATAAGGTCAGGGCACCCCTGGACCCAACACCTGTGTGGGCAAGATGCCATGGGGGCACCTTGGCACTGCCAGCCAGGCATGGGCATTGCCACGGTGCCTGGTTGGCACTGCCAAGGTACCAAGCTGGCATTTTCTGGTCGGGGGTGCCCTGCGTGGGTGTTGGGGGGTTGGTGCCGTGGGGGAGGGGGGGGCATCCTCCCATAGTCCGTTCGGGCTGGGGAAGGGGGTCACTTTGGGGGCCTCGGAGATCGGGATCCCATTTAAAAACGGGGAGTTCTGGCGAGCAGAGCTCCCCAGTATACAAAACGGGGCTATGTGCGGCCTCAGCCACGCGTTCCCCTCGGCGGCCCCTTACACAACGCGACTTTGTTCCCACTTAGTTGAAAGGCACCCTTTGTACTATTTGCCTCAACCACTCCATGCTTAGTGAGTTGCACATTCTCCACCACTCTCTGGGTAAAGACATTTCTCCTGAAATTCTGATTGGATTTACTAGTAACTATTTTATATTTATGTCCCCTAGTTTTGAACTCACCCACAAGTGAAAACATATTTTCTGCGTCTCTGCAGTTAACCCCCATGATAAATTTTAAAATTGCTACAGATCTCCAATTTTGATGTAACCACGGATCTGCCTAAATCTGACCTAGCTTCTCTGCTTTTCTATTCGTTCCTTCTCAAAGTTAATGGGAAAGAAATCCACAGGGACACCTGGAAATGGCTGCATTTCTTGGCCCCGCCTTGTGCTCAGGTCTCCAGAATTACCACGTCTGATTGCGCCTCTGCCACTCCTTCAAAGTCAACCGATATCAAGTGAGGAGGGAGGACTGTAGGTGGGCGCTCTGTGCACTCGAGTAGCAGAGTTCCTTGTTAATGTTGAAATTGTGCTGCAATAGAATACATGCTTTAAGCTGGTGATTGAGCACAGTTGTCCACAGTTGGGGAAGGATTAGGGAATCATTGCACGAGCATATAAACCAGTTCACTCTGCGAGGAACTGGGAGAGTCTGTGACATTGCTTTGATGTCTTGGAAATAAACCAGTTTTAAAGATACAGGCTAGCTTCAGACTCACTCTTCCTCAACATGCCATTATTGGAGTTAACATTCCTATGCTTTGATTTTCTTTGGGTCTTGATGCACTGTCAGCCCCTGACAGGATCCAAATGAGGGTCCACCGGCAGGAGCGTGGGTGGCTTTAGCTTCGATCATGGACTGGAGCCTGTTAAGATTTGACCAGGAGCGTTTGTTACTAGGTTGTGGTGCCTGGCTAAGGACTTTCAAGGTTGCTGTTTATAACTGATCGAGGTCCCTTTCTAAGATCTCTGCTTCCCCTTCTGTTTATTGCAGATCTCTGTTAGTGAATTCTTGTTCTCTGCTATTTGATCAAAGAATGCTGTTTAATCCAGATACCTGTGGCTGGGTGTGTGAGTAACAGTCGTAGAGTGATGGGTTGTCGATGTATAGTGACTGGTTGAGAACGAGGTTTCTGTTTCTCGCTCAACGCCATGCTCTGTGGATCCTGGGTTTTTCATTATATATTGCTGAAAACAAACAGTACAAGTTCAGAACACAAGAACGCTCATTACAACAAAAGGCCATCAAATGGGCCTGTCAAACCTATGCCTTCCACTCACTGTTTATGACTTACCACCATGATAGATATTCTACCCAAGGGCACAGTGGTTAGCACTGCTGCCTCACAGCGCCAGTGTCCTGCATTCGATTCTGGCCTTGGATGACTGTGTGGAGTTTGCACATCCCCCACCCCCGTGTCTGCGTGGGTTTCCACCGGGGACTCCGGTTTCCTCCCACAGCCTAAAGATGTGCAGGTTAGATGGATTGGCCGTGATCCATGTGCGGGATTACGGGGATAGGGTGGTGGAGTGGGGCCTAGGTGGACTGCTGCTCCAGAGGATGGGTGCAAACTCAGTGGGCCGAATGGCCTCCTTCTGCACTATAGGGATTCTATAAGTGTTGTTCTATGTTTCAAGGTCTCCTTCCTCTTTTCCTAATCCTTACAAAATCTTTTGAAATGGCAACAAACTCGGCTCAAGTGAAAGGTAAATAAGAGGAGTCCATATTGATGGAATGTTAAAGACAGAATTTGAGCGTAACTTCACTTTTAAAAAAAATGTGCCTTTTTTATTAAGATGTACCAACCAGCTTAGCATCCTGATTGACATGTTCCCTTGCTGTTAATTCACTACAGACATTAGAGAAAATCAGACAGACAAAAACCCGTCTAAAAAATCAACGAATGTTATTTTTTTTTTGCTACATCCCACTTCCTTGTTGAAACCCCCCAGGCAGGCTTTTGAATGAATGCCAAGCATGGAGGGTTGCAATTATTAATTGCACGTCTCAGTACGGAAAGGCTCAAAACAAAGCCGATTCTCTTTCACCGTGAATTACATAGCGTTCAATATTTTGGCAAAAGTATTAATACAGGAATAATGATTTGGCTTTCATGTTGCTTGACGAGCTGGGAATATTTTCAGTGGTACGAGGTCTGATTTTGTAGGCTCATCGTTGCGTGAGTCTATCAAGTAACTTGTGCCTAATGAACCATCTGGATTGTCCTATTCTTAGCCTTATTATCACCACTTTGTGGCCAACCATTTACCAGTTCTCTCCTACAATATCATCCTCAAGCTAAACAATACTGCACTTAACTTCATCCCCACTGGAATAATTTCTTACTGAGGGGCTCAGGGTTTGAAGTTACCATTAAATCATGGATTCTGATTGGAAAACAGTTCCACCATCACATGATGGCCTGATGCCGGGATAGCCTGCAGCACCTCCGGTGGTGAGTCCTGCCATGGTGGTGCCAGAAAATCCCAGCCAAAGAGTCATTTATGACACAGAAGGAGACTATTCGACCCATCACTTCCATGCCAGCACCCTGTGGAGCAATCCAATCAATCCAACTCTTTTGCTTGCTCCCCGTGGACCCACATTGCTTACTTTCCTCTAGTGCACATCCAAATTTCTTTTGCAATCATTAATTGTTTCCATATCCATCACTCTCGGGGGCAGTGAGTTCAAGGTAATTATCATTCGCTGCATAAAAAAGTTCTTCACCTGGCATCTCTGTGCTCAAAACCTTAAATCTGTGTCCCCTAGTTCTTGTCCAATCAACTAATGGGAAGAGTTCTGCTCATTTACATTATCTAAGCCTCGCATAAGATTGTACACCTCTATAAAATGTTCCCTCAAATCTCCTTTGCTCCAAGCTGAAACTAGTTCATCCTTTCCAACCTAGCCTTGTGACTAAAATCGCCCCCATCCCCAGAAATAGTCTGGTAAATCTCTGCATCCTCTCGAGCACCTTCACATCGTTCCTGAAGCATGGTGGCAAGAACTGGGTGCAGCACTGAAGTTGGGGCTCCTCCAGTTCTTTGTCAAAAGATATGGCAGTTTAGCTTCAATTCTGCCTCGTGTTTAATCATTCCACCATTAGTGGCTGCGCCGTCGACCATCTAGGTCTCAAGCTTGGGAATTGCCTTGCAATACAAAAGCTCTGCCTCTATAACCATCTCCTCCTTTTAAGACATGCCTTAAAATCTATTTCTCAGAAAAAGCTTTTGCCCATATTTGCGAATATCTTCTTGTTTGATTGATAATGCTCCTGTGAAGAGCTGAGGGATGTCTCACTAAGTTGAAAAGCATCAACTTCAATTAACTGATGATATTATATGGATACACGAATAAAATGCTGTTAGTCCTAGATTACATTTTTAAAATTCATCAATTTGTGATGAAGATGAGAGGTACCAAGCATTCAAATTCTCCACAAACTGTTGGATGATTCACTTTCACCTAAATTTTAATTTTTGTCCTTTTTTCTCTCTCTTCATTCCCGCTCTTTATTTATCTTTCTATCTCCAATTTGGCTATTATTTATTCCATTTCCTCCCACTTTGTTCTGTTTCTTCCTCTATCCTTGTGTTTCATTAGTAAGGAGATGGACCACAGGGCCCAATGTACATGAGGTTCCTGTTGTCAAATCACATTCTCACTAACCTGCAGGGCAGAAGTAATACAACTGGAAGAGTGAGTTACAAAATCCAGACCAAGGCATTTGCCATGATGTGCCCCATTCGAGCAATTTCTGGGCCACCAACACAATGCTAACAATCCCATATCGTATCCACCGACACATGCTGCTAAATCTATATTATATCTACTGACATACTAGTATAATGCTGTTAATCTGACATTATTACGCTAATTCACCTACTCAAGTTATTAATTCCATATTCCATCTACTGACACACCAACATTGCTATTAATCCAACACTATATTATTCCAGCACATTAATACAATGCTGTTAATCCTGCATTGTATCTAATGATGCGTTGCTGTTAATCGGATACAGCACTGACTTTTCCTTGCACACTTCCAAATTGTATCTAGTGTTTTTGCCAACTCAACTGTTAAATCTGCGGCACATCCACTGGTGAAACAGATGGCCTCTGCCTATTACAATGAAGCCCTTGATGGTAGTCTGACCTCAGTTACTGTACAGCCAGTCCCAGAAGATGCTGCAGCACACCCACAGAGATTAATTGTTCTTAGAACTTCTGCAGTCAGCAACCATTCCTTCTGATTAAGGGCACTCATTCTTGCTGCATACTGGTGAAGGAGTTACATTATCCCTTATGGCCTATCTGAAGAAACTGGAGAAGATGTAGGTTCACTCGACTGGTACCAGGGACGGCAGGGGATTGGGAAAGGAAGGTGGGGAGGAGGGGGGGGGGGGGGGGGGGGGGGAAGGGGTGCGGTTACCTTATGAAGAAAGGTTTGACAGGCTGGGACTGTATCCACTGGAGTTCAGAAGAATGAGACGTGGGCCCAAATTCTCCAGCCGGCAACACAGCCCCCCACCTGTGGGTATCCCGGCGGCGTGGGGTGACCTCAATGGGAAATCCCATTGACAAGCGTTGAGAGTACAGGATCCCGCCGCCAGCGGACACTGTGTGACCGGGAAACAGGTGGCTGGGGGATGGGAGAATTCCGCCCGTGATTTTAATGAAATATATAAGATCCTGAGAGAAGTTGTCTGGGTGGATACTGAAAGGATGTTTCCCCTTGTGCGAGAGACTAGAACTATAGGGCACAGTTTAAAAATAAGGGGTCTCCCATGGAGACATGAAGAATTTTTTTTCTCTCAGAAGGTTGTGAATCTTTGGAACTCGCTTTCGCAGAGAATGGTGGAGACAGGATCAATTAATATCTTTAAGGCATACTCGACTAACAAGAGAGTCTAAGATTATCGGAGGTGGGTGTGAATGTGGAGCCGAGACCACAATCAGATCTGCCACGATCTTACTGAATGATGCAGCAGTCTTGAAAGGGGCAGAATGTTCCCACCCATACTTTTAATTCAGATGTTCGTGCGAGTAATAGTCAGACGTTGAAGCACCAAATGTAACTTGCAGTGATTGTGTGAGTGCAAACTTTGATCAGGGATAAGTGCCTGTGATTTGAAATCTGCTCGACAATTTGGCAGCGTGGACAGCAACACTACAACAGAGTCACTTCTTATCAGGAGCATTCTGTAACTCACAGGACGCATTGCTGAGAAAAACCCCAGTGACACTAGTTGAATGTTGGTAAAGCTATATTGCAATGCACAGTCACACTGATGCAATACAGTTTATGCTAGGTTGGGGTCCCTGATACCAACTCAACTTACATTTGCCAACTGAACATTGTCTGCCGGAGGATTTGTGTGGTGGGGTCCATTTACCAGATTTACCATGTTGTTTCGCTCAGAGCGGAGACTCTGTCTTAGCCGATCATGCAGCTTTTTCCGCTGTTTTCTGTGTTGGGTGACAGAAGCAATACAATCAGAGACAGGAACAAAGGTCAATTCATGGACATGGAATCCTTTATATCAGAAGGATTCAAACTCCAGCTATGAAGTTGTGACACTCATTTTCTGCTGTGCCAGCGTAGCACTCGACTTTAATTCCCAGCCCTTTAAATATGGCTCTTATTGAATCCTTCCTGTGCTTCCTGTTCAAACCAACTGTTTCTCAAAATAAATATTGGAAAGAACCAAGTGAATGGAGGGTTGTGTGCTGACTGAAAACATACTGCCGTTTGCAGCCAGTGCTACATGGCACAGATTGTGGAGTACATTTGCAGAAGAAACTCTCCAAAAGCAATTTCAACCCAAATACTTTAGCTCGAAGTGCAAGGAATTACGTAACACCTACAACACAGACACAGGCCCAACTGGTCTTCACTGGTGTTTATGCTCCACATAAGGTAGCTCCTACCATAATCCTGGGTGGCACGGTAGCACAGTGGTTAGCACTGCTGCTTCACAGCTCCAGGGTCCCAGGTTCAATTCCCGGCTGGGGTCATTGTCTGTGCGGAGTCTGCACGTTCTCCCCCCGTGTCTGCGTGGGTTTCCTCCGGGTGCTCCGGTTTCCTCCCACAGTCCAAAGATGTGCAGGTTAGGTGGATTGGCCATATTAAATTGCCCTTAGTGTCCAAAAAGCTTAGATGGGGTTACTGGGTTCCGGGGATAGGGTGGAGATGTGGGCTTAAGTAGGGTGCTCTTTCCAAGGGCCAGTGCAGACTTGGCGGGTTGAATGGCCTCCTTCTACACTGTAAATTCTATGATTCTAACTACCTTTCTCCACCTTGTCCCTCATGCTCCTTGAACAGTTAGATTTTTGATTAACAAGGGAGTCGAGGGTTATGGGGAGTGGGGGGGGGAGTGGGGGTGTGTGAATGGGCAAGTGGAGTCGCCCACAATCAGATCATCCATGATCTTATCAAATAGCAGAGCAGGCTCGATGGGCTGAATGCCATATTCCTGCTTCCATTTCTTAAGTACGTAAAGGCATCTACGCTGTTTTTTTTCCAACTACTCCAAAGGCCAGTAAACGCCAAATGCTCTCTGGGTCTCGAGGTCGCTCCTGAATTATTTTTTGGATCTAGGTGTGATGCTCTCACATTTGTATCCTCTAGTTTTGGACTCGCCCACAAGTGGAAGTGTCTTATTTTTACTTAAAAACTTTCCTTTTCTCCCCTTAAGTACTTTGAATTCCACCAGGTTCTTCAGTCCCTTCAATCACTGGCTCCGCACAAGCTATGAGGTGGGCAGGCAGCCTAATGCCTGACCATTGTGGGAGACAGCGCGGTAGCATTGTGGCTAGCACAATTGCTTCACAGCTCCAGGGTCCCAGGTTCGATTCCGGCTTGGGTCACTGTCTGCGGAGTCTGCACATCCTCCCCGTTTCTGCGTGGGTTTCCTCCGGGTGCTCCGGTTTCCTCCCACAGTCCAAAGATGTGCAGGTTAGGTGGATTGGCCATGATAAATTGCTCTTAGTGTCCAAAATTCCCCTTCGTGTTGGGTGGAGGTGTTGACCCTGGGTGGGGTGCTCTTTCCAAGAGCCGGTGCAGACTCAATGGGCTGAATGGCCTCCTTCTGCACTGTAAATTCTATGACAAGCAACAGGCAGGATTTTATCAAAATTGCTCAGAGTGTTGGCTCAGGCATGAAAAGCTGTGTGAAACTCGCTGGATTCAGAGAAGTAATTTCTCGCCTGATCAAACGGCACTCTGCAATTTCGAAGCGCTGGCAAAGATCACGCAGCCAGCTGGGGGGTGGGGCATAAACACCCTGGCAAAGCTGGAATTCTGAGATTAGGGCACCATTTTAATGGGTACCCTGATCTTAAACTTACAATAAAGGGCCTCCTTCTCCAGTGGAGATTGGGACCATCCCCCACGGAGATCAGGACCCCCGTATGGAGATCAGGGCCCCCGTATGGAGGTCAGGGCCCCCTTATGGAGATCAGGGCCCCCGTATGGAGATCAGAGCCCCCGTATGGAGATCAGGGCCACTCCATAGAGATCACATCCTCCCACGGAGATCAGGGACCCCCGATGGAGATCGGGACCCTCGCCTCCCCCAATGGAAATCGGGTCTACGCCACCCTCACGGAGATCGGGACCCCTCCCCAATGGAGATCAGGACACCTCCACCCCCCATGGAGATTGTGATCCCTCTGCTGAGATCGGAACCCCCCCCCAAGGGGAAGGGAAACCACCTCTCCCATCCCAATCCCTGCCAGCATCGGGGCACTCCCTCCCACACACTTCACTGGCACAGCTCCACACCACCTAGCTCCCGGTCACTGGCAGTGCCCCCACTCTCCTCCACAGTCTCCGGCCCACCCCAACGCACGCACAACCCTTCCCCAACAACTATCAGACCCCCCCCCCCCACACGCATAAGGTGAACCCTCAATGGGGCTTCCCCCAGAGGGCGCACCGCTGGCAGTGCCAACCTGGCCCTGACCCTGGCAGTGCCAAACTGGGTCTGCCTCTGGCACCCTGGCAGTGCCAACTTGGCAGTGCCAGGGTGCAAGGGGGCAGTGCCTCATGTCCCTCACCACTCGGGGGCTATACTCCCCTCCACGCCCCCAGCATAGTCATCACGACTGTCTTTATGTTTTCGAAAACCAGCAGTGATTCACGCTGGCATGGTGTCATGCCATTGCAGGGAGGGGGGGGGGGGCACGCTCCAGTGTGGGCAGACGTTATAGTGTAAAACTATTTAAGAATATTCAGATTTATGAAAATTCATGGTAATCGGGTTCATGCCCTCTGGTGCTGATTTACAGATAAAATGTGACGTTGGTGGAGACTACACAATTGAGGGTTGGCTTCCCATTTTCCAATCTGCCCAATATTCCTTTCCATAGTCTTCAAAGGATGGTCAATCTACTGGTGCCCATTTTGTGCCCCGTCAATGGCTCCCCTCACCCCCTATTCCAAAACCAACTTTTGATCAAATTTCAAACTGTATTGATCTGGAAAAAAAAACACTCCTTCAGATGCATTTGTGGCTACAAACCATTTTCCAGGGAGAAGAAAGAGGACAGAGACTAGGTGCATTGAATGGGTCACCTGCTCTCAGGTTTCTGGCAATGCCATTCTTAATGCTTGTCTCCTTTCGTAACCCTCAAATTATATCATTCAGCCCTTGTTTCCTTTTCTCTAAAGAAACAGTGAAAATCAATATTGTGCTCATCGAGATGAAGCATGCCAAAACTGGGGTGTGGAGCAGATTCTCACTAGGAACACCAAAGCGTCAAGCTCCCAGGTAGGCAACACCACTATTAGTTGGATGGTACAGGCTCCTTCTACTTTCCAAATAATCATAGAATTTACAGTGCAGAAGGAGGCCATTCGGCCCATCGACTCTGTGCCGGCTCCTGGAAAGATCACCCTACCTAAGCCCACACCTCCACCCCAGTAACCCCACCTAACCTTTTTGGACACTAAGGGCAGTTTAGCATAGCCAATTCACCTAACCTGCACATTCTGGACTGTGGGAGGAAACCGGAGCACCCGGTGGAAACCCACGCAGACACGGGGAGAACGTGCAGACTCCTCGAAGACAGTGACCCAAGTCAGGAATTGAACCTGGGACCCTGGAGCCGTGAAGCAACTGTGCTACCGTGCTGCCCGTAATGCTTCATTCCAACCTCAGAAAAATCCACTTGCTTGTCTTTTTCTTTATGTTTCATTTCCCACCCTTGCCATCCTTCTGCCTCATTTCCAATTAATGCAAGTCATGGACTATCTCAAGCTCTGGATTCATGCTGACAAAACCTTTTCAGTTAACAAGGAGAGAGTTTGGGTTAGGTTTCAACTCTTGACACTTCAACAGAAGGGTCAGTGTGAAATTGAACTTCATCACCAAGTCTCCTATTTGCTTTGCAATTGTATGTTCCATTTTATCCTCAGTGCCGTGTTTAGCTACGCTCGATCGTGGCAGGCATGTTTGGCGGCGACAGTGGAAAATATCACGAGAAAGCCCTGGGCATGTTCCACGGCGGCGTAAATGCAGGACGCCATCATTCCCTCCCCCCTATTAGTGGCGGGTCGCATTTCCCATCGTGCAATGTTGGGAATGTCATTCGAATGGCCGATTCTCATTTCCCATCGGCAGCTCAGCCATGCTCACGGGTTTCCTGGGATCGTGGAGTGGCTTCAATGGGAAATCCCATTGACAAGGGGTGTGAATATTGAATACCCCGGCCAGGGAACAATGCGCCGTGAACACGCGGCTGGGAAACCGGAGAATCCAGCATTATATATTTTCGTATCATTATGGCAGAGATCTGTAGAAGGACAGGTACTATTGAGGAAGCAAGGGGGCTGCAGAAGGACTTGGACAAGCTGGGAGAGTGGGCAATGAAGTGGCAAATGAAATATAATGTGGGGAAGTGTGAGGTTATGCACTTTGGAAGGAGGAATTTAGGCATAGTCTATTTTCTAAATGGGGAAATGAGATGAGGGGGAATCTCTTCAGCCAGAGGGTGGTGAATCTGTGGAACTCTTTGCCGCAGAAGGCTGTGGAGGCCAATTCACTGAGTGTCTTTAAGACAGAGATAGATAGGTTCCTGATTAATAAGGGGATCAGGGGTTATGGGGAGAAGGCAGGAGAATGGGGATGAGAAACGTATCAGCCATGATTGAATGGTGGAGCAGACTCGATGGGCCAAGTGGCCTAATTCAGCTCCTGTGTCTTATGGTCCTATGGGGCCATATGCTGGAATTTTGTCCCCATGTCAAATGGAACTCCCCCGGTATCATGATGACAGAGGGACAAGGGGCGGAATTCGCCGCAATCAGCGCGATGTCTGCCGACCGGCGCCAAAAACGGCGCGAATCAGTCTCGCATCGCGCCGCCCCAAAGGTGCGGAATCCTCCGCATCTTGAGCGGCCGAGCCCTAACCTTGAGGGGCTAGGCCCGCGCCGGACTGATTTCCGCCACGCCAGCTGGCGGGAAAGGCCTTTGGTGCCCCACCAGCTGGCGCGAAACTGACTTTGCCGGGCGGCGCATGCGCGGGAGCGTAAGCGGTCGCTCACGGCATCCCCGCGCATGCGCAGTGGAGGGGGGTCTCTTCCGCCTCCGCCATGGTGGAGACCATGGCGAAGGCGGAAGGAAAAGAGTGCCCCCACGGCACAGGCCCGCCCGCGGATCGGTGGGCCCCGATCGCGGGCCAGGCCACCGTGGGGGCATCCCCCGGGGCCAGATCCCCCCCCCCAGGACACCGGAGCCCGCCCGTGCCGCCTTGTCCCGCCGGTAAGAGAGGTGGTTTAATTAATCCACGCCGGCGGGACAGGCGTTCCAGCAGCGGGACTTCGGCCCATCCGGGCCGGAGAATTGCCGGGGGGGGGGGGGCGCCAGCCGGCGCGGCGCGATTCCCGCCCCCGCCGAATATCCGGTGCGGAGAACTCGGCAACCGGCGGGGGGCGGGATTCACGCCAGCCCCCGGCGATTCTCTGACCCGGCGGGGGGTCGGAGAATCCCGCCCAAGGTGTACGACTGGACTCAAAAGGAGTGGTGAGCAGAATTCCGAGGGGAGCTCCAAGTTGATAGCACTCAAACTGGTGCAGTGTTTGCGGAGCAGCTCCATGTCTTTGGGAGGTGGGGCTGATGGTGGGGGTGGGGTGAGGGAGGGCGATCACAGCCAAGTCTCCACAGCTGCTGTGCCTTGTGCTGCCTGGACACAGGCTTCAATGAAGGGCTGAAGGGAGGGAAGGGATCGCTGGGGCAATATGCTTTTAGGTTTGTCAGCCATGACTTCCCAGCGGCTCCCTCTGACTTTAAGTGTGCTGACCGTGCGCAGGGGCGGCCTTTAAATACAGGCGCCAGATTATTGAAGCGCTGAGCTAATGGCCGAATCGGAGAAAATAATTCACTTGGAGGGAGGAAAGAACAGGAGAAATGAATTAGTGCCGATCAGGTTCTATCTTGGGTTTGAAATAATGAAACTTTGGATTACTTTGTCTTGCAGTACGCCACCACACACATGATGCCAACCACTAGGAGGGCAATGCAGATTCCTGTTATCGTTAGCACTCGCTTCTGGTACAGCTCCTCAGCTTCTGGAGAGAGAAGCAGAAAACAGCAGGTTACAGCCGGAGGTATGCTGTGCAGCCAACATGCCATGAAAGTGTAATCATTTCGCTCTGTCGATGAGGAGCAATTGCTCGTACAGTTTCCATTTTCCACCTGCTTTGTACTCTCAAGGGCAATTAACGCACACAAAATGGAAGCTCACGGCAATTTGGAAAAAAAGGCAATTCTCAGCTTAGCCAAAAGCATTCTGTTTCATTTTAATTTCTTTGGATTCACGCTGTGCCTCAGCAGAAGCGTGGAACAGACACAGTTTTATATTTAAAACTGGTCCTGTAATTGTAGTTGCCGTATCGACACTCATGACCACAGGCATTGATGACCAAAAAGGAACACGTGAAGACACATGTGCGAGCCCTGCCAAGAACCGGGCACACCAGCTGGCAAGAGTGTAATCTGTCGCGAGATTTGTCGGTCTTTTGAAAATGAGCACAGCTCCATACATGTAAATACTTGCCAATGTTCTCGATTGTAAGTGTCATTCCAAGCATTTCCTTGTATCAATGTGTGCCATTTCCAATCAAGAACACATCCATGTTTCAAGTCTTTTGCTGAAGCACATGATTAAATAACAAATCAATAGAAAAAGCAACAAATAAGCCAGACATTGCCTTTTTGAACTCCTGCAGTCCAACTTTAGAAAAAAACACATTCTTGACAATTATACATCAAACTGGAGTTAAATTGTTATTGGGTGATTGCTCACTGATGTTTCCCGCCGTATCAATAACACGCCAAATTAATTTACAGAAAATCCATTGATTCATTTTCTGCACAATATGTGAATGTTTGAAACAATTCATTAGCTATAATTTTTGAGCATTTTGTTCATATTTCCTCAGCTCCTCCTTGGAGCTGGCTTCATCGGCGTACGGTTAGCCAACAGGGAGAGGCAGCGGGTGTTGAAGAAACAGTCTTTTTTCTTTCGACCTTGTTCAGTGGGAACATGTCCTACCTCCCTCCTACCCACCCCACCACCTTGGGCCGACATCACCGACAGAGAAACATCACTGAGCAAAACACCTTTGAAGTAAATGTCAGAATAGAGACCAGCTGACAGGACCAGGAATGCTTGAGTTACAGATAAATTATTTTGAACCAAATGTTTGTTATTAAAATGGTTCATTTTGGGAAAATCAGGACAAAAATCTGAAGTTTCTCCTGAGCCAGATTGATGAGTACGTGTTTTCTGTAGGACGCTCTGGGAAATAAAATGCGTATCGTCTAGGAAAACAAAAGCATCAATCGCGACTAGAGGTAGATTGAGGAACAAAATAGCAATGATTGTCAGGCATTTTGTACCTTAAGGCACGCAGTCTGGTGTCTGTTGCTAAGCAGGTCTTCCGGAGCTCAGCAAAGCATTCATCCAGTTCCTTGCGCAGATCTCATTAACCTTTCCGGCTTAGCCAGATTTGTTCCGCATTTATTATTACTTTCGGATACTATGGTTTGGCCAATTCGTGAAAAAGGGGTAGCGGCTAGGATGGGTAGCAAACCTCAAAAGAAAACTGACTAGAATCTGAAGTATAAGTAGGGGTGGGGGGGGGATATTTTTACCAGTACAGGAACTTTTATAAATACTTCAAATTCTTCCTGATTTTCATTTGCACAAAAGAGTGTCATTTTCTCAACAACTGGCTGTGATTCCTTTTTGTTGTTGACGTTGTCAGCCTGGTTCGTCTCTTTTCCTGCACAGCTGGCCAATTGCCATCCTGCTATTTACAATAACAACATGGGACGTCACGACAGATAGGTCAACACCAAGTCCATACAAGACTAAACATCAATTCAACTGGGGTTATTCTGGAAAACTAATTCGCCGAGGCAGCGAGTGACATGTATTTTTTTTGGGGTGGGGGGGGGGGGGGGGGGGGGAAGGGGGGGAGAAAGAAAAAAAAAAAGATGCCAGAAAGGTGGAGATGTTGATTTTAAAAAGTAGTTTCAGGTTAAGGAGTCAACAGTTGGCCTGGCATAGCATGCTTGACAGTGGAAAATAAAACACAGAAGTATTGGAAGAGAGTGATCGAAGCAAAATTTGAAGGGACGCCCCACACCACATAACCACCGACCGACTGAACCAGCACATAAATGAAGCACAAGTTACTTGGATACTTTTCAAAAGGGTAAAAATGTAACAATGAAGATAAAAATGAAGGTGATTTCAATCAAATCAAGCATTTTTATTTACTTCATCCCTCACCAGCTATCATCTACAGGCTTATTGCCGTAGTCAAAGGCTGTGTTTAGAAATGTCTTCAATTGAAACAGCATGTATTTTCATAAGTGCCTTGCACAATTTCCTCAGGCCTTCTGGAACCAAAGAGGAAGGAATCTAGATCATGTAATCTGTTGCTTCTCCATTGTTTGCAGTTCCCGATTTTGGGGGAATTGTTGGAAGGACGCCTGTTGATGGCCTTGTCCTGTACATCCACACTAATCAGCTAAACATGCTCAAGGCTGGTTCTTTTGGGAACACCGTGTGCCTCCCTTGACAGCAAAATGGGAATCCAGAAGAGGATTCCCATTATGCGCTGGGGGCTTGCTACAGCCCTGAAAGGGATAATAAATTACAAGACATCAGGCTGTGCAATCGTGTGCTGGTCAATGGGAGTACACGTCATTTAATTGCAAGTTGCTTTTATTTCCAAAGTGGGTTCAAATTGGCCTAAATTAGTGGCAATAAATGTTTGAACTTAGAGTTAAATTAAACAGGGTAGGGAGGTTTGGAGGGGGATGGATGGTGTTGGGTGGAAAGATCTTTTGAACTCTCCAAAGATTTGAACATAGAATCTAGCCAGTCAGTAAAGATCACTTTCTATTATTGAAATCTTCAGCCAGAAATATCATTTACATTTTATAGAGTGTTTATTATCCCTATAAATTGAACCTATTTCCATTTGAGGCAGAATTAGACCACTCTCACTGGCAGGTCACAAGCTTCGATTTTGAGGCCATTATCAGCTAACTTATTTGTTCCAGATTTGAGTGACGGAGAAATACCAGTTAAATTGTGCAAAATTTTTACAAAATGCAAGAAACATCTAACCAAAGGGAGAAAGGAGAGTTTCAAAGTTTCTTTTTTTTTTAAAGGGGCAATTTAGCGTGGCCAATCCACCTAACCTGCACATCTTTAGGTTGTGGGGGTGAAGCACCACGCAGACACGGGGAGAATTTGCAAACTCCACACAGACCGTGACCCAGGGCCGGGATTCGAACCCGGATCCTCAGCGCCGTAGGCAGCGGTGCTAACCACTGTGCCAATGTGCCGCCCAAGGAGAGTGTCAGAGTTGCTAGGTGTGTTCAATGTTTGTTCGGTTCCCTTTGGGAGCTGGAATTGGGAATGCCAACTGGAATAAAAGCTGCCCAGTTTTGTATTTTGGTTATGCAGTTGATCTTTAAATAATTTTGCATCACGGTATCTGTTATTTCAGAATCCACACACCTTTATGGTTCAACTCCTCATTTTGTGACACTGAAATATGTGATGAGGAAACGACAGAAATATTCATGCTGACTCCAAGAAAGAGAGCATTGTTAGAATTTCTCAGTAACTCACTTCAGAAGTTTCCCCTTTGATAGCTACACCAGCTCCTGTTTTATCACACAAATTAAAATTTGGCCTTAAATTTAGTAAAGGAATGCCTTAGCCATAATCAATCTGTATCAGAAAGGTAGCATTGCACTTAAACAATCAATGGACTAGTTCTGTCACAGGCTTTATTTATTTTGAATTGATTTAAAAAAAACACTCCTCAAGAGGCTGCAATTAGGCGTTAGAAGTCAAATCCAAATCGAAACTGTGCGATCGAGCTGGTGATTGGTCATGATCTAATTGAATGGTGGAGCAGGGTTCGAGGGGATTGAATGGCTTGCTCCCATTGCACAAATGAAGTTTCCGTGGCGGAGGCGAAAGAATGATTCCCTTTTTAAGTTGTGCGTGCTACCCACGAAAAGTGCGGCCAAGTGCTAGACAGGCTGTATGGGCTTGATCACCCCTTCCAAAAGCAACAGGGTGGGGAGGGGAGAGAAACGGGAGTTAGGAATTGAAGGCAGGTCACAGCTGTCAGGTTTTATTCTGCAGGTTAAAAGGAATGATTTGTCCATACCCATAAATTCAATCCCAAGATGCTCTGCCAACGCAGAAAGTTGACAAAAAAAGGGGGGGGAAAAAGGAAAAAAAGTTTCAGAGAAGAGCAGTACAACATACTGGGGGGAAAAAAAATCACACGAGTAACATGATTAGAGCCTGCACACGAGAGACAAAGACGAGTGGCGACATTCCGGAGGAGACCGTGCTCATATAAGCTGCATTATCCTGGTGCAAAGTGCATGCTTTTCAGAGAGACAGAATGCATCTATACAAGCACAAGGAGGAGAAGAAAAAAAACACCGGAGATTTGAAAATATAGTCGGCAATTCAATTGTCTGGAGGAATAAAATATAAGAAAACTTTCTGGTAACGATGCGAGGACATTTTGGGAATATTCAGCTGACTTCCGTTTTTTTTTGGAGGTGTTGGGTTCTCTTTCCGATTCCTGAGGTAGAACGATGCCTTTCATTGTTTATCTGAACGTCACAAAATGGTTTACTGGTTGGATAACCGACTTGGTTGCCGATGGGTACAGGCCCAGTAAAAATAGTTCGAAAAAATTACATTTATGTCTGTGGCACCTCACTGTCCACGACAGTGACATTTTAAGGAGTGAGGTTTATGATCAGGAAAAATTTGAGGTGCACTCTGGTATTTATTTTCACTGGGTTGCATCAAGAAATGTTGCATTCTCCACACCCCCCCCCCCCTCCCACCCCCAAACCCCTCCAAATCAAAAGGAAATTGTCTATACCAGTCCAAATGGTGGAGGATGGTCGAAGGACGTCAAGCAGAATTTGAAATTCAGCGGTCTGCATTCTTCCGCCCTGCTCGCCGCAAAACCGCCACGGGCGAGACGCGGACAATGGAGAAGTCCATTGACCGCGGGCAGGATTCTCCGGTCGCCGGGTGGACACGGCCGAATAATCCCGCCCAGCGTGTCTGCAGCCAGCCAGCACTTCATTTCAACATCCTGAAAATTCTGCTTGGTTGTTGGGTAGTAAGTAACCAGCCTGACGTGAGGCCGTTTTTTCAAACGCACGGAGTTCAGATAACTTCAAAAAGGCATCGTGCAAAGGTGTTCAGCATTATTAATTCAAATTTAAAGTTGACGATCTTGGTAACAGTTGCCCTTCAGAACAAATATTATGTTGAGATAAATGCAAATTATTGCCCAATAAAGGTGATTTCAAAATGCCCGCCTAATTTTTTTGCCTCAAAGTTCAAGTCTGAAGGACTAAACTTTACTTTCCTCAGATGGTCCTGCAGTCCTGCATGAGCACCGCTAACAATATACATTAGTAATGTTGGAAAAGAGAAACAAGGCAAGGGTTAAATAGCGGGCATGCTGCAGCATGCATACGCTGATAGCGCCAATTTACACTTAGAACTACAATCACAGGAGAGGAAAGCTCATTCAGGTTCGCGGTCAGGAAAATGTAATCAAAAATGGAGAACAATATAATAATTGCATGAACGTTCGAAAACATGAAGGAAGCATGCTCACAGCCCAGGGATTTACAGATTCAGCATGCATCACTCATTTCACAGACATCTGAACCCTTCACTGAACCTCACCAAACTACACCATTCAACTAACTAAAGGATACAGACAGTTGCATTAAAGAACTGGTACAGCTATTAAAGCTATCTGGTTACTGTCAGGCTACCACTTAAAATATTTTCTACCTTGTAAACTCCAATAAATTGGCTGTCCCACTCAAATAGGAATGCAACACGACAGTAACAATGGCAGTAAATAGGGAGTAAATCAATTTGGTTTCAATTTTTACCTAACCTAGTTGGGGGATCAATTACCAGGGGGCATAGAACTAAGGTGATTGGTAGAAGGATTGGTAGATCATAGATCATGGAATTTACAGTGCAGAAGGAGGCCATTCGGCCCATCGAGTCTGCACCGGCTCTTGGAAAGAGCACCCCACCCAAGGTCAACACCTCCACCCTATCCCCATAACCTAGTAACCCCACTAAGGGCAATTTTGGACACCAAGGGCAATTTATCATGGCCAATCCACCTAACCCGCACATCTTTGGACTGTGGGAGGAAACCGGAGCACCCGGAGGAAACCTACACACACACGGGGAGGATGTGCAGACTCCGCACAGACAGTGACCCAAGCCGGGAATCGAACCTGGGACCCTGGAGCTGTGAAGCAATTGTGATATCCACAATGCTACCGTGCTGCCCTAGAGGGGCCAAGGGGAAAGGCTTTTCACCCAGATGATGACGGGTGGCTGGAATTCATGGCCTAAGTTGGTGGTTGAGGCCGAAACACTCAACTTATTTAAAAAGGTACCTGGATCTGTATGTGACGTGCTGGAATCTGCAAGGCTACAGAACAGGTGCTGGAAAATGGGATTAAGATGAGCGGCTAGTTTCTTTTTTCTCTTGTTGGCCGGCGCAGACGCGTTGGGCCGAATGGCCTCTTTCTGGTCCGTACCCTCGCTATGGTTCTAAAACCAGCGAAGCATTGAATTCTCGATTTCAGGCATTAGCCGAGCCAGCAGGGCAATCCAGCAACAGCAAAGGATGCAGCGACACATTTGCTGAAATGGACACACTGAAGGAGAATTCTTCTTCTGGATAGCTGCTGGCTTAAACTACATTGATCCAAGAAGCAGGTTAACACCAAAACATACACTAAGTACAATCTAACAAAATCATGGGCGTCATTCTCCGACCCCCCGCCGGGTCGGAGAATGGCCGTTGGCCGCCGTGAATCCCGCCCCCGCCCCCGCCGAAGTCTCCGAAGGGAGAAAAGTCGGCGGGGCGTTAATGGCGCCGCTGCCGCGGAGAATGTCACGGGCCTGCGCAAGGCAGCCGATTTTCGGCCTGCCGATATTCTCCCTTCCGGATGGGCCGAAGTCCCGTCGACGTGATGACCGTTCACGTCGACGTCAATCAAACCTCCTTTTCATCGGCGTGACCCGGTGCTCCAGGCTCACGCCGACCAGCGAGGAGGTGAGTGACGGCCTGGGGGGTTGGCTCTGGGCAGGAAATGGCGTGGCCGCAGACTGATTGCCTGAGAAGAGGTGTGTCTCGGCTTGTGTGTGTGTGCGGCGGGGGGGGGGGGGGGGTGGTTAGAGTAGGCTGGGCTCTGGGGGAGTGCCGGGAGGGGGTCCGTGCCGGGGTGGAGGTTGTGGAGGGGGTCCGTGCCGGGGTGGAGGTTGGGGGTTGTGGAGGGGGTCCGTGCCGGGGTGGAGGTTGGGGGGGGGGGGTCCGTGCTGGGGTGGAGGTTGGGGGTTGGGGAGGGGGTCCGTGCCGGGGTGGAGGTTGGGGGGGGGGGTCCGTGCCGGGGTGGAGGTTGGGGGGGGGGGTCCGTGCCGGGGTGGAGGTTGGGGGTTGGGGAGGGGGTCCGTGCCGGGGTGGAGGTTGGGGGGGGGGGGTCCGTGCTGGGGTGGAGGTTGGGGGTTGGGGAGGGGGTCCGTGCCGGGGTGGAGGTTGGGGGTTGTGGAGGGGGTCCGTGCCGGGGTGGAGGTTGGGGGTTGTGGAGGGGGTCCGTGCCGGGGTGGAGGTTGGGGGTTGTGGAGGGGGTCCGTGCCGGGGTGGAGGTTGGGGGGGGGGGGTCCGTGCTGGGGTGGAGGTTGGGGGTTGTGGAGGGGGTCCGTGCCGGGGTGGAGGTTGGGGGGGGGGGGTCCGTGCTGGGGTGGAGGTTGGGGCGGGGGGGGGTCCGTGCCGGGGTGGGTGATGGGAGGGCAAATGAGTTGGTCCACCTGGCCAGGTGCCAGCCTCCAACAGTTGGACCCATGCGGTCCATGCCACCTGGCTGGGGGGAGGAGGGGATATGGGCAATGATGACATGTCGTCGTTCCCCTCCCCCCCACCAGGTCGTCATGTTTTCAGATCATCCAGCGATGTTGGCCGCCGTGGTGGCAGCCGCTCATGTCTATGTTGCCCTGGATGAGGAGGAGGAGGAGGAGGAGGAGGAGGAGGAGCGTGCCAGAGAGGCGGCGCAGGCTGCCGCAGAGGGGCAGGCGGCAGCCGCCCAGGCTGGAGGGACACCTGACCGACAGGACGAGGAGGGGGAGGAGGACGTCGCGGCCCCACGGCAACGGAGGCACCCGAGGGCGCCCCGTGTGTACCGGCCCCGGCAGTCATACCAGGACCTCACGGACCGGGAATGCAGGAGGAGACTCCGGATGAGCCGGGAAACCGTGGCACACATCTGCCACCTGCTGGCACACCTGTCACCGCGTGGCACTGGCGGGGGACACCCTCTCCCCGTGTCCGTCAAGGTTACGGTGGCCCTGAACTTTTATGCAACGGGGTCATTCCAGGCACCGAGTGGGGACCTGTCCGGCATATCGCAGACATCGGTGCATCGGTGCATCCGGGCAGTGACAGATGCCCTTTATGCCATGGCGCACCGCTACATCCGCTTCCCCGTGGACCGGGCCAGCCAAGATGCCCGGGCCGTGGGCTTCTCTGCCATTGCCGGGTTCCCCATGGTCCAGGGCGCGATCGATGGGATGCACGTCGCCGTGCGGCCACCTGCAGATAACAGGGCCGTGTTCACTAATAGGAAGGGGACCTATTCGATGAACGTACAGGTGGTCTGCGACCACCGCATGATGATCCTGCACGTCTGCGCCCGTTACCCAGGCAGTGTACACGACTCATTCGTGTTGTCGCGGTCATCCATCCCCGGCATGTACGAGGGACGCCATCCCCGGCTGAGGGGCTGGTTGCTGGGCGACAGGGGCTACCCATTGCGATCGTGGCTGATGACGCCTATACGGAGGCCACGCAATGAGGCGGAGAACCGCTACAATGATGCCCATGTAGCGACAAGGGGAGTGATCGAGAGGTGCTTTGGCGTGCTGAAGATGCGTTTCAGGTGCCTGGACCTCTCTGGGGGCGCCCTCCAGTATCGGTCAGATAGGGTCGGCCGCATCATTGTGGTGTGCTGCGTCCTGCACAACATAGCCCAGCAGAGGGGCGATGTGCCGCAGGCAGAGGAGGGCGGAGTGGAGGAGCAGCAGGAAGAGGCCCAGTCCTCCCCAGATGAGGGGGATGGGGGCAATGGTCAGGGCAGACGGGGTAGACACAGACGGGTGGCTGTCCACCGTTACCGGCTGGCCCAGCGGGCACGGGACAGACTGATAGACGCCCGCTTCACTGACTAGATGGGCGTGGGAATCGGGTAGTATGGCCACAGACCGCACACCATGACAACAGCCGACCACCCACACCCCCCACCCATCCATCCACCCAGCACCATCACCCCCCTCCCCAACCCCACACACCCCACCCGCATGCACACCACCCCCCCACTCCCAATTGCCGATCCACCGGCGGCACAACGGGCCGGGCTCACCCAGTTGCGGGTGGACGCGTGTCTATCGCAGGCCATGGAGAATGATGACAGCCCGCCTCCGATGAGCTCCTGGCTCTACATCGTTGGACTATGTCTGACCCATGGCCACAGTACCACCATCCACCCGGACCATCCCTGCATGCGGCTGTGATACTGCAGCGCACGGTCCCGTCCTCTGCCCGGGGGATGTTGATGGCGGCCCAGGGGGAAGGGGGCAGACTCACCTGGGGCTGAGGTAAGACCACCCCTCACACACACACTTGCGCTCAACGTACATGACACCCCCGCACACTTTGGACAGAGCATAAAGGCAGCTTCGGTAGGTGTAACATTGACTTTAATAACCAAAGGAGTTCATGCACGTGCCCTAGCGCCTAAAACTCATCTGTGCCCTGCACCCGTGCCAACTTACTCAGTGTCTAATTGTTTGGCCTTACGGGCCCTTTGACTACGTCTACGTGGTTCCCCAGACGGTACAGCAGAACTGGAGGTGGACTCCTGTGATTCCTGCCCTCTGACACTGGATCCCTTTGGCGGCCGTTTCCTGGGGCGTCCTGGCCTAGATGGGCCAGGCTGCGGCCCGGGCGACTGGGATGGCGAGCTGCCAGCCTGTCCTGCCCGTTGCCCACCCGATGCACCTGGGACGGAAGGGGGGGAGTCCGAGGTGTCGCGGTGTACCGGGACCTCCCCTACAGAGGGAGCCGGGATGGACCACACCACCTCCTCCTCCCTCGGGGTGCCCGATGGCCCCCAGGCCTCTACATGGGTGGGGGATGCGAACGGACTGGCCATCCGACGCGCCCCCGACATCTGGCGCTGCCAGTCCTGGAGGCCCGTGCTGGTATCGACAGGGGTCTGCAGGTTTGCAGCCATGGAGCCCAGGGGGTTGTCGAACCCTGTCTGCGACAGTGCGACGCCAGCTCGCACATGGCCACTGGCGCCGATGCCCTCAGCGATGGCCTGCTGAGACTGGGCCATGGCCTGCAGAGACTGGGCCATGGCCTGCAGAGACTGGGCTATGGCCTGCTGAGACTGGGCCATGGCCTGCTGAGACTGGGCTATGGCCTGCTGAGACTGGGCCATGGCCTGCTGAGACTGGGCTATGGCGTTGAGCGCCTCTGCCATCTGGCGCTGGCACTGGCTCATGGCCTCCTGTGAGAGGGCAGCCATTTCCTGGGCCACAGACGCCGCCTGCACGGAAGGCCCCAGGCCTCGCAAACCGTTCCCCATGTCTGACACCGTCGCACCCATTGCCTCCACCGCGGACGCCACCCGTGCGGTGTCAGCCTGGGTGGCACGCATGACCGGGACCACTCCCAGCTCCTGGACGCGGGTGGACTCCTCCACCTGCGACCGCAGCCGCCGCAAGCCACCCGTCACCCTATTCGCTCGTCTCCGTGTCGGTGGTTGCATCGGATCTATGTGTGGGTGTGGTAACTGCAGGAACCCGGGATCCATCTGGGCGGCAGATGTTCGCTTGGCCTGGGCTGCCCTCCGACCGCCCGGTCCCTCTGCTGCTCCTACCTCCACCTGCTGTACCGGGACGGCTGTGTTGTGCGCACCAGTGAGTGTACCAGACGCCTCATCACTAAAGTGCCCAACCGTGGTGAGTGTTTCTGCGATGGTGGAGGGTGTTGGTGACAGCAGTGGCGTTGTGTCGTGCTCTTCGTCCCACTCTGAGTCCATGGCACTTTGGGGTGGGGGTTCGTCTCCACCCATCCACTCTGAGTCACTGTCCGGTATTTCGTCTTCCCGGGTAGGGGTGTCCTGGGTAGTGCTGTCCCGGGTAGTGCTGTCCCGGGTAGGGGTGTCCTGGGTAGTGGTGTCCCGGGTAGGGGTGTCCTGGATAGTGGTGTCCTGGGTAGTGGTGTCCTGGCTCGGATGTGACGGGGGCCTGTGGCTGCCCCCCTCATCGCTGGGTGGTCGCTCCCGCACGTGACGGGGGTGTCGTCTCCCTGTTGCTCCAGGTCTCTCCGTCTCCCGTGGTCTCCGAGGGGCATCCTGCGGGCGTCGCATGCTGGAGGGTTCGGGTCTCTCCGTCTCCCGTGGTCTCCGAGGGGCATCCTGCGGGCGGTCTGCATCTGCGGGGATGGGTGCCTGGACGTTTGGTCCTGCGATACACAATGAAGCATGCATGGTTAGACATCAGGCAGTGATCAGGTGATACGGGAGAGGGGGATATAGGGGAGGGGGGATATGGGGACGGGCTGTTGGTGGCTCACTTGCTCGTGGGGCCCCGACCTCTGCATCAGCAACCTCCCGGTCGTCAGGTCCGCCAGCCAGTTCCAGGGCCCTTTCCTCGTGTACGGTCAGTGGCCTCTCATCAGCGGGCCCTCCTCCAGTCCTCACATGCTCCCTATTGTTGTGTGCGCGCTTCTCCTGGGGGGGGGGGGGGGGGGGGTGGTGGCAGGGGTAAAAGGCAACAGTGTTAGGCAGGTATATGAATGCACGCCATCGGTTGCGCGTGCATTGCAGAGGTTAAGGTTAGGGCTGGATTCACTTGGGGATATGGGGGATATGGGGGAGGGGGGATATGGGGGAGGGGGGATATGGGGGATATGGGGGAGGGGGGATATGGGGGAGGGGGGAATATGGGGGATATGTGGGAGGGGGGATATGGGGGAGGGGGGATATGGGGGAGGGGGGATATGGGGGATATGGGGGAGGGGGGATATGGGGGATATGTGGGAGGGGGGATATGGGGGAGGGGGGATATGGGGGATATGGGGGAGGGGGGATATGGGGGAGGGGGGATATGGGGGAGGGGGGAATATGGGGGATATGGGGGAGGGGGGATATGGGGGAGGGGGGATATGGGGGATATGGGGGAGGGGGGGATTTGGGGGAGAGGGGATATGGGGGATATGGGGGAGGGGGGATATGGGGGATATGGGGGAGGGGGGATATGGGGGATATGGGGGAGGGGGGATATGGGGGAGGGGGGAATATGGGGGATATGTGGGAGGGGGGATATGGGGGAGGGGGGATATGGGGGAGGGGGGATATGGGGGATATGGGGGAGGGGGGATATGGGGGATATGTGGGAGGGGGGATATGGGGGAGGGGGGATATGGGGGATATGGGGGAGGGGGGATATGGGGGAGGGGGGATATGGGGGAGGGGGGAATATGGGGGATATGGGGGAGGGGGGATATGGGGGAGGGGGGGATATGGGGGAGGGGGGATATGGGGGATATGGGGGAGGGGGGATATGGGGGAGGGTGGATATGTGGGAGGGGGGGATATGGGGGAGGGGGGATATGGGGGAGGGGGGATATGGGGATATGGGGGAGGGGGGAATATGGGGGATATGGGGGAGGGGGGGATATGGGGGAGGGGGGAATATGGGGGATATGGGGGAGGGGGGATATGGGGGATATGGGGGAGGGGGGGATTTGGGGGAGAGGGGATATGGGGGATATGGGGGACGCTCACCCTGCCTGCTCTGACGAGGTCGTTCACCTTCTTGTGGCACTGGGTGCCTGTCCGTGGTGTCAGGGCCACAGCGGTGACGGCCTCTGCCACCTCCCTCCACAGACGCCGGCTGTGGCGTGGGGCAACTCTGCGGCCGTGCCCGGGATACAGGGCGTCCCTCCTCTGCTCCACCGCATCCAGGAGCGCCTCCACATCGCGTGACTCGAACCTCGGGGCTGAGCGACGGCCAGCCATCAAGTCGGGTGTTGCGGTCGGCTGTTCCGGTCGGGTGGGGGGGGAGCTGCGCGGCCTTATGAGCCGTCACGCCGTGCAGCGCGTATGACGCTGCACGGCGTGAACCACTGCGCAAGCGCGGATCCCGTTACGTCGCTGCTAGCCCATTTCGGGCCGCAGACTATCGGCCCATTTTTATGACGTGACGCAAGTGGGATTTGCGCCGTTTTTTGCGCCGATCGGCGGAGTTTCCGCCGATAACGGAGAATTTCGCCCCATGTCTGTCAGCTATGTGCAAAACATCAACACACATCATTGTGTGAAACCTTACAGCACGTGCCATGTGTGGAGCTGTTAAATAGTATGGCAATGTTAAAATGTGTCTGTGAGGGGTGCACTGGTACTCGGTACAATAGCATTCCAAAAAGTGAGCCTAAATCATGTGCCATCTTTCAGGTGAAAGGCGATTAAAGGGTGGGGAATAATGGGCAAATCATTTGTGTCCTTATTTTTATATTGCCATTGTAAGTTCCTTCCTTTGCCCACATTTATAACAGGAACAGCCCATGGAAATTTTCTTGCACAGTAATGAAACCCTCCCACTAATGGTGGTGCTAATGTAGCCTGTCTCAGCTGCAAACATGGCGGCTCGGCCCACTTAATCATGGAAGGGACCCCACTGGAGGCTCCCAACAGTGGTTAGACCTCCCCCGTTTCAGTTGGAGGGTGGAAGGGGCTGACATGGGATTCTCAGACGCCGGCAGTGGGATTTCATTAATGAGCCATTTAGTGGTGGCTCAGGGATTAAATGGAGGCCGCATGGCTTTCCCTCAGCCTCCAAAGGCCCACCTAGTGAACCCAGGGTTTTGTTAGTGGCCTACCAAGGTGGGAGGATATGCGCCCCCGTTCAAGGGACCCATGAAAACTACCCCCTTTACTTTGATTTGCCTCCCACCTCCTCCCCCCTCTTGCGACCCCTATCCCTGAACGAAGGCCTGGGGTCCCTGGGCAATTCTGGGCCTCTGGTGGATGCGTTGCCGCCAGCTGCCACCACGCCCGCTGGCGCAAGCAGTAAGTGACGGTGCCAGCCTCTGATTGGCTGGACCTCCAAGCTGGACCTCAATAACAGGGAAGGCGTGATGGTGGCTAATTCAATGCCTGAAGGACACCTGATTCTACTGGGCTTCCCTCAAGGACCGACAGGGGTACCCCCACTTGTTCCCTGACGCGTGGGCAAGACCCCCTTCAGCTCAAAGGAATCCCAGCCATCGTGTCTACAGCGGCTGAAGGATATAATTATAGAGCAACAGATTTATATAAACTGTCCCCCATCAAAAAATGTAAGAATTCATAACAGCATACCTTGAGGCATTAAAAAATATTCATAGATTAATGGAGAACTGCTGGGTCAAAATAAAGTTAAGTAATAAAATGTGGATGAAATAATTGCTATCAAAAAGAACAGCGGAAGAGATGGACATTCATGGCCATCCTGTGTATGTCTATCACGTACATTGGACCCAAGCTCTATCTGCCCAATAATTTTGTTTGTAAAAATAAAGAAAGAAAGAAAGGTTTGGAGCTTTGGAATGTGCAACGGAGGAATTATCAGCTGCATTTGGCTGGAACTAGTGGACCCTTATCGTATCCTTTTCCTTTTGTTTTTTGTAATAACACAATGATTGGGCGCTCGTTGGAATGCCTATTGCCTAAGGCTGTGTCAGAGCAACATAACACTCTGCCTGTGAGGCTACAGGAAGATTGGAGTTACAATATCGTGCTTTCGGAAGGCAAGATGTCTGAGTTGTTGTTTCCTTCATAACACTCTCAGCATTCCTTCATGCTTCCTCAGGCTGATATTCAGATACCAGCCAGTCTTCAGCACTGGGCCTGACACACAGCCTCTTGCAGGCCAGCAAAGCTTGTTGCATTTCTTATGCTGGAGCTCCCTACCTAACACCATTGTGAAGGCAACATCACTGCAAGGATTGTGGTGGTTCTAGGAGAGGGTCCAGCACCACCTGCTCAGGGCAACTAGAGATGAGCACTAACCAGGGATGTCGGCCTTTCCAACATTGCTCATATTCCATAAACAAATAAAAATAATATTTTTCAACTAAACAGGGAACAGGAAAGCTTTAAAGACGTTTTGAATAATGTAAAGTGACACGCTAATACAGCAATTTACCAATAGCTGAGGCACCAAATGTTACAAATATTCTCCCCTCTGTGTTTTATTTGTGTTGCAAAATATTAATTGTAAACCAGCATAATATGTATTTTTAAGCACTAATCACTGCTCTGTTTCTGATCTTGCTAAGAACTAAATGGGTGATTGAGAATCTCAAGTATAACAGGAAGTCAGGAATGTTATTGCAAAAGGACGATACTGAGTTTTCCAACTACCTTCAAATAGAGCTATCTTTTTGCTCCAAGTAGTATTATAGATTTGGAACACTGCATAGGCCCACTGACTTTATGGGTTAAAATTGTCCAGTTCACTCCTACCCTGACCTGCTGAGAGCCATCACCGAATTTCTAAACAATGTATTTCTGTCGATTTTTCCTCTGCCTCATATTAGCATATCCAGACTTCAGCTATTGAAAGCCTCAGCTTCGTGAGCATTATTCACTCTCCCCAATCCACATTCCACTATTCCTCTCCCGCTTCTATCGTCGCTTTCCCTCAGAGTTTCTCTTCGCCATCACCTTTGTTTCCTTCATTGTCTTTTTGACTCTTTTTCTCTCCCTCTCTCTTTCCCCTTCCTAGCACTCTGCATCCTTTGCCTTCCTCTGCTGGTCATCCTCTTTTACACCCTCTTTGGCCCCCACCCCCACCCTACCGAGGTGCTTCTATCTTTGTCCATTTCTCTCTGGTTCTTTACTCTGAACCCAAACACTGCTCTGCCCACCCCTCATCTCTGGTCACATGCACAGCAAGAGCTCTGCTAAAACAGACACCCTCCACCCCTAAAGCATTATCTTGTACATATGCTTCCTTCCTTTGCCTGTGCTGGGCCCATGATATAAAATGGATTGGGTGTTAAGAGTATAAATGATCCATTCGCATGTTGGTGAATCCCTTTAAAGTGACATACCTCTCCCACTTCCAGGTGGTATCCGCAAATCAGGCAAGGATCATCAATCTGGATCAGTGGGAGCTATTTGAAAACCCCGATAAGGATTCTTGTGTCCATTACTTCACAATCTTGCTGTCTATTCTAATGTAAACACCAAAATATCGCTGCAATACATTATGGCATGAGGGAGCCTGTTCTTCTTTAAACTGTCAAAGCACTGCCTATTCTCCTGTCACTGGAGGTCCTGATTATGCTCTTAAGACTGCTACTGTTAGAGTTGAACTGCAAACATTTATATTGTTCATTGGACACTGATTCCAATAAAAGATTGGATCTGTCCATTAGGGGAACCACTTTCAGGGGTATTTGAATTGCAGGCTGTGGGAATATCTGGGAGCTCTGTGCTGCATGAGTTACACACCTACACTCTGTGATCTGCAAGTCACAATCTCTCTAGTTTGCCCCTCTGCACACACCAGTAAGAAACCTTTAGCTGCTCTGCTGTCTGCAGATACCAAGATTCCTTCCTACAATTGCCTCCACAGCGTAAAAGGTACTGCCAGTTATGACTAAATGTTTGCCCCTTTCCTGGACTCCTTAGATTATGACGAAAGGGCTGATTATTAATTTTGGGGATTGGCAGGGAATGGGCTATAGAGGGTTGACTGCCTGATCCCATTCCCCCCCCTCCCCACCGCCAGTTTTGCTTCTAAGTGGGCAGCCAATCTGCTCCCACCCATTTTGTGCCTCTGCGACATTTGAATTTCACCCCATGACTTCGTTACATCCGTGATATTAATGCTTCTTTGGGTCAGGTAGAAGTGGAGATGGGTGTTGTATTAATTGAGATAACAAGAAAACTGCTAAGAATATAAGTTACTAATGCGGAATATCTGCACAAAATTGGTGTTGTCCACTCTAGTTCCCCGAAAGTTGTTGTCCCTGCTTCTGAATATTAATTTATTGCAGTGCATCAATCATGCACAGCCCCACTTCCTCATGTCTTCCAAGATTGTTACTCTCGGAAGTGAGAAAATACTGGGCGTCATCCTCCGACCCCCCGCCAGGTTGGAGAATCGCCGGGGGCTGCCGTGAATCCCGCCCCCACCGGTTGCCGAAGTCTCCGGCACCGGATATTCAGCGGGGGCGGGAATCGGGCCGCGCCGGTTGGCGGGTCCCCCCCGCTCGATTCTCCGGTAAATTGCCTGTCCCGCCGGCGTGGATTAAACCACCTTTTGAACGGCAGGACAAGGCGGCGTGGGCGGGCTCCGGAGTCCTGGGGGGGGCGCGGGGCGATCTGGCCCCGGGGGGTGCCCCCACAGTGGCCTGGCCCGCGATCGGGGCCCACCGATCCGCGGGCGGGCCTGTGCCGTGGGGGCACTCTTTCCCTTCCGCCTCCGCCACAGTCTCCACCATGGCGGAAGCGGAAGAGACTCCCTCCACTGCGCATGCGCCGCCCGGGGATGTCATTTCTGCGCCAGCTGGCGGGGCAACAAAGGCCGTTTCCACCAGCTGGCGGGGCGGAAATTCCTCCGGCGTCGGCCTAGCCCCTCAATGTTGGGGCTCGGCCCCCAAAGATGCGTAGCATTCCGCACCTTTGGGGCGGCGCGATGCCCGTCTGATTGGCGCCATTTTGGCCGCCAGTCGGCGGACATTGCGCTGTTTCGGGAGAATTTCGCCCACTATTCTCCATTGAATCACAGAATATTACAGCTAAAAAACAGACTAGTCTGCCCATAAACTTCACCCCAGTATTTTCCCTCTGTGAACAACCCAGCCTAATGCCATTCTCCTGCCTGATCCCTATATCCTTAACATCAGACCCAGTCTAATCCCATATTCCTCCTCACTTCCCATTCGCTTTAAAATTCTACCCCTTTAATCCCATTCTTCTTTTTGCTCTATACCCTCTTAATACCCCTATTTTAGCAAATTATCCAGCTCACTCTTAAAATAATGTATGGCTCAGTTTGAGAGAGAGAATTCCATATTCTCCCCCCTCTCCCCTTAAGGATTCATTTTCTAACCTCACCTTTAATTCTTCTTGTCAACATTTTCAAGTTGTGCTCTCTTTTTATTATCTTGTCTATTTAGTGCAAAACTATTGACCACTGGGTATTTTATAATAAGTAGTCATTTGATACAGACTGTTGAAGCTTTTCATCTTGCACTCATCAGGACAGATTTGCAAGAATACCAAATCTCAAAGGGAACAACAATTTGTACTGCACAGGCGAGACTGCTAATTTGGTATTCTTGCCAACCAATCAGCATCCTCTTCTTACATACCATAACTTGTTGTTCTGTTTAGAGATTTTGGCATTCTTGCAAACTGAGTGCAAGTTGAAAAGCTTTGACAGAATGTCTCTTTTTGCAGCAATTCATTATACGTCTTCATAACCTTACAGACCTTTTAAGCATTGCCACTTAATCAGCATTTTTAAAAAGCCCCAATTTCAAATGGCCCTCTCTAGACTGCAGCTCTATCCCTTTTTACATTGTACTTATACCCTTCTTACAAAGAGACACCCAGAATGGGGTTTCCAATTCCTTTTACATCATTCATGTCACACCATACCCACAAAGATTTGGGGCGCGATTTAACCAAATGGGAACAAAGTCCCATTGCGAGCGTGTTTAGACATATGTTTTCGGTGCTTGCAGTGCCGAGAACCAGCACGCTATTTAACGACCACATTGTGCCCGGGTTAGAATGGGGGTCCTCAGTGGGAAATGCATGGCCGACACCACACATAGCCCCATTTTCTGCATTGAGAAGCTCCGCTCGCCGGAACAGTGTAGTAAGAGATCAGGACATCATTTTTAAATGGCATCCCGATCTCTGGAGGTCCCGATGCAAACCCCCCCCCCCCAGCTCCAACTCGTTATGAGGGGGTCCCTGAGCCACCCTCAACCACCTCAAAACCCACATAGGGCACCCCTGGCCCTATTGCCACTGTATGGGAAATGCCAACTTGGTACCCTGGCAGTGCCCCAGCCAGCTGGCAGTGCTGCCTGGGCACCTTGGAAATGCCAGGCTGGCACCCAGGTGACACTGCCAGGGTGTCAGGCTGGCAGAGGCAGGGTGCCACCCTGTCCAGAGGGCAAGCACCTGGGGGCCTCCAATCCCCTGGGAGACCCCCACGAGTGCCGTTTGCAGAGATCAGTGCTGAATGGGACTCACGCAAGGTCTCCAAGGTGAAGGGGATAGATCCCAACGCCGCTGGTACCTCGGGAAACTGAATATTAGAGTGAGGCTAGCTCTCTCGGTCTAATATGCAGATTTACCAAAAAGTGATCCCGCCCATAATGGATGAGATTCACATCGCAACATCTCGCGAGGTCTCGTTACATCTCGAGAGGCGTTGTGAGCCTGGTAAATCCCGTGGCGCAATGTGATCGTTCGATCGTGCCCTTGGTCTTCAGGAACCCTCCATCTTTCTAATGGCCTGTATATATGCACACAGTTTTTCTACTGGTAAACTTTCTCAGCATATCATTATTGACACCTCACATCTCTCCTCTGGCCTGAGGAAGGAACAAGCAGGTGTGGGGGATATTTTGTGCCTTCGTGCTTGGTAGACTGATTGGTCTGAGTCAAAAGGAACGCAGGCAATGGAACGAGTTGGATAAGATGTTAGGGGCACCCAGTGCACAAGGGAAACAATCAAGGAAGGGCCCAGTGGAGAACTAAAGAAATTCTCCACCCACTGTGAGAACGGTGATGAATGCCTTTAGTCTGGTTGCCTTGGCCCCTGAATGGAACTCTGACTATTAGCCTTCGCAGAAAAATGACATTCCCCTGTCATTTGTTCTTATTTTCTTTTCATACCATATAGGGAAATATTGGGAAGATTGTGCATCCTTTGTTTCCCTGAGGGAATTAGGAATGAACCATGTGGTGTGAGACAAAGGTCAGATACTGGCTAGATCAGGTAGAGGTGGCAGATTCCTTTCCTGCAGGAGATGAGTGAACCATTTGGGTTTTTACTGCAATTTTGGCACTTTCATGGTCACTTTCTTGTGCTAGTCCACAAACAGCCATACATCAGACTGTTAAAATGAATGGTGTATTGCTTCACAAGGCTTTACTGGTTTGATGTCAATCATGGTTCTCAATGAGTTAATCATGTCCCTGTGGTTTCCCTGACTCTCACATATTTAGAATAGCGCCCTGGCTTTAACTCTTGTTCTGTTCGACTTGCAATGATTCACAGTTCCAACAATAAATTGAAAGGATGGAATCCTTGCTTACTATTGCAATCCCCTTCTTTGGCTTTTCTTTTGTGGCTTTGCCCTGTAGGACTCCAACACTTTACTGCAGAATGTGACGGTGACAAACGGATACTGTTGCTAACATGCCATCTTTCTTTGATCCCTACCTTGGTTTACTCTTCATTCCTCTTGAACGCATCCTTGACTTTAATTGATTAATCTAGCACTGAGCAAGAGGCTGGGGGAGGGGGGGAGGTGATTTATAATGTCACAGAAAATAGTCATTCCATCCTCCATCAGTCACCATTGTGCTTGTTTCCTGTAGAGTCACAGATCCTTAGCTAAGCTGCTATGTAGACATTACAGAGCAAGGCATCATCATTTATCTTACCATCAATATCTAACAGCTATTGTACTTGTTTCCATTGTTGTCTGTGCCTTTACTGTGGTTTTATATTCCCTGTGGGTCTCTAATGCTACAGTTTCTCACTTTACGTTACAATTTAATGACCGTACGGTCTGGACTGGTACGTAAAATCTTAGCTTCCTGAAATGAACTTGCTTTTGTGTTTTCTTCATAATTAGTCACCGCCTGTCCTGAAAGCATCAGGTCCTTTCATAGGTTTGGATTCCGCAGGGACAAGGAACCCCTCTCTAGTGCCCTCTCCCCATGTGGCAGGCTATTGATCTGTGGAAGGAAGCTGTGCCCAGTCACCAAGATTCACTATCCAGAGAGTAGATGTTGACTAGTGAGCAGGAATGGAATCCCTATCAAATCTTTCTCACTATTTAGTTTATGGACACTGGGGGGGCAATTGCCATGCTCATACTTAAGTGATGGCTGAAGTCAGTAGAATCAGCACAGACAAGGGTTTGAGCATTTCCAGTTCATTTTAGCTTTTGGCAATGGTGTAAAATGGTAACTTGAATGGAAGGATAAACTGGGATTGAGTTCAGCTTCCAGGCAATTTGATATGCCAAACTTACACTGCCACCAAAAGTTTAAAATTACCCTCAAAGGTGTCATCAAACGAGCACTAAATCAGTTCATTCATATGCTATGTGCTACAATGAAACTTCATGTACTAAGGCAAGTTCTCAAATAATACTTGTTCCTCTAGGAGTGACACATTGTCTGATTTTTGTATCGTACCTGCCTCTAACAATCCTGGGTTTGTTGTTAGTTAGCGAAGCCATCTCCCAGTCATCTTTCTCTGATCACCAACCACCTATCTCTGCCACCCATCAACTCCTGGGGATGCTTGCAAATATGTAGTACCTAACTGTTAAACACTGTCATCTTTCTTTGATCCTTCTGATTCTACAGTCCTTATTACCGAACACAATTATCTTTCATCCCTTGATATTATGCCCCCGGCTACAATCTTTATTATTGAACACTATCATATCGGAACTTTCACTTGCAATCTGTTGATGTACCTTCCTCTGTACCTTGCTCCTTCTAATGAACACCGTCATCCCCTCCTCCTCCATCTCCCGTTTGCCTCTGAATCTGCTATCCTGGTCAATAAACACCCACACTGCACTGCAAGTCCTGCTATTGACTGCATGCGGCAGGCAGGTGCAATGGCTCCAGTCTGTCTGCTTTTGTTCTTCGTCTGAGTGAAGGTAGAAATTTGGGGTAGAGGTGGAACAGCAATAGCAGCAATAACAACAACTCTGACGGCAGCAGCATGAGCAGAAATCAACAAGTGTGACAAAGCATGCTTCAATTCGGGGGAGACAGAAGAAGTGGACGTACTGTAGAAACTGGCCATTACGTAGTTTTGGCAGCGATCACCAGTAAATTCATTTGGACACCTGACAAGACAAATAAAATGAGAGAGAAAGAGAGGAGAGAGAAGATAAGTAACTGTCAGGACAGAGTCACCTTCAGCACCAGGCCTCATCACCTTGGTGTGGTCACCGTTTAATCCATTTTACCTGGAAATCATCACCTCCGCAACGCTCAATAATTGCTGGCTTAAGACAGCAAGGAAAAATATTTTTGTTATGCTGTAGGTGCGTTTACAAGCTATGAAAATTCGCTGCCTCCAAATGTGCCTGGAATTGTACATCTGAACCAAATTAAAGTTAAATGAGGAAACACGTCAGAAATTACACATTTACAAATTTAGATCAAGCAAAATGTAATCCTCGTTTTTACAGTTGCCCTATTTGGAATTGCCAAATTTTTACCAACTTATCAGGGCCAAGCCCTTTTCCAACTGATCACTTATATGTATGAGAGGAGATTGTTTGGGTTCTACTTCCTCGGAAATGATGTTCTACGATTCTCATGTAAATATTTTGGGACCATTAAAGTAGGGAATGAAAAGGATGGCGAGGATTTTAAGAGCAGTAAACACAACCTACAATGGCGAGGTACTGGATCTGTACTGTACTGTTGCTCACATTAAAAGTACAAGAAAGCAATAAGAACACCAGACAGTACAAGATTACTGAGGGCCCAGTTACATCATCAGAAGTTGCCCAAATCAACAAAAAAAAATAGACATTTTAAAAGTATCTTTCTTTCTGAGCAGTGACAACACCAAGGACTATTTCTTTTGAGCTGCAGGGGAGAGAGAAAAATAAAACACAGACATGATTATATCTTCACATACGTTCAGGTATAAAGACCCTCATGGGTACAGTCTCTGTACATCTTTCTCCAGTGAATCCCGGATCACACCTGGAGGGTAGAAATGGCACAAAAACAAACAGGACAAATGAACTCAAACGGTCTCGGCAATGTCGCTTAAAGGGAACAAAATGCATCGGAAACCTTGGGACAATTCACATCCAGAAAGGCTGCTTGCTACAATTGGGCAGTTAGGCTTCCTGAGTCTAATGGCCAACTATTATTCTTTTCGTGTGGCTGCCTGTCCTTTGAGGATGACTTATAAGTTCACATGTGACAGGACAAGAAAAGCGCCACTTGGATTTCACATATGTTCATGTCTCTAGTAGGCCACATCTGGCTAATAATAACAGTCATTAGGAACCACTCAATATCCAACCTTTTTCAAGAAAGCTTTTAGGGCATATGTGACACAGTGAATAAAGGTGTGTGTCATGAACGATGATCCCTGGTCTTGTTGGTTTTAAATTTCCCCTGTAATATAACAGTAACCGGCCGGACTTCCGGTGATGGCAGGCGGGAGGCAGCCGCACACTGGAGTGCTCCCGCTCGGGAATAGGAATTTCGGAGGTTTAACGCCCGGTCCCGGGGGCAATGGAGGCTGAAAAGGCTGTAAGAAGGCACAGGGAGGAGAAATGTCCAAGTTTGGGAGAAAAACGGCCGTGAAAAAGGGGGTTAATGGTAGTCCGCCGGTGAGTGAAAAAGTCAGCGCAGGAACTGTAAGGAAAGCGGAGGCTGGAGCACCAGGGGAGGCCGCATCGCTCACAGCAGAAGAAATGACCAAGGTGATGGCTGTGGAACTTGAAAAACAGTTCACAAAGCACATGGAAGCGATGAAGAAGGAGATGGGGGTGGTATTGAAAGTGCTGGTGGAGGAGGCGATCGCCCCGGTGAGGGCGGCGGTATCAAGCGCAGTGGCAGAGGTGCAGGAGCAAGATGAGACACTGAAGGAAGCGGAAGAGGCATTATCGCAGCACAGTGATCAACTCACCTCGATGAGGAAGGAGTTGCGGATGGTGATAGAGACCAACAAGGGTCTGCGAGCCAAAATGGAAGACCTGGAAAACAGATCCAGGCGACAGCATCTGAGAATTGTGGGTCTGCCCGAAGGGGTGGAAGGCCCGAGGCCGACGGAGTATTTTGCCACGATGTTGGCGAAGCTATTGGGGGAGGGGAACGATCCCTACCGATATGAACTGGATCGGGCTCATCGGCCGTGGAGGCCTATACTAAAGGCAAGTGAGCCACCAAGAGTAGTAACTCTGTGTTTCCGTAGGTATAGCGTGAAGGAGAAAGTCCTGTGCTGGGCAAAGCAGAAGCGGGTGGTGCAGTGGGCTGGAGCTGGTATACGCAAATACCAGGACTTTACAGTGGAGCTGGCGAGGAGGCGGGCTGCCTTCAGCCGGGTGAAGAAGGCACTGTACATCAGCAAGGTGCAGTGTGGCATAGTATATCCAGCTAAGTTGAGGGTGACCTACAATTCCAAGGACTTTTATTTTGGAACGGCGGAAGCAGCAGAGGAGTTTGCGAAAGCAGAAGGACTGTGGCAGAATTGAGAATTGGTTGTGTACCGATGTAGCCTCATGTAACTTTATTTTTTCAGTGCGTGTTGGTGTATGTACTAAATGAGTTGACGCTGTATATATTTGGGCAAGGGAAGAGAGGGAACTTTCATTTGTAATGATGCTTCTTTGGGGCTTGGATGTGTATGCGGGGGTTGTGTGCTAAAGGGGATTTCTTGGTTTTCCTGGGACCGGGCAAGGGGGAAGGAGACCCGGGCGGGGGCCTCCACGCTGGCCGGTTTAAGCCGGCCAGTGAACGGGAGTGAGGTGGGGGGAGGGGCTGCGACCATTGGAGCCTGGTAGAAAAGGTTCCGGTGAGTCTAGCCGGGGGGGAAAGTTGGGGGAAGGAGAAGAGGTTGGGGGGAGGAGTTTACAAGAGGAAGTGGAGGGGAGGAGTCTGGGAGGGGGGTGGGGGAGGCAGTGTCTACAATTCATGGGTGTCATTCACGGTACTCTTTCGGGGATTGGATGCCGTTGAATATTAGGGGGGGCTTGGGGGTGGACTGTATATGTCAATGGTGACCATAGGTGATTCCTGATTCCTTTTTGTTTTTTCCTTTTCTTTATTTTCCCCACCTTGGGAGGGTTTGTTTTATTTGATGCTTATATTGTCAGATGGGCCATTGTTCGGGGTGGTGGGAGAATGGGATTGTTGTTGTTGATAAGGGGATTGACACTGTATTTGTTACCGTTTACTGTTTGTTGGTGGGGTGTAAATTCTGAAGAAAATGGAGAATAACACTATTTTAAAAACAAAAAATAACAGTTACCGGCCAAAGGCTTGAATTAAATGTTTAGAATCTTTTCGCAAAGAGTGTGGCATGATTGGTAAAGTTATAAGGGCATTCCGTTGTGTTCTTGCTATTTTATACAGTAGTCTATTGCTCCGGTGTTGACTGTCATCACAACCACTGCAGCTCGATTTATCAGTTTGCTCTCTCAAGCCATGAAATCTAAAAAATCAAAAAGCTACATTATTCCCCAAATTATCAACAAATCAAAAAGTAGCAAATTGCTTAGTGTGAATCAGACATACAAGGTAGGGGATCTGAGGGTCAATGACCTGCTAACCCAAATATCTGTTTCCATATATCCATAGAATCCCTACAGTGCAGAAGGAGGCCATTTGGCCCATCGAATCTCCACCTCCCCTCTGAAAGAGCACATCATAGGCCCACTCTCCCACCATATCACCGCGACCCCACCTAACCTGCACATTTTTTGACTCCACTGGGCAATTTAGCATGGCCAATCCACCTAACCTGCACAGCTTTGGACTTGTGGAAGGAAACCGGAGCACCCGGAGGAAACCCAACGCAGACACAGGGAGAACGTGTAAACTCCGCACAGATAGTCACCCAAGAGCAGAATTGAACCCGGGCCCCTGGCGCTGTGAGGCAGCAACACTGACCGGTGTGCCACTGTGCCAGAAAACACGGCCGTATGGAACTTAGGTGATTGAGAGATTTTTGGAATGTTCATTTTGTTAAGTCTCTGACATTGTTTGAGCTGTTTGAATGGCTAATGGTTCACAGGATGCACATTTTCAGCTCTAGTTCAGAAGCAATTGAACCCCTGACAGCAGACATAATTACTTTCTGTTACATCTGATCGGCAGATGGAACACACTTGATGTTCTGTCTGGCCTTTTCTCTTTCTGTGTTTTATACTCCGCACTTTATGATCAAACATATTTTTGAAAGGACTCAATTAGATCATTGAGATGGACTTCTTGCCTTTATCTTCGGAATATAGCTCCTTGTGATACCAAAAGCACATTGCGGTCGAGTCGTAAAAAAAATGCACTTCTGCTCCAAACAGAGTCTCAATCCAGGCATAACATTTCTTGGCAACGTATTTGTGTTTTTATCAGGCTCCAACTGCATTACAACATGTGTCAGTGTGACAGAACACCCCATTCCACTACACCAGTGATAAGATTATGTCATTGTGCATTTTTTAAAAATCTGAGGCACCAAATATTTTTCTGTTTCCCCTTCTGAAAGCAGCGATAACAACTTGACTTCCTGATTCTGGTGGAGGGTAGTTTCAACACACTGGACTAACCTCTCCCTGCGCAACCCCAACAAATGTGGCTGGACCTCTTGCATTTGACTTTTCCCTTCAAATCAATGCTTGTGGCCTTAATGAGTGAGCTGACCCAATGCTCATTCGTACTCAAGACCCTCAGGCTGTATGGTGGCATATGGCCAGACTATACTTGACCTTTCTGTCACCACCACCTGTCACTAACTGATAACGAATGAAACATCCTCCTTAAGCTGAAGCATCTTACAGGGCACTGTGTTTTGCGATCTTGATGAATATTTAAACCTGCTCTATCCTCTTTCTACTCGCAATACGTTTCCTTAAATGAGGGTTGGGACGGGCTGGTTAGACTGCCAGCATTATTCCATATTTACCCATTATTATTGCAATCATGGCCAGTTGCTATGCTTTGTCAATATAACACATTAATTATAATGTGGTAAAGCCCAAGCTGATTGATGGAGGTGCCTGTGGATATTGCTTCATCGGAGCTTTAAGCCAAATAGTACATCTGTATCCGATTTTATTGGAGGTTAACTGTTGTTGTGCAATTTGCGTAAAATAGAGTAACTAGACATGCATTGTCTGAGAAAAAAAATAATAGAATGGTGCAACTTTAATCTGGCTGCATGTCTAATTTATATTATTTTTGAAATCAATTTACTATGTACCTTTCAAATATTCCATTCAGCTGAAAAGGGATTGAATAGCAATAGTGAATGCGAAGGCTACTTATCAAGTAATCATTGACCTAGTAACCAACCCATCCCTAACACATTCCCTCTTATTCACTGCTCAGTTTACACACGGGTTGTACCATTTACTTTTAAATAACCTCATTGTTTTTTTTCACAGTTCTGTAGAATTTCCAATCTATATCATGTAATAACACAGGGACTTCAATTAATCTGGGAAACATCACCGGTGTGATGAGAATTTAAGGGTGAGCGTTATAGGGATGCTCTGAAATAGAACGCAAGACCTAATGTGGGGCAGGGGCTTTCAGAGGTCTTTTGATGTACAGCATCCAACAGGAAGGTTATTTTATTCTCACTGTTTATCTTAATCCTTATATAGACAAGTGTGCTGTGTGCATGTCTGTGTTTATTTATGTGCGTGTTTCTGTGCATGTGTATGTGTCTGTGTATATGTGCGCATTTGTGCGTCTGTGTTTGAGTGTGTATGGGCATGCGTGTCTGTGTCTTTATGTATATGTGTGTGCATCTATGTGTGTGCATGTGTCTGTGTGCATCTGCATGTTTGCATGCATCCTTGCATATCTGTGTGCGTGCATGTCTGAGCATGTGGGTGTGTGGGGGTTGGGGAGTTGGGGGGGTGTGGGGGAGTGGGGAGGTGTTACTGTGCGCATATGCACGATGGACAATATAGTTATGACATGAAAAGTGAATAACAAGGCAGATGAAAATCCACACTCAGCAGTGCCTCCTTTATCTTGCCAGTCAGTTCTATATGTGCGGTCCAATCCATATTATTCTTAAATATTAGGAGTCTTTCATACTCCACAGAATTGCAGTTTACAACCTGCTTTTGAATATAAAAAGGTCGAAAAGCAGGGCAGTTTTTAAGTGAACGAGAACGGTTAGAATTAACCTGCATCATATGGACTTCTTTTGGAGCCAATTAGCAGAAATGCTTTTCTTTATTCTGTAATGGGATGTGGGCGTTGAAATGAAAATCGCTTATTGTCACAAGTAGGCTTTAAATGAAATTACCGTGAAAAGCCCCTAGTCGCCACATTCCGGCACCTGTTCGGGGAGGCTTGTACGGGAATCGAACCATGCTGCTGGCCTGCCTTGGTCTGCTTTCAAAGCCAGCGATTTAGCCCTGTGCTAAACCAGCGTTGCTGACAAGTGCCCAGCATTTATTCCCCAGCCCCAACTTCACTTGAACTGAGTGGATTACGCGACCATTTTGGAGGGCTGTTAAGAGTCAACCACATTGCTGAGGGTCTGGAGTCACGTGTAGACCAGGCCGGGTAAGGACGGCATATTTCCTTCCCTAAAGGACATTAGTGAACCAGATGTTTTTATTTGCAATAATCGATGATTGTTTAGTGGTCACCATTACTGAGAATATTTCAGATTTATCAATTCAATTTAAATTCCACATAGTTGCCATGGCAGGATTTGAACCCGTGCCCTGAGAGCGTGAGCCTGGGCCTGTGGATTAATAGTCTAGTAACATTACCAATATGTCACCATCATATAATCAACATAATTTACTTCTCATTAAGGCATTTGAAATTATGTATTCACATTGAAGCTAGAAATGGTCAATCTCTATCTACTTTTGAATCTTGTGTCAGGTTAAGCCCCATGATAGAATTGTCTGCTCCCTTTGTCCCAAAATTGGTGGTAACCTTACATTGAACTTGTTGGATTCAATGGGGTCAGATGCCAGGAGGACCTGGTGAGTAAAGAGGACGTGTAAGGGAGGGGTGTAGCTACCATTTGCACACAGGCAGCAGGTTCAGTGTTAAATCTGCAAGGCTGCTCTTTTCATGGCCTCCATCGGGGAGAAGTGCAACATTTTTGCTGATGCAGAGAAAGATCCCAGGCTAGGTATTCAGCATTTTGAACAAAAAAAAATAAGATTTGTCTAGGACCTAATGGGGAAATTACTCTCACTGTAGTCATGGAATAATTGAGCTCCCAATAAGAGTGATTTAAAAGTTGAGCTAGCTCAGAGGAATTAATTTCCACCTCTCTTGACAGAATGGGATATTGTGCTCAATCAGTGCTGGGTACTGCAATCTTCTATCAGCCCAAAGTACTGCTTCTTCCCTCTGTATATCCCATGTATTCCTGAGAGTGTCAGAGGTACACACACACATACACACATATATATATACTGGGCTGGGTTCTCTGGACCCCCAGCCGCGTGCATCTCGGTGCTTATATTCCTGCCGCTTGTGAATGGGATTTCCCATTGAAACCACCCCACGCCGCTGGGAAACCCATGGGTGGGGGTGTGCTGCCAGCGGGAAACAGGAATCACAATGGCCGGAGAATTCCAGCCACTTTCTTAAATGTCAAGACCACTTAAGGATCAGGCCAGCCTTGAATTGTCCTACACAAGTGGATTGACAAGGGAAGCGAGCCCTTCCAACCTCACCGTTTAACTTTGAAAATGAAGCACCTTTAACAGCCATTTTATTTTGAGCATTGCGGCTATCTTAGACTTGGTTTTATATAAATAATTTTAATTCTGCAAACTGGCTGGGTTACACTGGTCAAACTTCTGAGAGGGCTGGACAGACTGAGTGAGGGATGCTATTTCTTTTGGCAGAGGGGTCTAGAACAAGGGGTCACAGTCGCAGGGTACGGAATAGGCCGTGTGGGACTGAGATGAGCAACAACTTCTTCACTCTGAGGGTGGTGAAGCTGGGGAATTGTCTACCACAGAAGGCTATGTGGGCCAAGTCACTGAATATATTTAAGAAGGAAATTGATAGATTTCTAGATGCTGAAGGCATCACGGAGTATGGCAAGAGTGCGGGAGTCCGGGAGATGGAGGATCAGCCATGACTATATTGAATATTGGAGTAGGCTGGAAGGGCTGAATGGTTCACACCTGCTCCTCTTTTCTATGTTACTATAGCACAGAGACAAACATGTGAAAGTGGAAAGAGCTACACTATTACCAGCTGGACCGCATCGAACAGCCATGAAAATAGAACTTACTTGTAGCAGAAATTGCTCACAGCTTACACAAGATCCATATGCAAAAGATGTCAGCTGCATTGGCTGGGGTTACTTTGAGCACCATAACGTTGAAATTAGTCTTCAGTGACAGCACTAAATGGATGAGCAGTGAATCAGTAACCCGAATTGCTCTCAGCCCAATGTTCTTACCCTTTATTGGAGGTTTAAGGAGCTGGTAAGTCACTGGTGCCCATTTTCATCTTCTGGGTGGCCCATGTGACAGCTGTACAAAATAATCAGCCACTTGCAGAGCTTTTGTGTCATAGAATGTCTACAGTGCAGAAGGAGGCCATTCGGCCCATCGAGGGTGCACTGACCCTCTGAAAGATCACCCCATCTAGGCCCACTTCCCCCACCCTATCCCTGTAACCCCATCTAAACTGCACATCTTTGAATACTGAAGGGCAATTTAGCATGGCTAATCCGCCTAACCTGCACATCTTTGGACTATGGGAGGGACTGGAGCACCCGGAGGAAATCCATGCAGACACGGGGAGAAGTGTCCATCTGAGATGGTGGACAGATGTAGGTTTAACAGTGTTTGTAGTAAAACTCGTCCCAATCATGACACTAAAGTCGGTGGAGTTGTGGACAGTGCGGAAGGATGTTACAAGTTACAGAGGGACATAGATAAGTTGCAGAGCTGGGCTGAGAGGTGGTAAATGGAGTTTAATGCAGAAAAGTGTGAGGTGATTCATTTTGGAAGGAATAACAGGAAGACAGAGTACTGGGCTAATGGTAAGATTCTTGGCTGTGTGAATGAGCAGAGAGATCTCGGTGTCCATGTACATAGATCCCTGAAAGTTGCCACCCAGGTTGAGAGGGTTGTTAAGAAGGCGTACGGTGTGTTAGCTTTTATTGGTAGAGGGATTGAGTTTCGGAGCCATGAGGTCATGTTGCAGCTGTACAAAACTCTGGTGCGGCCGCATTTGGAGTATTGCGTGCAATTCTGGTCGCCGCATTATAGGAAGGATGTGGAAGCATTGGAAAGGGTGCAGAGGAGATTTACCAGGATGTTGCCTGGTATGGAGGGAAGATCTTATGAGGAAAGGCTGAGGGACTTGAGGCTGTTTGCGTTAGAGAGAAGAAGGTTAAGAAGTGACTTAATAGAGGCACACAAGATGATCAGAGGATTAGATAGGGTGGACAGTGAGAGCCTTTTTCCTCAGATGGTGATGTCTAGCACGAGGGGACATAGCTTTAAATTGAGGGGAGATAGATATAAGACAGATGTTAGTGGTAGGTTCTTTACTCAGAGAGTAGTAAGGGCGTGGAATGCCCTGCCTGCAACAGTAGTAGACTCGCCAACACTAAGGACATTCAAATGGTCATTGGATAGACATATGGACGATAAGGGAATAGTGTAGATGGGCTTTAGAGTGGTTTCACAGGTCGGCGCAACACCGAGGGCCGAAGGGCCTGTACTGCGCTGTAATGTTCTAACCTCACACCGCAGCTTGTTTGGTGCACAAATCATCCAGTCACCCATCTATTAGCATTAATGCACTGAGCCATGGGAATGATGTCAGATACATTCTTAATGTGTTTTGCACAGAAAGATGGCATCGTCCCTTGGGCGGGATTCTCCCACAATCGGCGGGGCGGCACGACCAGCGCCAAAAGCGGCGTGAACCACTCCGACGTCGGGCCGCCCGGAAGTTGCGGAATCCTCCGCACTTCCGGGGGCTAGGCCCGCGCTGGAGGGGTTGTCGCCATGTCAACCGCCGCCGAAGGGCCTCCGCCGGCCGGCGCGAGTTGGTGCATGCGCAGGACTGCCGGGGTATTTCTAACGCATGCGCAGGGGGTTTCTTCTACGCGCCGGCCATGGCGGAGCCTTGCAGAGGCCAGTGCAGAGGGAAAGAGTGCCCCCACGGCACAGGTCCGCCCGCCGATCGGTGGGCACCGATCGCGGGCCAGGCCACTGTGGGGGCCACCCCGGGGCCGGATCCTCCCGCCCCCCCTCCCCCTCCCGAGGACCCCGCCAACTGCCCTCCAAGCCAGGTCCCGCCGGCGTGAAATGGACATGGTCCACCCCGGCGGGACTGGCTGAAAACGGGCGGTTGGTCGGCCCATTGGGGCCCGCCGTATTGCTGGGGGGGGGGGGGGGGGGCGCTGCCAACAGCCCATCGACCAGCGCGATACCCGCCCCTGCCCGAAAACTGGCGCCGGAGAATTCGTCAGCCTGCGTCGGAGTGGCGGGGCGGGATTTACGCCACCCCCCGGCGATTCCCCGACCTGGCAGGGGTTCGGAGAATCCCGCCGCTTATCTGGGATTCATATGCGCATTATGAGATGTCATTGAACATCGGTCACAGTTAGAATTAGAATTCATATCGATTGCCTCCTTCCTAGCCCAGGCCCAGTGAGGTCACTTTTGTGCACTCAGTTGCTGATGTGCCCGAGATCAGCTACCCCAGCGCAATCGAAGATTGGAACCGCGATCCTTTAGCTGACCTGTGCTTTGATGGGAGCTGGGGGGGGGGGGGGGGGGGGGGGGGGGGGGTGAGAGATGTCAGATTTAATTCATAACCAAACTAGATTGCGATGCACTAAAATCTACCCTAACAGAAAGGTTTTAGTGCTAATCCTGTGACAGACTAATTAAAACGTGCGTGTGGAACATGTGCCTGTGTGGAAATATGTATTTTGTGGGTGTATGTGGGAGAGTGCGTGCATTTGCATGTAAGCATGCCTGCTTGTATACTCAAGAATGTGTGCATGGCTGGAGGGAGCCTTTCACAATGATGCCATTTACAGCAGGCAGCTCAAGATCAGTTAACCAAATGCTGATGGGTGTTTTGAGTGGGACAAGGAAGCACTTAATAAAACAAGGCTCAAACGCTCCCTCAAATAACCAGAAATAATGACTCTATTTCATCAGTCAATATTATAGTCAAAAATGGTTTTAGGCAGTGCCCCAGGGGGAGGTACATTGTACTTCAGTAGAGAAAGCTGCAATGTTTTTCAAGTGGGTGCTGTGAGTGTAACTAATAAGACAATGAGAAGGAGTTCAAAGGGCAGCTGTGTGGACCATGCAGCGTTTGGACAACATATCAGCTAATTAGAACCTGAATAACAAAAGAACCAGCTAGAGCTTGGATTTGACAATTGAGCCATCACTTTAATCTCGAGCCAATGGAGAGGCACTGATCTCTACCATCGCCATCAGTTTTACTTTTAAAACAGTATGAACTTGCTTTCAGCTTAAACCATTCCTGTTTTGAAAGATATCTAGCCAATGGGTGTATTTTATCAAATTAAAATCTATTCACAGATTTCAGCGCGACAATACGGTGTCGAAGGTGAAAGGGATAGATTGTACATATTTGTCTGATTCAAGTGGAGGCTAGCTGCAGTTGTAATTCGGTACTTTTCTTCCCAAAGCGAGGATGATGGTTTTGAAGAACAACCTCTGTGAACCCGTTCGCATGCCCATAATGTTATGTTAAATGTCATGGGCAGCACGGTAGCACAAATGGATAGCACTGTGGCTTCACAGCGCCAGGGTCCCAGGTTTGATTCCCCGCTGGGTCACTGTCTGTGCGGAGTCTGCACGTTCTCCCCGTCTCTGCGTGGGTTTCCTCCGGGTGCTCTGGTTTCCTCCCACAGTCCAAAGACATGCAGGTTCGGTGGATTGGCCACGCTAAATTGCCCTTAGTGTCCAAAAAAGGTTAGGAGGGGTTATTGGGTTACGGGGATAGGGTGGAAGTGAGGGCTTAAGTGGGTCGGTGCAGACTCGATGGGCCGAATGGCCTCCTTCTGCACTGTATGTTCTATGTTAAACTCGAAGCAGTGATGATAATCCAGTTATACATAATGGCTGGGTTCCAGCAATAAATAATTTAAAACTTTAAAAAGAAAAAAATTTAGAGTACCCAATTCATTTTTTCCAATTAAGGGGCAATTTAGCGTGGTCAATCAACCAAACCTGCACATCTTTGGGTTGTGGGGGCGAAACCCACGCAAACACGGGGAGAATATGCAAACTCCACACGGACAGTGACCCAGAGCCGGGATCGAACCTGGGATCTCAGCGCCGTGAGGCAGCAATGCTACTCACTGCGCCACTGTGCTGCCCGATAATTTAAGACTTGACATGTGGTAAGCATTGCATATACTCGGTAGAGAACGGGTAACTTTGGACAATTGGAGTTTCCCCTCACTTTGTGTCTGGGTCTATTGTAGATTAGCAGTCAGCAACTCAATACTGTTGCATCATGTGACTGTTGGGATGGTAGTAGGTGAATTACTTGGACCGTTTGTCCAGCGGTTCTAACCTTTCCAGCAATTGAGGTGCAAGAGCTGGGTTTCAGTAACATTCTTAGACTGTAGTTCAACAAGGATCATTAACAGCTGACCAGCATTGCTGATAGTAAAAGGCAAAGGCATAAAACTCCCTGTACGGTGACATTAGAGCAGACGTATGGAAAGAAGAGTGTGAAGGAAAGGCTGGATTCACTTACTGACAGGAGAGTTTATTAATACCATTGATAACGAAACACTGTCCTCCATTCACACAATAGTGCCGATCGCTCTCGTTGCATGGCCTTGCGTGGCCTGACCAAGGCGTAGGTGAAGTGGTGGCTGTAGACAGGAAGAACAGCAACATTAAAGAGATGATTATTACCAATTTTAATTACAGTACATCAACAAGGCGTGAGGTCCAGTGAAATAGGTCTGAACTGCTATTCTGCTGCTGCAATTGTTAAAATACCATTTGGGAGAATGAGAAACATCCATAACTAATACTCCACTCTTGTGATCAACGTCATCAGTGGCCTTGTTCCTTCCCACCTCTATAACCGCCTGCTGCCCTACAACTATGAGAACTTTTCTCCAAATCTGGCTTCTGGTCCATGACAATTCTGCTTTTTTCATCATTAGTGGCAATACATCTGGGCCGTAAACTCTGATGTTGCCTCCCTCAAAGCTCTCTGCTTCACCATGTCTTACTCCTCATTGTAGACCAAAACCTGCATCTTTGACCAGGTTTCAAAACAAATTCTAACATCTCCTTCTTTGACTTTAGTCAGCAGTTGTCGGTTTATACTCCTCTAACAGGCCTTGGGATGTTTTACTGGGTTAAATAGTCTACGTCAATGCAAGTGCCTTCTTTCCTTAGCTGCATTCGGGAAAGCACCATTTTACATAACGTTTGTAGGCTTTCGACTTGCGATTGTCATGATATTCAGGTAAACATCATGGTGCAAACAGACAGACATACTGATGGACAGATCAACGGACCAATCAACACACACAGAACACCACAGCCAATCACAGGCAAGAGCATACACACTACAAAACAGGGAACACGACACTTCCCGTTCATTCCAGTAGGAGACAGCTCAGGGCACAGAGCTCACAGCAAGCCACTCAGACATCCACCATGTGCTGAGTGCCGCTCCAAGATAGTGTTAGGAATAGGTCCACAGATTCAAGGGTTATGATCGAACCTCAGTAACCAGTTTACCACTGTAAATAAATGTTAGTAATAAAACTGAGTTGTACCATTCGCAACCGTGTTGGTTCGTCTGTGTAGCAGAGCACCCAACACAGCAGCGATGACATTTCATGTTAGAGAGGAAGGGGTAGGATAGTGAGCTCTTGCCCACCATTCAGGTAGTTTCGCTGCCTGTATTCAAGGTTTAAAATGAGAACTTGTGCCCTCTGCATTGGGGAGAATCTGCAGACCCACAGAGCCTATCCAGCCAGGAATGGCACCGATCATATGGTTCAAATTATCACACCGCACGAACATCAGAGATTCGTGCAATGGGAAATATGACCAAGGGCAGGCTTGGGGTGAGTGTTTTTATAACATATCAAGGAGGACTTTGCACCCAATCTACAGCTTTCTTATTCCACTAAACGTAACAACGTGGAAATGCTGTCCAATCAGATGCACCAATATCTCCACCTCAGTTCCCAATATCCACTCTAATCCCATGAGATTTCAAAAATGGACAGCAAATCATAAAGTTTACCTCCACCTAAATCTTTTCTCAAACTTAAAACTTTGTACTGTGTGACCTTCAAAACCGGAGATTCGGCGGGGGCGGGAATCGCGCCGCGCCGGTTGGCGGCCCCCCCCCCACGATTCTCTGGCCCGGATGCGCCGAAGTCCCGCTGCTAGAATGCCTGTCCCACCGGCGTGGATTAAACCACCTCTCTTACCGGCGGGACAAGGTGGCGTGGGCGGGCTCCGGGGTCCTGGGGGGGGGGCGCGGGCGATCTGGCCCCGGGGGGTGCCCCCACGGTGGCCTGGCCCGCGATCGGGGCCCACCGATCCGCGGGCGGGCCTGTGCCGTGGGGGCACTCTTTTCCTTCCACCTTCGCCACGGTCTCCACTATGGCGGAGGCGGAAGAGACTCCCTCCACAGCGCATGCGCGGGGATGCCGTGAGCGGCCGCTAACGCTCCCGCGCATGCGCCGCCCGGCAATTTCATTTCCGCGCCAGCTGGTGGGGCACCAAATGCCTTTTCCGCCAGCTGGCGGGGCGGAAATCAGTCCGGCACGGGCCTAGCCCCTCAAGGTTAGGGCTCGGCCCCCCAAGATGCAGAGGATTATGCACCTTTGGGGCGGCGCGATGCCCAACTGATTTGCGCCATTTTTGGCGCCGGTCGGCGGACGTCGCGCCGATACCGGAGAATTTTGCCCCTGATGCATCACAATTGGGTTAAAATAGTCCTACAATGTCGCCAGCATTCACTTATAAAGAATATTAACATCTTATTAGGAGCCACTGGAATTCTGAAAACTGGTGATCATTTTGACACTAGTAGAGATAATTGTGGGTTTGCATTGTGTCACTGACATATTTTGCTTTTAAATGCATTAGACTGTTCAAGCGTCATTGCCAGGAGAATACTTGAGATTTCCTGTTATCAGAAATAGTTCACATCACTGAATACATGTCTCTTGTTTTTTAAACCTGGCCGCTACAAGCAAACTGGTTAACCAAAACAAAGAGATGTCAGAATTGAACTGGAGGCTAGATCAGTATCAGAGAGGAGTTTTATGTGTGACTCTTGTCTTTCCCATCTGATATTGACTGATCTGCTAAGAGGATTCTGCATTTTCTTTATATACATATATATTTAACAGTATTGCAGATTTCCAGAATTTGTTTTTTTGTGCAAGACACGTTTAGCTTGTTTGAATTGACTTTATACAGACTTTATTTCAAATGAATTACTGTCAACATTTACATCATGCCCAAAACTGAGCATGGAAAGATATCCTCTGCTGGCAAAATATAACAAAAACTGCCCCCTCCCCACCCACACACACACCACTCTCCCCACTCCCCCCCCCCCCCCCCCCCCCCCACCACCACCACCACCACCATCAACAAACTTAGAGATACTTCTCCATCAGCTCTTACCATAAAATAAATTGGCAATTTTAATCAGCTTAGAAAACTCAATCCTGTCACTCGCCCCACTGTCTCGATGCTCTTAAGCCCCGTCACCTCTGTGCTAGAGACTCCTTCACTTTCCTAATTGAACAGGCGCCTCAGATATTCTGAGCTTTGAAATGCTCCTGTCAATCACTGTCGCCGTGGATGGGTGAACTTCAAGCTTACATGAAATATTAGCGATTAGCAAACCAAGCATTGACATTCTGCATTGGGCTGAGGGATTATAAAGGGAAATAAGTTATATTAAGGCAATATTATTACCTTTCACAATCCCTTCTCACCTCTCCCGTATATAGCAGGCATGCACATTCATCGCGCCGCATGCAAGAACAGGTCATGTAAAAAAGCTTCAGGTTTGGCTGCAAATATTGACAACTACATCTTAACTCTCCATAAAGGATTAACTGTTTGACCCACCGAAAATAAATGCTTTCAATTTAAACCGACAGCATTGAGAGGGGAGAGTGGAGCACACAGAAAGCTTGAAAATAGAGGTTTGCCGTGAATAGCACATCATTCCCAACCATAGACTGTAAAAGGAGCATTGCAAGGTCAGGTCATAATACCTCACATTAGTGTTGTATAGGAGCAATTAAAAACCAACAGGGGTTTAGGACATTAGTTCTTTTTTTGATCCTGTCATTCTTAATTCTGATACAGAAACAAAGAGGAATAGTTTTAAAAGTTTGCGATTTGAAAGAGTTTTTTTTTCTTTGTTTTCCAAATGTGAGCAAATATTGATTTTTGAAGTCTTGGGGGGGGGGGGGGAAGAGGAAGCCAAACATTGTCAAACCGGTGACTGATAGTCCATCATGGCAAAGTATGAGGGTGGGAGAGGGAGGGCGAGAACATGTTTTTGGATGATGGGCTGATGGCTGCAACTCATAAGCAGTGGGACATTGCAACAACAACTTGCATTCATACAGCACCCTTACTAGAGTAAAATATCTCACGGGACTTTGCGATATCAAACATGATTTGGGACACTGCCAGGTCACTTGTAACCTGCTTCCTGAAAATTTCCCTATTAAATCGCAGCGCCAGATGTTGCTCAAATTCATGCCACTAAGTTAAAGGGCGGCACGGTAGCACAGTGGTTAGTTAGCACTGTTGCTTCACAGCGCCAGGGTCCCAGGTTCGATTCCCAGCTTGGGTCACTGTCTGCGCGTTCTCCCAGTGTCTGTGCGGGTTTTCTCCGGGTGCTCCGGTTTCCTCCCACATGTCCCGAAAGACGTGCTTGTTAGGTGAATTGGACATTCTGAATTCTCCCTCAGCATACCCGAACAGGTGCTGGAGTTTGGCGACTGGGGGCTTTTCACAGTAACTTCATTGCAGTGTTAATGCAAGCCTACTTATGACACTAATAAAGATTATTATTATTAAAAATAACCGTTCAATTCACAATTGTAATTCACTCACTGATCTACACAGGAATTGACTGAATAGGGCCTTCATCCGTTTTAAAGGAAGGTGCTACCACTCCACAGTATGTGCACACTGCTCTAACAAAAGGTTGTTTTTATTATTTTCATTTCTATGGTTCACAGAGACGTCAGCCTTTGCCATTCTGCTCTCAAAAACCTTTGTTTAAAGAAATTAAAATCCATGATATGAAACATCCGCTGCCGTATCGCACATGTCCTTCAAATCGCTCGAGGTATTAAAAAAAAATGAATCTAGTTTGAAGGATAAAAGCAGTTTCTCAGTTTGTGTTCCAGCTGGCTGGCTCACAAGCAGCAGCTTAACCCTCTCACTGCCAAACAGTTTCCACAGATCTGCACAGAGTGGCTTCGGGTCAATGCAAACCTAATTGAAACCTGAGCGTTCTTTTATCTTTTTGTTTGTTTGTTCTTGAACCGAATGGACAGCGTTGAGTGTCCTCGGCAAGAAGCAGGTAGAAGCCAAGTCCCTCAGCAAATGTTAAACAACAAACAAGAATGGTAGCCTCTCACCCACCACAATCAGTCTACAGGCTTGAGGCTGTGCACTGATTATGAATCATTTCTAGTTTTTAAAAAAGGCACACATTGGCGATCAGGAGAAAATAACAAACTTAGTAAAAGTACACCCTGCTGTTTGGAGAGATGCAGCATTGCAGCAAAGACAAATCATCCACAGCAAAAAGTGAGAGAGACTAAAAAGAGTGACATACAATACTTGAGGTACTTATTTACCCCTGTGCATGCTTACATGACCAGAGCACCAGAGGCTCCAGGAATAAAATACACCCTCCAAAGAAATTGAAAATCAAAAGCTAGGAAATCCTGGAGTGAATCAGATTCATTCCTCAAACAGCATTAGCACCAGGAGCAGGCCAGAAACTGGGATGTCCCAGCAAAGTCACAACTCGCCCACAGTGAGAAAAATGCCAACATTTCAGAGCTATCAGAATGTTTTGAGTTGGTGACGAGCTGCCCTCCCCCCAGACCCCCTCCTTTAGCCCCTCTTACCTGGGAGGAAGCGCATTTCTAAATGCACATGAAGATGTCCTTGTCCCAAGATGGGGGCGATCTTGCCCTAACTCTTACTGCAATGAGCGCAAAGCTAGGGGTTGCTCCTGTGGGTCCCGAAACGATCTGAGGACTCCTACCCTCTTTTGTGTGTGTGTGGTTTAAATATACTTCTTTGGGCACGTCATTGCACCGTCAATTGTCTGATTTACGTTGCTGATGGTCGAAGGGCAAGACGTCAGCCACCGTGACTTGTGCTCAAGCTCGAGACAGGCACAGGGGAACACAACTCAAAAAGCAAATAAAATAACGTCCGTGCCTTCGAATAAATCCTCGGTCACGAAGCACATCAGCTGCATCAAAACCCCTTTGTCCTGCCCAGGTCCCAGGACGAATGTGGATCTTAAGAGTAAAAACCAGCTCATGCAAAATGTCATCACAGTGAATCAATACAGCCATCAAATTAACTTCCAAACCCTTCAACTCAAATGAAAGAATGCAAAGTGTGCTTGTCCATTCTAATTGCTCCATTTTCTACAAGTAGCAATAAAGACAAATGTAATCAGCTATTGCTCCCAAAGTCACCCCATACTTGCACGCATGTTATTGCGACCGTCAATTTGTGCGTTTAACTCAACATTAGCCGCGACTGACACTTTTTGAATTCTTACGTACGCAACTCACTTCTCTGAAATCCTCCTGTCATCTCAGATGAGGGCAACCTCGCTTCTCCTCGCGTCTGCAGTTTGGGAAGTGGGACATGGTCCAGAGGCTCAATCAACTTAACGGCTTCCTGTGTAAGACTAGGCAATTTCTCATCGATCCTGAGGTCAGGCTATTCCTCTGTGGGAGGTGGAGGTGGGAAGTACTGTGGGGGGAGGGGAGAAGGTGACGGTGACCTTTCATTATTCCAACCTTCCTCTTCTAATGGTAGAATCCCTACAGCGCAGAAGGAGGCCACTCAGCCTATTGAGTCTGCACCGACCCTCTGGGAGAGCACCCAACCTCGGCGCACTCCGCCACCCTATCCCCGTAACCCCACCCAACCTGAACATCTTTGGACTGTGGGAGGAAACCGGAGCATCCGGAAGAAACCCACACAGACCACGGGGAGAAAGTGCAGACTCCACACAGACGGTCACCCGAGGCTGGAATCGAAGCTGGGTCCCTGGTGCTGTGAGGCAGCAGTGCTAACCACTGTGCCACCATGCCACCCGATCTAGACCAAATGCATTTAGCCCCCACAACCAGAGTCCCTGTGCGACGGCCATGCTGATACGGGGTGCAGTAACACAGAGTACAAGTTCTGATTAATGTGGGATCACGCCTGCGTGATTCTGTATTCCTGAAACAGTTCCATTAATTGCTGTTCGATCGTACAGTGCCCTGTGCTCAGTAAACATGTGACAAGATAACTTTCACAAATAAAAATGGTGATTAATGGGGAGAGCTTCATCTTCGCACTTGCTTCACGTTCTGTACTTCAAATCTAGCCATGATGCTTGCAAATAATAAGCTCACTCTGGCAATCAATCGTAAGGAGGACGAAGCATAATCAAAAAAACAATTATTAGCATGCTGATATCAATATTAATCTAATGGCCACTGGGGGCTGAACAGGTTGCTTGTTTGACCAGGCAGTAATGGTCGATAAATGATGCAAGTTTTTAAACTAATTAACAACTTACCCATAAACTTACATTTCAACCACAAGAAGTGTAACAATAATATGACCCCTAAAAGCTGTGTGGGTGCCTGGACAAGCTGAACCCAAAAGAGACATGAATAGATTTTTGTTTGGAAATGTACAGGCTTACGGGAAAAGCTGGCGAAAGAGATTAAATTGGGCTGCTCATTCATAAAGCCGGAGGCGGAACGATAGACTGAACGGCATTCTTCTGTGCTGTAAAATGTTATGATTCTATGAAAGAGCATCAAGAGTATAAAAACTGGCACGTTATGCTGCAGTTGTATAGAACCTTGGTAAGGCCGCACTTGGAATATTGCGCACAATTCACGTTGCCACACTACCAGAAGGATGTGGAGGCTTTAGAGAGGGTGCGGAGGAGGTTTACCAGGATGTTGCCTGATTTGGAGGGTGTTAGCTATGCGGAGAGGCTGTTTTCATTAGAAAGACGGAGGATGAGGGGTGAACTGATGGAGGTCTAAAAGATTATGAGGGGCATGGATAGAGTGGATGGGCAGGCACTCTTTCCCAGGGCGGAGGAGTCAGTCACCAGGTGGCATAGGTTTAAGGTCCATGGGTGCGGCAGGACGGAGAATCCTGTCCAATGTCCTGCAGGGAAGGAAATCTGCTGTCCTTACCTGGCCTGGCCTACATGTGACTCCAGATCCACAAGTGTGTTAATTCTGAAATGGCGTGGTAATCCATTCATTTCACGGTCAATTAGGGGGAGGCAGCAAATGCTGACCCAGCCAGTGACATCCACATCCCATGAACGTATAACTTTGTTAAAATGTTCCTCTGTTCAACAGGCTCACTTGTTCTGAATCACTCTGATGCTGTTTTCGTTTTAATTTTGGATCCCACACACTAAAGCCAACAAGGTTAACAGCCACTTGCTACTTTGCTACTGTGCACTTGTGTAGCCATTTCTCCCCCATCACCCTCACATAATCTCACGTCACGCCCCCAAAAAAAGGGCTAGCAGAAAAATCCATGGAGGCGGGCGGCAGGGTGGCACAGTGGTCAGCACTGCTGCCTCACAGCGTGAGGGACCCAAGTTCGATTCCAACTTTGGGTGACTGTCGGTGTGGGGTTTGCACATTCCCCCCCTCCCCCCCCCCCCCCCCCCCCCCCCCGGGCCGGGTGTCTGCCTGGATTTACTCTGGGTTCCCTAGCATCCTCCCACAGTCCAAAGATGTGCAGGTTAGGTGGATTGGTCATGCTAAATTGCCCCTTAAGGTGGGGTTGCAGAAACGGGGCAGAGAATTGGCTGAGGTAGGGTGGTCTTTCAAGGGGTTGGTGCAGACTTAATGGGCCGAATGGCCTCCTTCTGCACTGTAGGGACTCTATGATTCTATGAAGACAAAGGTACTTTGGGAGTTGATTCAAGTAGTTCCAGGAATATTGAACTCAGCAGAGCAAAAAAACGTGCCAAACAGAATGCCTCCTTGATACAACTGGTGGAGTCAGCATTGAGGCACTAAAGAGTATAGTGCCTTGTCCATCACACGGAATAAAATATCGCTGGCATGGGAAGAGACTTGGCCTCCGAATTCTGCTGACATTTCACAAGCTTCGTCTTTCAGCTTTCATGACTCGATTAAATTACGGCCTCCCTTTCACCTTAGCCGTCTAATACCCCAGCCTCCTCCTCTGCTGAATCATTGCCATGTTGCCAGAAGGAAATTGCATTAATAATAGAAATGTGCAAAATCTTCAGCAGAACATCAAAGTAACCTCAAATTACTTGAACCTGCATTAATGCTGAACAAGCAATTTAGCATCATTTGCTGACTATGACTATGCAATATAACGATAGTAAATATAACAGAATATGTCTTACATTCCCCTACACATATGTTGGGGGCGATTCTCCGAGCCCCGCGTGGGGCCGGAGAATCGCCGCAGCCGCCCCCCGACGCCGGCGCACGATTCTCCGAGGTGCAGTGAATTGGTGCCATTTGCGCCGGCGCATTACCGGCCACTGGAATCGGCGGGGCTGCCGATTCTCCGGCCACGCCGATACGACAGAGTCAAGCCGGCGCCGTTAACTCCTGGTCGCTGCTGGAGGGAACTCTGCGCAACTGGTCGGGGGGCGGCCTGTGGGAGGCGGGGGACTCCTTCACTTGGGGGGGGGCCTCCAATGAGGTCTGGCCCGCAATCGGGGCCCACCGATCGGCGGGCCGGCCTCTCCCCCCCCCCCCCGGCCTACTTTCTGTCGTGGCCGGCCCCTGAACACCGACGCCATGTTGAGTCGGGGCCGGCGCGCTAAAGAAGTCCCCCGCGCATGCGCAGGTTGGCACGGCCCAACTGCGCATGCGGGGGTTGGCGTGGCGCCGGGCTGGAGCGGTGTGAACACCTCCAGCGCCGTGCTTGCCCCCTGTAGGGGCCAGAATCGGTCATACCCGGGCCCGGTTCGCGACGGCGCGAACACTTGGGCTCCATATTGGAGAATCGCCCCCATTAATTTCTCCCCCAACTTAATCAACTTCCCCGCAGACAGATTTAAATCATTTTTTAAATTATTAATTCGGCCTCAACAACATCCTGGCTCCTTTTTAATCGAGTTTCCATGAATCAGAAGAATTACCTGAGATGGCTTCATTCTGTCCTTCTGGAATTTGGTTTTGTGCAATTAATTAAACTTATTCATGGCCAAAATCTTTACTTTAAGAATGATTTTCACTTAGATTTTCCAGCTTTGGTGTTGAAATATGGCTGCCTTCTGCATTCATTGTGGAATGTGATCCTGATTCACCACTTCTATTTCACGTGACTGGGAATTAGGAAGCAAACAGGGACTCGTATATGCTGAAAATTGTAAATGCGTGATAATATGTCTGTCTCCAAATTTATACACATGGCTAATGTTGGATTCCATGGATTAGTGCTGGATTCATTTTCAGTGACTTGTCACATTAACCAATCTTTGAATTGTTGGCAAAGGAAGAATAATGGGGCCCAAAAAACAAAAATATATGCTGAAATAATGATCTCTTCTTGAGGTTTCAATGCCAGTTCTGTACTGTTTCAGTTCCGCCATCACAATTTATTACATATGAACAAATAAAATTGGAGAAGAAGGCCATTCCACCCCACAAACTTGCTCTGCCATTCCATGAAAACGTGGCAGACATGTTTGTGTTTCAAATTCCATAATCCTATCTACCCCCAATAATATTTGATTCACTGAATCACCAAAGGCCCTCAATGAAGTAATAGACTAAGGCATGATTAGGTCTTACTTTGAACACTCTGCCCAGTTCTGGTCATCAAGATAACACTCAAGCACTGGAGGCTGTGCAGAGAAGAACTAACCCCTCCAGAGGTCAGAGCTATGAGCTAAGGAGGCACCCGAGGAGTGGTTTTAACAAGGTGTACAAGGCGTGTTCACAAGAGTGGAGCTCAGAAACCTTGGGGATCATTTTAAATTAAACTACAAGGACTAAAATAAGGGACAAAGGTTCAAGCTTGAGGACATACCGGGAAGTTTTTCTGAAAACAAGAAGTGTGGAATAAGCTTCCAGTTCGAGAAATGGAGGGATTTAAGAAATAATTGGACTGTACAATTGGAGGGCTGCAGCATTTTTCAGTATGGATGAATTAAGAGGGTGGCACGGTAGCACAGTGGTTAGCACTGTTGCTTCACAGCGCCAGGGTCCCGGGTACTATTCCTGACTCAGGTCACTGTCTGTGCAGAGTTTGCACATTCCCCCAGTGTCTGCGTGGGTTTCTTCCGGGTGCTCCGGTTTCCTCCCACATGTCCCGAAAGACGTGCTTGTTGGGTGAATTGGACATTCTGAATTCTCCCTCTGTGTATCCGAACAGGTGCCGGAGTGTGGCGACTGGGGGATTTTCAGAGTAACGCATTGCAGTGTTAATGTAAGCCTACTTGTGACATTAATAAAGATTATTATTATTAAGATGAGATGATCATCCATAATTAACCTTCAATTTGGTAATTGTCTCAAGATATCTCTATGTATGATATTAAAGTATACTTGATATGCATTGCACAAATGTAATCTATACATACACATTATATATACAATTTGTCAAGTATATATATGATCAGGCACTGTCAAATGGGCAGCACGGTAGCACTGTGGCTTCACAGCACCAGGGTCCCAGGTTCGATTCCCCGCTGGGTCACTGTCTGTGTGGAGTCTGCACGTTCTCTCTGTGTCTGCGTGGGTTTCCTCCGGGTGCTCCGGTTTCCTCCCACAGTCCAAACACGTGTAGGTTAGATAGATTGGCCATGCTAAATTGCCCTTAGTGACCAAAAAGGTTAGGAGGGGTTATTGGGTTACGGGGATAGGGTGGAAATGAGAGCTTAAGTGGGTCGGTGCAGACCCGATGGGCCGAATGGCCTCCTTCTGCACTGTATGTTCTATGTTCTAACTGCAAATGTTATTGGTGACAAAGTGCTGTAACTCTCTTGATATCGGAATAATTTTACTCTCACGGATGTTTGTGATGGGGCTGAGAGTAATACTGTCCTTTCCACTTCTGATGCATCATCGGAGGCACCAGAAAATCCCACTGGCGTGAACGCCAGGAAGATCTCGCCCCAGGTGTTTTAATAATAATAATCTTTATTGTCACACGTAGGCTTACATTAACACTGCAATGAAATTACTGTGAAAAGTCCCTAGTCACCACACTCCGGCGCCTGTTCGGGCATGCTGAGGGAGAATTCAGAATGTCCAATTCACCTAACAAGCACGTCTTTCGGGATGTGTGGGAGGAAACCGGAGCATCCGGAGGAAACACACGCATTTTGTGTTTGAAAACTTGTAACAGTGGTTGGGTCAGCAAAGAACTGGCTTCCCTGGGCCGTCCAAGGGTTAACTAAATTTCAATTACGTCGGTGATATGCCCTAAACCTTTGTGCAAATATAAGCTTCATTTTCACCTGTGACCAGGACAATTGTTAATTGTGAAGTGGTCCACATTTCAACACAAAAGGCCTGATCGTTTAGTTTGGGATTTCAGCACCAAGGACAACTCTTGCTCTTTATTTGGGCCTGTGACCAAGCTCTGCTCTCCGAGGGCTTTCTCTTCACTGCTAAATGAGCCAATGTTTGGATGTCGCTTTGGAATGCGAAGCAGTGATGGGGGTGTCAGCTGACGGTTTTTGGAAATGTCATCTCTGTAAACTGTGGCTCCTCCTGAGCCCCGAGAGTCAGCATCAGTGACAGAATTGCACAAAGCATGTTAAACACTGCAATGTGGCCACAAAGCGCATTTTCCGGTGGTTGAATGTCAAAAGTAAATGAATCAGTCCCTTTCAGGAGCTAACGGGGTTGGGGTGTGATCAGGCTGGTGTGAAATATATCCCAACTTTCTACGATGGGAGACTTTGTTGCCTCTGCTGACGATGTGAAACTATTTTCCAGTTACACGGATTATTCATCCAGCACAAAGACAAAAGGTCAAACCTCCTCTCGTTGACGTTGTCGGAAAGATGGACAGACTGATAAAAGGCACAAACAACAGACGGATTTATACTTTGCAAGTGCCTCTGTTTGTATCTGCCAGGAAAATATCTATGTAAGATGAGCAGATGGTGAGGTTTAATTGGGAGTTATGGATAATTAAAATTATAAATTCCTCTTTATCGCATGCTGACCTAATTCTGATTGAAATTTTAAAAGGAAACCTCATTCTGTAAAACCACGCACCATGTAGGATCTGCACTACTAAAGTGTTGTAACTATATATATATAAAAATAACACACAAATACTGTGACACTGCTGGTAAGAAACAGCACACTGGGGAGTTACAGGCTGCAGATCCTTCACAAGGGCAACACGTTTCCTAGGAAGTTATTAGAATCTATTACCCAAATGAGATATCAGCTGCATTGAGTCATGAACAATAGGATTACATGCGTGATATCAATAATCGGACACGTAAAGAGACCGTGTTAGGTAACATGAGGAACAGGAGCCAACCTGACCAGACCCTTATGCCCCTTCCAATGGCTGATTTGGAAATGTTGCAATGTGCAATGCCTTTTAGTTAATCAGACAAATTCTATTTCTTGTGTGGAAAATCAAGCATTGGGTTGATCAAAAACCTTTGCACATTCTGTAAGTTGATTTTGACTATGTTGAAAGTCCATGCAAGTGAGCTAAAGGGGAAAACAAATCCTTTGCACACTTTTCCATGCTCCATGTCAGGACAAGAGGAAAACCACAAGTTTTATCAAATGTTTGTTTTTAAAGCCAGTGCTTCTTTGAGATAGATTTTTTTTAAAATAGCTGTTTATTAGATACTCAGATTGAGATTTCGGAAGATTAGATCGGTTTCACCATGCCTGAAACCAAAATGTTCACGCTGATCATCGTAATTCAAATCTTTGCTCTCCTTCATTTTACTTCACCCCTTATATTGAGCGGGATTTTCTGGGCCGTTTGCGCTGGCGGCGGGATTCTCTGATCCCGACCGGCAGCACAGCCCTGCCCGCGTGGGGTGGCTTTGATGTGAAATTGCCTTGACAAGTTATGGAGCAACTCATCTCTGTTGTGTCCCCAACCACCAACAATTGCACAAAAGCTTCAGCTTTGACTTTCTCCCCATCCCACCCCTGCAAACAGTCCCTTGTCCATCACGTCCCCAGGCAATGGATCAATGGATAAACTCAACTCCGGTCATTCTGGATTTGGGCAAAGGGAAGTTATCCGAACCATTTCTGGAGCTGGCTTCTTCCCGGGGCACTACCACTGAGGCAATGCATCAATAACATACTTTCACCTGCTCGCGGGGGAACGCAAAAGGATGGTCTGCAGCCTACACCAAGATTCACCAACAGGTTTAATCTCACCCATCGTGTAGGGAGGTGCCTCTCCTTCCACAGCCACGCAGTCAGCATAATGAACTCCGAATGTAGATGACCAGCCCAGCAACAGTGGCAATGCATTGCTGTTCTGAAACATTCGGGTACAAATGTGTCATAGATGGACACATAAAACAAGCACGATAGTGAATCCTCAGCCTCTGATGAACTCGGCTCCATTTTCTGACCCATTCATGAACTTCTCTGAACTTTCTCTGTTTACAAGTCAAGAAAAGAGCAAGCGCTTGCATTTATGTCGAGCATTTCACATCCGTAGGGCCTCCCCAAAGCTCTTCACACCCAATTACATTTTTTTCTGTCCATTTTCTAAGAACGTTGTCGCAATGGACGAAACATGGCAACTAAATTGCCCACAACATGATCCCGCAAATGTCACTGAAATAATAAGGGGGCAGATTTGGCCTCAATTTTAAGTCTCATCTGAGAGACGGTGGGCGGGATTCTCCCATCTGACGGCAGAGTGTTGACGCCGTCGTAAAAACTGGAGAGTTTAACGACGGCGTCATCGGACCACTAAGTGTAGTGATCCTCTGCCCTACAGGGGGCCAGCACGGCACTGGAGTGACCCACGCCACTCCAGCTGCCGATACCGGAGTCAAATGGGCACCGCGGGTCTGCACATGCGCACTGCGACCAGCGCGAATGAGCGCATGCGCGCTGCGACCGGCACGAATGCGCGCATGTGCGGTAGCCTCCTTCTCCGCTCCGGCCCCGATGCACCATGGCGTAGGGTTACAGGGGCCGGCGCAGAGCAAAAGTGGCTCCCACCAGGAGAGGCCGGCCCGCCGATCGGTAGGCCCCGATCGCGGGCCAGGCCATGGTGGAGCCCCCCCCCCCCCCCTCCCCCCTCCAGGCTGCCCCCGACAGGATGGATGCCGAGGTCCCGCCAGGTAAGACCAGATGTGAACGGCGCCGGCGGGACTCACCTCGGCCCATCACGGGCGGAGAATCGCTACGCGGCCCCCGATCCGCGCCGACCACGCCAGCGCCGATGGCGCTGATTCTCCGGTGACCGGAGAATCGGCGGACCGGCGTCGCGCGAATCGCGACGGCCCAGCGACTCTCTGAACCGGCATGGGCTGAGAGAATCCCGCCCGGTATCTCTTTCAGCGCTGCATTGAAATGTGAACGATAATTTTGTGCTCAAGTCTCTGGAGTAGGACCTGCATGCATAAGCTTCTAACTGGAGGTGTGACCACAAAATCAAGGCCGACTCCATAGTCTAGTGCTCATGTTTGCAACATTAGTGGACCTCCCCTTTCTCTAATTTGTTGTGGCTCCCTTACCTTCAATAGGTTGTACTCTACAGTCAGTTTCTTCCGACAGGCTTGCTGCCCCTTTAAGATCCAACAACCCCATCCAAAGTCTCATAGGACATGTTAGGCTGCTTGTCATCACAGGTCTTGAAAGCAGCCTTTTCTAGTGCAAAACAGATCTTTATTCTGCTCTACAATCAGAATGGGCCATCATTGATCTTCTAATGAAGGAGTTCTATGCAGCCTATGCATCATTTGGAGCCAAGTGCATCTTTCTTTGTAGTTATTGACCAGCTGGTCGCTTTTCTTACCAGTCTATTTTAAAGGATTCATTCCATCCCTTGTCACAAAGTTTGAACCTGAACACACCAAGGCAGGGCAAGCACAGTGTGAAAGTCCCTGTGAAACATTGTCTTAAAAAAATGTTTTTTAAAGGCCACTCACAGCTTGTTCACAACTCCATCTGCAGGCATGCATATTGCGATCTAAATAAATTGCTGATGACAGAGAAGGATTATCACTAATCTGTCTCAAACCGCTGTGCAGTTTCTCTGAGGTAACGTTTATCACTCCCATAATAGCCACATCAGGGGTGCAGAGAACTGAGACATCTTTCGGATTCGGCAAATGATTGAAACTTTCCACCGAAGCATCATTGTTTAATACAAAAGCAGAACCTGACGGCCCTGGGCCAAAGGCAATGTTTATGGGTTACCTTGGCCTGGGACGGCCCACTGAATACTAATTCAGCCACTTAAAACCAAATCCATCCAAATCACATTGGGGAAAAAATGGAGCTGTTGCAGTCTTACAGTGTTAGAACATAGAACATAGAACGATACAGCGCAGTACAGGCCCTTCGGCCCACGATGTTGCACCGAAACAAAAGCCATCTAACCTACACTATGCCATTATCATCCATATGTTTATCCAATAAACTTTTAAATGCCCTCAATGTTGGCGAGTTCACTACTGTAGCAGGTAGGGCATTCCACGGCCTCACCACTCTTCGTGTAAAGAACCTACCTCTGACCTCTGTCCTATATCTATTACCCCTCAGTTTAAAGCTATGTCCCCTCGTGCCAGCCATTTCCATCCGCGGGAGAAGGCTCTCACTGTCCACCCTATCTAACCCCCTGATCATTTTGTATGCCTCTATTAAGTCTCCTCTTAACCTTCTTCTCTCCAACGAAAACAACCTCAAGTCCATCAGCCTTTCCTCATAAGATTTTCCCTCCATACCAGGCAACATCCTGGTAAATCTCCTCTGCACCCTCTCCAAAGCCTCCACGTCCTTCCTATAATGCGGTGACCAGAACTGTATGCAATACTCCAAATGCGGCCGTACCAGAGTTCTGTACAGCTGCAACATGACCTCCTGACTCCGGAACTCAATCCCTCTACGAATAAAGGCCAACACTCCATAGGCCTTCTTCACAACCCTATCAACCTGGGTGGCAACTTTCAGGGATCTATGTACATGGACACCTAGATCCCTCTGCTCATCGACACTTCCAAGAACTTTACCATTAGCCAAATATTCCGCATTCCTGTTATTCCTTCCAAAGTGAATCACCTCACACTTCTAGTTTTTGCATCAATAGATCTACTGATGGATTAAAACTTGAATAGGCAAGTCTTATCGCCAACTGCATGAGTGGCTTTGGTGATGTCTGGTTTACAAGAGAGCCCATAAGTACTCATATCCTTTGGACGCGAACATTATCTAATTTTAAGACTTGAATGTAGCCTTCAACTTGCAAAGCAAAGGAAATCACTCAGTGACATACCATGCCTGTGAATGATGGGGAGCCAATACCACTCACTTGGTGTTGGCAGGGTGTCTGCTCAGCGAAGTTACCACTACCTAAACTTGTAATTACACCGGCTTTCATGTTAAACCGTCAAAAAATAAATGTGGGACACTCCTTACTCACTGAAAATCAAACAACACAATGGGCTGGATTTCCAACCCTTGCCGCTGGTGGGATTTTCCAGTCCCACCGAAGGCTCCCCCCCCCCCCCCCCCCCACCCCCCACCACCCCCTCACCCCCCATGCGGCGGGATGGGTGAGCCACGCAGAAGGTCACAGACATCAATGGGACCGGAAGATCCCGTTGGTGGTCAATGTCGGGTCGCCTTCGTTAACGTAAAACACAGCTTGGGAGGATGGAGGGGGGGGGATGCAGAAAATCCCGCCCAGTGCCCTGGGGAAACTGCAGCCTTGGGCAGTTATGCCCAAGCGAATGAAGTTGAATTGCCACCAGGTTGGAAAAGAAAAATCAGGTGGGGTTGAAAATGTGCGGCCACTTCTCATCACTGTGCAAAATGAGTTTTACCCTCATTTACTCCGTTGGTTAGAAACGATCAAGACAAAGCAGTGACTATATTGACCCAATAAGCATGTGCTCAGGCCTCCTAAAAGATCATATCCCATAAGACCATAAGAAGGAGCAGAATTAGGCCACTCGGCCCTTCGAGTCTGCTCCGTCATTCAATCATGGCTGATATGTTTCTCATCCCCATTTTTGTGCCTTCACCCCATAACCTCTGATCCCCTTATTAATCAAGAACCTATCTATCTCTGTCTGAAAGGCAGTGATTTGGCCTCCACAGCTTTCTGCGGCAAAGAGTACCACAGATTCACCACCCTCTGGCTGAACAAATTCCTCCTCATCTCTGTTTTAAAGGATCATCCCTTTAGTCTGAGACTGCGCCCTCTGGTTCTAGTTTTTCCTACTGGTGGAAACATCTTCTCCATGTCCACTCTATCCAGGCCTCACACTATCCTGTAAGTTTCAATAAGATCCCCCTCATCCTTCTAAACTCCAACGAGTACAAACCCAGAGTCCTCAACCATTCCTCATATGACAAGCTCTTCATTCCAGGGATCATTCTTGTGAACCTCCTCTGGACTCTTTCCAAGGCCAGCACATCCTTCCTTTGATACAGGGCCCAAAACTGCTCACAGTACTCCAATGGGGTCTGATGAGAGCCATATACAGCCTCAGAAGTACATTCCTGGTCTTATATTCTAGCTCTCTCGACGTGAATGCTAACATTGCATTTGCCTTCCTAATTGCCGTCTGAACCTGCACGTTGACCTCCTCTAATGACGGACATATAACTGTTCGAATGAATGTTCATGTGTCTTGACGGCTGGAATTGGAATTAATAGAAAGTACCCGTATCTCTCTGCAGTTTCTCCTGCCACACAAACATTGGAGCAGTTAACCTTTAGGCCACACACAATCAAAGTCGAGTCAAACGCAGTTTGGTGCATAGCATACCGGGTACATAATTGTCTATAAAACCAAGCACACTACCTTGGACCACAATATTATGCTTCATGCACAGCACATGTTAACCACTAAAAGGATTGTCTTTGCACTCAGTATTTCACTAGCATTGCTATTTTTGAAATGGGAACTGTGGATGAAGGCCTATTACTCAAATTTTGGCTGGAGATTGTCTTCAAGATAGGATTCCATGTCACGTCACACACCAGTGGAGGCTCAACTGGCGGAACTCTCGCCGTGAGAGTCAGAAGGCTCAAGCCCCACTCCAAGGAGGGGATCTTCTGGCCCTTCCTGCCTCTGGCTTCTCCTCTGCCTTCGGGAAAACATGCTGCGGGCGGGGGCTGGGGTTGGAATCCGACCTCAAGTCTTCAGTGCAAAAATCAAAGCTCACACTCTACTGCAGTATTAAGGGGGTGCTACACTGTTGGAGATGCAGCCTTTTGAATGAGGCATTAAGCTGAGTTCCCATCTGCTCCCTGAGGTGGATATAAAAGATCCCATGGCGCTATTCCTCCCCAGGGTCCTGGTCACTAATTACGCCTCAATGAACATCATGAAAACAGATTCTCTGGTCATTTATCACATGGCTATTTGTGGGATCTTGCTGTGCGCAACTGGCTGCCGCGTTTCCCACATTATAAGAGCAAAGTGCTTTGAGAATTCCAATGGTCATGAAAGGCGACATACAAATGCTTTTTCTTTCTTTACAGTGAAGGCAAGAGCATGGTTAAAAAAAACAGTGCTGCATGTGACTGGAAGGGTTATTATCTAAATGTGCCACATACAGAGACACACGATCAGCTCCATTTAGCTAATATGGTTAATTTGCTGAGCTGCCCAGTAATATATTCCAGTAGGTGAGATTGTCCTTCTGATAGTGCGCCACAGAGTCAGCAAGGTCGCAGCTATTTCCTCTACCCAGCACCCGCTCCACCCACCCCTGCAACCCAGCACCCCCCCCCCCCCCCCCCCCCCCCCCCCTCCCCAATCTATAAAGCGCAAATGACCTTGAGAAGGTTCTGCCTTCCAGATTTCTGACTGCAGCAGATTATTATATTACAGCTCAAATAAGCTGACTTTGACCTTTCCAGTTCTGTTTTTGGAATAAAGTAAAATACTAATCAATAGGCGGAGAACAGAGAACACATCCAGGAAAAGCAACAAGGACCGTCGTGACACTGCAGATATCTTTCTGCAGTAAGATGAGACACCGCCTCAACGGTATCGAGGCTGGTTGTTTGAATTAGACCGGGGAATGGGGGAAGATATCTCGGAGGACATCAGGAGAGCACTCCATGGAAGTGAGCATCTAGGCAGTTTACTGACCAGCATTGCCAGTCAAATCAGACCACGTCAATTCAGAGGTTTACCCAGTTAAGAGTTGACTTGTTTAAACCCAAATACCGCGACTGTACATTAGAGACCTCTGATGTACAATCCGTAAAAGAAGAGAATATTCCCAAATCCTCCTGCTCCCAAACATACAGATTAGAATTGGCATTAGGTGCCTGTTTTTGACTGGCACAGAGACGATGGGCAGGGGGGCCTTTTCTGTGCTGTAAACCTCTATGACTCTATATAGTGGAGAGAAGGCAGTCTACACTTAACAATTCCAGCCAGCAATTAAATTGATCCAGTCAAGTATCTCCATTATTGTTGGTTTTTGCAGCTCTGTTTTTCAACATTTAAACAGGATCGTGACGGAAATGAGGAGGAGGAGAGCAGGAAGAGAGGAAGGTTTTGAGTAGATTTCAAAGATAATTAATTACTGATAGATCTGCACAGTCATCTGATGAATGTTTCCCAGGTCCCAGTCCGACTGAAATTAATGAAAGATCAAGAGGACCGGAGAACAAAATACACAAGCAGGGTGGATGAATGAACCACTTACTGAAGGCTACATGTTTCGGTACAAATAACTCGACCAGGAGAGCTTTGTATTTTCAAATTGATTTGTTGCTCCCACATTGCCTGCTGAGCATTCAACCCCGGCTGGGAGTGCAGTTAAAGGAATGAAGAGACAAGAGCGTCCTTTTCCCCTACCCATGAGCACAATAAAAACATCATTATTTGGAATGCTTTGATAGCAATTATCATGCTTATACATTGCAACATCATAGGTTTCCTGCAGGCTCTGGGGAAATGAGCAGTTATTTCCATTACGTATTTAACATCACTATTAGGAGGGATCAGGTGCCTGTGAAAGCTGATGTTTCCGATGACGGGAAATAAATCCTACAACATAACAGAGTAGTACAACCATTCAGCCCATTGTGCCTGTGCTAGCTCTTTGAAAGAACTATCCAATTAATCCCACTCGTCTACTTTTCCTTAATTAATTTATGGGATGTGGGCGTACGTCAGGCAAGCATTTATTGTGCCTCTAATTGTGCTCGAGAAGATGGTGGAGAGCTGCCTTCTTGAACTGCTGCAGTCCCTGAGGTGCCGGTTTACCCACAGTGCTGTTCGGGAGGGTGTTCCAGGATTTTGACGCTGTGACAGTGGAGGAACGGCGATATATTTCCAAGTCAAGGGGAACTTCCCTTGTCCTTCATTATGGGAGCAGTTGTGGGTTTGGAAGATGCTGGCAAAGGAGCCTTGGTGAGTTCTTGCAGTGCATCTTGACGATGGTACACACGGCTACTATTGTGTGTCAGTGGTGAAGGGATTGAATGTCTGTGGATGGGGTACAATCAAGCAGGTTGCTTTCTCCTGGATGGTGTTGAGCTTCTTGAGTATTGTTTGAGATGTACATTCCAAGCCAGTGGGGAGTATTCCATCACACTCCTGACTTGTGCCCTGTAGATAGTGGACTAGCTCTGGGGAATCAGGATGTGAATTACTCACCACAGGATTCCTAGCCTCTGTCCTGCTCTTGTAGCAACAGTATTAATATGACTAGACCAGTTCAGGGGCTCCATGCCGAACCCATGCCGGGTCGGAGAATCGGCGTGGGCTGGCGTGAATCCCGCCCCCGCCGGTTGCCGAATTCTCCGGCACCGGAGATTCAGCGGGGGCGGGAATCGCGCCGCGCCGGTTGGCGGGCCACCCCCCCCCGCGATTCTCCGGCCCGGATGGGCCGAAGTCCCGCTGCTAGAATGCCTGTCCCGCCGGCGTAGATTAAACCACCTACCTTACCGGCGGGACAAGGCATCACGGGCGGGCTCCGGGGTCCTGGGGGGGCGCGGGGCGATCTGGCCCCGGGGGGTGCCCCCACAGTGGCCTGGCCCGCGATCGGGGCCCACCGATCGGCGGGCGGGTCTGTGCCGTGGGGGCACTCTTTTCCTTCCGCCTTCGCCACGGTCTCCACCATGGCGGAGGCGGAAGAGACTCTCACCACAGCGCATGCGCGGGGATGCCGTGAGCGGCCGCTAACGCTCCCGCACATGCGCCGCCTGGCAATGTAATTTCCGCGCCAGCTGGCGGGGCACTTCCGCCAGCTGGCGGGGCGGAAATCAGTCCGGCGCGGGCCTAGCCCCTCAAGGTTAGGGCTTGGCCCCCCAAGTTGCGGAGGATTCCGCACCTTTGGGGCGGCGAGATGCCCGACTGATTTGCGCCGTTTTTGGCGCCGGTCAGACATCGCGCTGATACCGGAGAATTTCGCCCCAGTTTCTGGTCAATGGTATCCTCCAGGATGTTGATGGTAGGGGATTCAGCAATGATAATGCCGTCTATTTTCCCATGGCCTAGCAAATGATTCACATTTAAGCAAAGATCTAATTTGCTTTTGATAATTATTTGTTGAATCTGCCGCCATCCCGCCCCTCTCCTTGGGCGAAATTCTCCGGTATCGGCGCAATGTCCGCCGACTGGCGCCCAAAACGGCACAAATCAGTCGGTCATCACGCCGCCCCAAAGGTGCGGAATGCTCCGCATCTTGGGGGGCTGAGCCCCAACCTTAAGGGGCTCGGCCCGCGCCGGACAAATTTCTGCCCCGCCAGCTGGCGGAAAAGGCCTTTGGTGCCCCGCCAGCTGGCGCGGAAATGGCATCTCCGGGCGGTGCATGCGCGGGAGCGTTAGCGGCCGCTGACGGCATTCCCACGCATGCGCAGTGGAGGGAGTCTCTTCCGCCTCCACCATGGTGGAGACCGTGGCGAAGGCGGAAGGAAAAGAGTGCCCCCACGGCACGGGCCCCGATCGCGGGCCAGGCCACCGTGGGGGCACCCCCCGGGGCCAGAACGCCCCGCGCCTCCCCCAGGACCCCAGAGCCCGCCCGCGTCGCCTTGTCCCGTCAGTAAGGTAGGTGGTTTAATCTACACCGGCGGGACAGGCATTTTAGCAGCGGGACTTCAGCCCACCCGGGCCGGAGAATCGCGCGGGAGGGCCCGCCAACTGGCGCGGCGCGATTCCCGCCCCCGCCGAATATCCGCTGCCGGAGAATTCGGCAACCGGCAGGGGCGGGATTCACGCCAGCCCCCGGCGATTCTCCAACCCGGCGTGGGGGGGGGGGGGGTCGGAGAATCTCGCCCCTTATGTGCACTTCTACATAACAACTCCTTGCATAAAATGCAATGTTCTCCTTGTCTCCCGTTTGGCTAATAATTGTTCACATTATTATTCTCTAAATAATGACATCCATTTTCAGCTTCCAGTAAGCAATGCATTGCACAGTTATCTTCTTAATGGGTGTTGTTGGTAAACCTGTTGCCCATTAAGGTTAATACTGGCAAATTGTACATTTTCCATTCCAAGCTCCCAGTGATAGCATCAACGGCTCTCAGATCATTTAACAGCATGGTGAGATGTAGAAGAATAATAACAATTTTATTGTCACAAGTAGGCTTACATTAGCACTGCAATGAGGTTACTGTGAAAAGCCCCTAGTTGCCACATTCCAGCGCCTGTTCGTGTACACTGTGGGTGAATTCAGAATGTCCAAATTACCTAATAGCACATCTTTTGGGACTTGTGGGAGGAAACCGGAGCACCCGGAGGAAACCCACGCAGACACGGGGAGAATGTGCAGACTCCGCACAGACAGTGACCCAGCGGGGAATCGAACCTGGGGCCCTGGAGCTGTGAAGCAACAGTGGCGTACTCTGTCCCAATAATGTGCCTCAATCCCAAACTTAGTAAAGCATCCCTAATGCACCCATGTCACATTTTTAACCCTTTCCTACATCAGTCACCCGGTGTCCCGGTGTCACATTGCAAATTTTTGAGTGCCATTGTTCCATGGGCTCAACGCTCACATGACTTGGGATCAGGAGTAAAGGTCCAATTTTTAAAATATATATTCTTGGGATGTAGGTGATAGTGGTAAAGCAACATTTATTGGCCATCTTCATAGCTCTGAGAGTATTATGAGTCAACTACAATGTGTTGGAATGGAGTCACAAATGTTAATTATATATTCTATTAATCATATCTGTTAATTATATATTAATTGAATGCTTATTGTATTCAGGTGGTGGAAATTAACTGGGGATACATTTGGGCTCATATAGAGACAGACTGAAACTGCTTTATCAGGTTCGGATGTGCACGTTTGCTACTGTAATAAAAGCTAGTAAGCGCGTAAAGATTAGGTTCCAGTTCTATTCTTCACCACCTTACCACCTGGAGTTTAACAACATGTAGAGGAGGGTTGGGGGAGAGGGGTGGTTGCAGGGTTGCAAGAGGAGGCAAGAGTGACAAGTATAACAACCTGCATTTATTGGCGTCAGCTTGAACCTTACCTGATTTTGATGTTAATCTCGCAACTGGTTACTCCAGTGCATAACCCCACTGGGAGAACTGTATTCAACTCCAGTTAGGCCTCAGTTATAATACTGCACACAATTCTGGTCACCGCATTACAGAAGGCAGGTGATTGCACTGGAGATGAAATGAAATGAAAATCGCTTTATTGTCACAAGTAGGCTTCAAATCAAGTTACTGTGAAAAACCCCTAGTCACCACATTCCGGCGCCTGTTCGGGGAGGCTGGTACAGGAATTGAACCGTGCTGCTGGCCTGTCTGGTCTGCTTTCAAAGCCAGTAATTTAGCCCTGTGCTAAACCAGCCCCATGAATCCCCAGGTGGGGATTTATGAGAATTTTTCAGATGGCAGGATTTCCTGCCCTGCCACCGGGGGAACACACCCCAATGAAGACAACAGCCCCAAACCCAGTTAGAACACTTAAAGGAGCATCAATCGTCTGGAGGCGGGACTTCTACCCTTCTCCCCAATGGAATTTCCACCTCACATGGCTGATGGCCGATTTGATTGGCTGGCAACTCTGCAGCCCCAACAGGACAAGTGGCAGCCGTGGCCAGGACATGGGCTATAAGCAGTCACCGGCTTCTACATCACTGAGTTCAGGTCTAGGTACATGTGGCGGCTCCCCAGGGCAGTGGGAAGGCCACGTGGGAATTTTCCAGGCCCTGCCACCTGCAAACCCCCCAGCAAGGGATTGCAAAGTTTTACTTTAGCAATGGAGAATTCCAACCATGAGGAAGATTGGATAGGCTCGGGTTGTTTTCCATCAAACACAGGAGGCCGGGACGAGGTTTGATTCAGGTGAAAAAAATTATTACCGGCCTAGATAGCGTGGCTAGTGGAGCATGTTTCTGTCAGCAGAGAGGTCAGCAACCAGTGACATGGCCAATTTCCCAATATTTCCTGTGTCGTGACAAGTCTGGGCAAACACTCCCATCACATTCAGTCCTCTGTAGCTGAGGCTCTGCTTACCCATTTTACTTTGTGCCTTTACAATAAAGATTAAAACTAAAAGAGAAATGCAACTTTATTTACTGAATAGCAGCTTGAAGAAAAGTTCTTACTGAGATATGTGACTCAATCCAGCTCACCCAGCCTCCACACTGCTTTTAAAATTCAGAAGGTTACAGCACATATTGTGTCAGCTGTAGGAGGGGTTTTTCACAGGTCACTCATCCAGGGACTCTTCGAGCAGATTTTAAGAGGTTGTAGTCAGCTACTCACACACTTTCTCTCAGCCCTAAGGGGCAGAATGCATCGGCACCCGTCATCTCTAAACGTCTTTAACTGACTGCAGCCCTCGAAACAAGTGCCAGTCCTCTATTGGCGAGGTTAGGGCAGGCTAGTTATTCTGGTGCTTTGGTCAGGAAAACATAATACCTCTGTTTCCCTCTCTTCCGTGTCTAGTGACACACAAGACACGCAATTTTTTTTCTGCTGTTATACATTCAGCAGATTGGGTTCTGGGTCATCTCCGTAATAAAATCTCTTATTGTGCGACAGATCATTAGTCTAATTCTTAGCTCTGAACTAGGAGTACTGGCTTGAAATGATGGGGGAAGGGGTGGGGGGAGTGGGGTGGTGCGCTCCACACCCACAGTGCATGAATGCTCCACTGAGTGTTAACCCAGTATTTCATAGAATTACCATAGAAATTACAGTGCAGAATTACAGAGGCCATTCAGCCCATTGAGTCTGCACCGGCCCTTGGAAAGAGCACCCAACCCAAGCCCCACACCTCCACCCCATCCCCCTTTATCCCCGTAGCTCCACCTAACCTTTTTGCCTAAGGGCAATTTAGAATGGCAATCCACCCAACTTGCACATCTTTGCACTGTGGGAGGAAACCAGAGCACCCGGAGGAAACCCACGCAAAAACAGGGAGAACGTGCAGACTCCACACAGATTGTGACCCAAGCCGGGAATCGAACCTGGGACCCTGGAGCTGTGAAGCAACTGTGCTAACCACTATGCTACCCTGCTGCCCAGGGAACACTTACTTCTGCTTGTTGGACGATCAGGCGTGGGGTTCAAAATCATAACCTTCCAACTCAGAAATGTCAGCTCTGAACCAAGGCTCGATTCGTTGCTCCTAATTTATTAAATTATTTTAAAACAATGGAGAGACTGTGCTTTAGTTCATTAAAAAAGTCCAGGAATACCTGTTTCTGTCTTTGGGACAAAGTGATTCAAGGCTTCAACCTGTTCCTCATTATCTATCTCTCCCTTCCTGGTATCTGTAAATGGTCCAAAGTCAAATGTATTTGGCTCTACCCTTTTCCATGTGAGGAAAAAAGCCCATAGCAGAGTCCCACACAACGTTCCGCACAAGTGAGGTTCAGCAAAGCCCAGACACGGTGCTTGCTCACAGTGCATCATGGAAGCACAATTGTGAGTATGTCCAGCTTGTAATTTGCCCATTCCTTCATTACAATGAGACAGGGAATCCTGGGGTTGCGACAGTATAATTTTGTGATCTGCATGTTATTTTGGAAAGCGGGTACCTCACTGGATGAAGAAGAATCAGAGTTTTTACCCCTAAACTCACACTCTGATACAAACAGGCTGTGAGGAAACTTGGAAGATCCACTCGCTTTACCCATTACCCACCTTCAAAATACTAGCAATACCAGTTCAATAGCATCACCAGGCTTTAATTCTGGGTAAGCAGGGATAAAGATTTTTACTTGTTATTGACATTTCCATTGATATCAGACTCTCAGACGTTTATACATGCACCACACATACTACCAATGAGTCACAGTTCTGCTAGATGGCTGTGAAGGTGAGTTTATGAAGCTTGTTAAAGCAACATTTCTATCCTTGATACAACATCAATCCTATCCCTTAGACACAGTCACACTGGTAAGCATTCCAATGAGTTGGAGATGTGACCAAGGTCACGATGGCGCCCATTTGGAAATAGCTTTCGCAATCGTGGTGTTAAAGTCACTGTTTATACATTGAGGAATGGAGTCAGTCTTTTCCCTAATCCAGGTTCATTCACAAGACCACACAGGACACAGGGACAGACTCCCTTGTTCCTCCCTCATGCCCAGTGAAACTGGTTTTAATGCCCTAAACTTGAACTAATCAGTGGAAGCTGCTCCTCAGTTGCAAACTAATGCATTCACTGCATTGTAGCCTGATTCCAACATTAACAAGCAGCAACATGACACTGCTCCAAAACAGGTGGCATACACTGTGGCTGGGATTTTCCACTCCCATTGGCATTAGACAAGTTCCGCGGTGAAAGCAGAAAATATCGTGAGTAGCGCAAAGTCACATCTTACATCAGCGATTGTCCTATTCCTCCCACCATTGAAGTTGAGAACCTCATTTAAATACATCTACATGTCACTATCAGGCCCCTACACCGGAATCATCGGACTATATGGCGGAGGAAGCCGTCATTACCGTTGGTGCCGTCAACACCACATTTCCCGCCGGACCTTGGCCTTTGCCGATGTCTGGGAGTATCCCGGCCTGTGTCTCCTGCCAGATGCAAGATGGCCATCGGGCAAATGTAGTTCTCCGTGCATGCGCAGAAAACTAATTTTTAAAGCTTTATTTTGTAAAGGCAGGGGAGGTGCCCATGAGGATTATCAAACAGCGTTTGTTATTTAGGCCGATATTGGGGTCAGAATGCCCGATTATCTGTTCCATTGACAAAAGTGCCGGGACCAGTCTTGGAGCAAAGCTGTAATTCCTACGCAGATTTTCACACAGGTTTTATCATCATACATCATAAGATAATTTCTCCCCAGCATCAAGACATTCTTAATCAGTTCTCTCCCCTTTTTTCCTCCTGTTGCTGATCAGATTTTGGGCAGGATTCTCCGTTTGAGAGACGAAGAGGGGGGGGGGGGGATTCTCTGGTCCTCTACCCGCGTGTTTCCCGGCAGCGCGTGTTTGCTGCCAGCGGAATTCTGCCTTCCCACCTCTTATCAATGGTATTTGCCATTGAGGCCACCCCACGCTGCTGGGAAACATGTGGGCGGGAATGCACTGCTGGCGGGAACAGAGAATGCCAAGACGTCGGGACTGAATGGCGTGCGGTTCTTGTTCCTGTTGGGGGCATTATTCGGTAAGAGAGTCAGGACATGCAAATGGGCCAACGCTCTGCCGGCGTGAATTCAGAGCACTTCCGGGCCCAGCAAGCATTCTAACCGCTGGGGCAGGAGTGAATGTCAAAGAGTCTGGATGCTGGAGCTGTTTTCAAGCGCTCCACTTACCACACAGTCACTGTAGCCATGACGAAGGCTCAGAGAAGACCTGTCCCCCACGTTCAGGAGTCCAAGATGGACCCACAGCTCCATGCCAGTGAGGAGGGGAGGGACACCCTCTTCCCCAGGGTGGGCTGCAGACTCAAGCACACCCTCCTGAACAGCTCCTGGGGGGTGGTGGCAGAGTCAGTCAGCACTGCCAGTCTCACCAGGGGGGGAGACAGCTGGTGATCCTGAGGGGTGGTGGTCACTGGTGAGGCTTTTGGGCTGAGTGGGGCAGAGAATGAGGGAGGGTTCCAAAGGCCGCAGTGCAGGTGCCCTCTGGTAGGGGTGAGCCCTGCTGATCCCCTGCTTCCTCTGCCATGGGGCCGCACTTCTGACGAGTGCCAACACCTGGTGGACCTCTGATTGAGCTTGGCCAACCCCTTGATGATCCAGCTGGGGTATGAGAGTGCCCAGAGGTGCGGCCTGGGTGGGCTCGCAGAGGACCTGAGGCTCTTTGAGCATTTTAAGGGCACAGGCAGCACTCAGCCGTGTAAGCAGCCAGGAGCATGTAAGAAGCACAAGAGGGGTGCGTTTAAAACACATACTGTAGCAATGGCGGTCTGAACCAGGACACCCCGATCCTGAAGGGGACATCCAGTCCACGAACCTAGCACGCAGTCATTTCCCGCTCCTCCTAGCCCAGGCAGCCAGCCCCCTGCAAGCCTGACAATTTTGGCGGAGGTTTCTTGCTTCTCACTCCCTCTCCGCAGCCATGGCGCCCTGGACCCGCTTGTAAATACGTGCACAAAGTCATGACTTCTGCCAAAGAGGAGCGGAGCATTGCGGAGGGGCGGACCATGAAGTGTCCAACCCGCTATGAAAATCCATGGAAATGACGGTTTTGCATGGACCCACCGGCGCAGGCCGCAAATTTTGATTTTGCCGCCAGTGAAGGTCCAGAGCATTGGGTCGGGATCAGCGCCGGGCACAAACCTGTTTCAATTTTGCGCGATATATGTGCCACTTGCTGCTAATCACAGCTCATCCTGACACTGAATATTCAGAGGCTCTATGTGTAGACAGCAGTCCGCAGAAGAAATTGTCACCGCTTCACTTTGCGGTTATGTGTTCTGATTGCACTAAAAAAAAAATAACAGGACTTTACTCTTGGATTTCAATCAACTGGTTAGGGGCTGGTTTAGCACAGCGGGCTGTGGTGGTATGTATTAGGGGTAGTACGGTACCTGTGAAGCCGAGAGGCTATTGGCAGACAGGCACCGGGTCCTGGTTGGACCTGCCGCCTGCTGGCTCCGCCCAGCAAGACGGCGTATAAGAGCCCGGGTTCTCCCAGCAGCCGCATTCTGTAACTGAGCTGCTGAGGAACAAGTCTTGCTTAATAAAGCCTCGATTGACTTCATCACTTCTCGACTTGAGTGAATAATTGTTGCGCTACAATTTATTAAGCAGACTTAAAAAGACTATGGAGCTCCGGATCGCCCTGGAGTGTCTGCGAATCAGCCCCCATGCAGCAAACTCGGCGGCCGTGTTTAAACACTGGCTAGCATGTTTCGAAGGTTACCTTCGAACGACCCCCGGCCGGACCACGGAAGACCAGAAAATGCAGGTCCTGCATTCCAGGGTGAGCCCGGAGATCTACACGCTCATCGAAGACGCGGAGGATTTCCCGACGGCGCTCACCATGCTGAAAGGTGTCTACATTCGGCCCATACACCAGGTCTACGTACGCCACCAACTCGCGACTAGACGGCAAATCCCCGGAGAATCGCTAGACGAGTTCTACAGCGCACTGTTGATATTGGGAAGGAACTGCAACTGCCCGTCGGTGAGCGCAAACGAGCATATGGAGCTCCTAATCAGAGTTGCTTTTGTGACAGGTATAACTTCTTCTCAAATTCGCCAGAGACTGTTAGAGAGAGACTCGTTAGGACTCACAGAGGCACGGGCCCTTGCGGCCTCCCTGGAAGTGGCCTCACAAAATGCCCGCACCTACAGCCCCGACCGCGCGGCAGCCCCTTGGGCACCGTCGACCCCTGTTGCGACCGACTCCCCGGCACCCCTCAGTCCCAGGGGGTCGCCGCTATCTCTGGAGGAGAACGGGGACAGCAGACTCAACCGCCCCAACGATCCATGTGCGGCCTGCGGGCGCTGCCATTTTGGGTCCCGGACACCACGCGGGGAGGATGGGCGTCGCCATCTTGTGGCCCCCCGGCACGTGCGATCCATGGGGGCGGCCATTTTGTCTGCCCCCGACCACATGCGATCCATGGACGCCGCCACCTTGGCTGATAGCCAAGGACCTCGGCATAGACGGCTCCACAGGGTCTGAAGAAAATGCCGCAATGCAAGAACCACGACTGGCTTCGGTGACCCTGGACCAATCACGGCCCCGGACGCTCCAAACAGCAACAACAACGGTGGTGGTCAACGGGTACGAGACGCCATGCCTGATCGACTCTGGGAGCACGGAAAGTTTTATCCACCCGGATACGGTAAGACGCTGTTTTCTTTCCATTCGTCCGAGCACCCAAAAGATTTTCCTGGCAGCGGGATCCCATTCCATAGAGATCAAAGGGTACTGCATCGCGAACCTAACGGTGCTAGGGAGGGAGTTTAAGAATTATAGGCTTTATGTCCTTCCCCAACTCTGCGCTCCTACTCTCTTAGGGTTAGATTTCCAATGTAACCTCCAGAGCCTAACGTTCCAATTCGGCGGCCCAATACCCCCACTCACTATCTGCAGCCTCGCGACCCTCAAGGTTGAACCGCCTTCCTTGTTTGCGAACCTCACCCATCGCCACTAGGAGCAGACGATACAGCGCCCAGGATCGGACGTTTATCCGGTCTGAAGTCCAGCGGCTGCTGAGGGAAGGCATAATCCAAGCCAGCAATAGTCCCTGGAGAGCCCAGGTGGTAGTTGTGAAGACCGGGGAGAAGCAGAGGATGGTTGTAGACTATAGTCAGACCATCAATAGGTACACGCAGCTCGATGCGTACCCTCTCCCCCGCATATCCGACATGGTCAATCGGATTGCACAGCACAAAGTCTTTTCCACCGTGGACCTCAAGTCCGCATACCACCAGCTCCCCATCCGCCCGAGTGACCGCAAGTACATGGCCTTCGAGGCAGACTGGCGGCTCTACCATTTTTTAAGGGTCCCATTTGGCGTCACGAACGGAGTCTCGGTCTTCCAACGGGAGATGGACCGAATGGTTGACCAGCACGGGTTGCGGGCCACGTTCCCATACTCGACAATGTAACCATCTGCGGCCATGACCAGCAGGACCACGACGCCAACCTCCGCAAATTCCTCCAGAAAGCTAACGCCCTGAACCTCACCTATAACAAGGAAAAATGCGTTTTTAGCACCAACCGTCTGGCCATCCTGGGATACGTAGTGCGTAATGGAGTGATAGGCTCCGACCCCGAACGCATGCGCCCCGTTATGGAATTTCCCCTCCCCCACTGCTCCAAAGCCCTGAAACGCTGCCTGGGCTTCTTCTCGTACTACGCCCAGTGGGTTCCCCAGTACGCAGACAAGGCCCGCCCATTAATACAGTCCACTACCTTCCCCCTGTCGACAGAGGCCCGCCAGGCCTACAGCCGCACCAAAGCGGATATCGCAAAGGCCACGATGCACGCTATCGACGAGTCCCTCCCCTTCCAAGTCGAGAGCGACGCATCCGATGTAGCTCTGGCGGCCACTCTCAACCAAGCGGGCAGACCCGTGGCCTTTTTCTCCCGGACCCTCCATGCTTCAGAAATTCGCCACTCCTCAGTGGAAAAGGAAGCCCAAGCCATACTGGAAGCTGTACGACATTGGAGGCATTACCTGGCCGGCAGGAGATTCACTCTCCTCACCGACCAACGGTCGGTAGCCTTTATGTTCGATAATGCACAGCGGGGCAAAATCAAGAACGACAAGATCTTAAGGTGGAGGATTGAGCTCTCCACCTATAACTATGAGATCTTGTATCATCCCGGAAAGCTGAATGAGCCGCCCGATGCCCTATCCCGCGGCACGTGTGCCAACGCACAAGTAGACCGCCTCCATGCCCTCCACGAGGACCTCTGCCACCCGGGGGTCACTCGATTCTACCATTTTGTGAAGTCCCGCAACCTCCCCTACTCTGTTGAGAAGGTCCGTACAGCCACCAGGAACTGCCAAATCTGCGTAGAGTGCAAACCGCACTTTTTCAGGCCAGATAGAGCGCACCTGATAAAGGCTTCCCGTCCATTTGAACGCCTCAGTTTGGATTTCAAAGGCCCCCTCCCCTCCACCGACTGCAACGTATACTTCCTAAACGTGGTGGACGAATACTCCCGTTTCCCCTTCGCCATCCCCTGCCATGACAGCGGCCACAGTCATTAAAGCCCTCGGCACCATCTTTACACTGTTCGGCTTCCCCGCGTACATCCATAGCGACAGGGGCTCCTCCTTCATGAGTGACGAACTGCGTCAGTTCCTGCTCAGCAAGGGCATTGCCTCGAGCAGGACGACCAGTTACAGCCCTCGGGGGAACGGTTAGGTCGAGAGGGAGAACGGTACGGTCTGGAAGAACGTCCTACTGGCCTTACGGTCCAGAAATCTCTCAGTTTCCCTTGGCAGGAAGTCCTCCCTGATGCCCTCCACTCCATCCGGTCGCTGCTGTGTACCACCACTAATCAAACGCCTCACGAGCGCCTCCTTGTCTTCCCTAGGAAGTCCTCCTCCGGAACGTCGCTGCCGACCTGGCTGGCAGCCCCAGGACCCACCTTGTCCGAAAGCATGTGCGGACGCACAAATCGGACCCGTTGGTCGAGAGGGTTCACCTTCTCCACGCAAACGCTCAGTACGCCGACGTGGCGTACCCCGACGGCCGACAGGACACGGTCTCCCTGCGGGACCTGGCGCCCGCCGGAAACACACACACTCCCCCAACACCAATCACCCCATCCCTCCCACCGGTGCACCCCACGACCGCACCCTTCCCGGGTGGATCGGTCCTCCTCCCGTGCCCGCCCAGGAGTAAAGAAACAGGGACGAACAGCGCAACGCTCCCAGAGACGACAGTGCCCGACCCAGCACCTGCACCACCACCGGGGCTAAGGCGATCGACAAGGACGACCAGGGCACCCGCTCGACTCGTGGAATCCGCGTGACAAAAATCTGTAAATAATTATGACAAAACCTGTACATAGTTATCTGCATAGCCACTGTATGAAATTCGTTCCAGGACCAGTCTTGTAAACCCCTACCGCGATGTGGCCCACCACCCCACCGGGTTCCTTTTTAACAAGGGGTGAATGTGGTGGTATGTATTAGGGGTAGTACGGTACCTGTGAAGCCGAGAGGCTATTGGCAGACAGGCACCGGGTCCTGGTTGGATCTGCCGCCTGCTGGCTCCGCCCAGCAAGGTGGAGTATAAGAGCCCGGGTTCTCCCAGCAGCCGCATTCTGTAACTGAGCTGCTGGGGAACAAGTCTTGCTTAATAAAGCCTCGATTGACTTCATCACTTCTCGACTTGAGTGAGTAATTGTTGCGCTACATGGGCTAAATAGCTGGCTTGCAATGCAGAACAGTGCCAGCAGTGCGGGTTCAAATCACGTACCGGCCTCCCCGAGCAGGCGTTGGAATGTGGCACTAGGGGCTTTTCACAGTATCTTCATTGAAGCCTACTTGTGACAGTAAGCGATTATTATTATTATTAATAAGTGCCACCTGTTCCATGCAATCCTGAAATTTCCACTTCCTGGAAAGGTTCACTCTCATCTTGAGAATTGCTACACGGTCTGTGCCGTGAGTCATTTTTGCATTTCGCAAAGCACATTTTTCACAATAAAAAAAACTCCTCGCTGCTCTTTATCCTTCCATCTGTTCCTCCCCGTCTCCTCCTCACTGGACGGTAAACATGGCCCCTGAAAAGCAGGGCAGTTATCCAAGCAAAAGGAACAGCTTGTATTTAAATTTATCTTGCTCACTTTAGTGTTGGCGGTGACTCAGTGAACAGCACTCTCTTGCCTCTGAGTCAGAACCGTGGGTTCACGTCCCACGCCAGACAGAGCTCATCATCCAGCCTGAGAACCCAGGAGGAGTCCGCCTTCCAGGTGGGACACTAAACCAGCCCCCCCCCCCCCCTGCCGATGGGCCAGGACCGGTCCCACCGCGGTGATCCGATGAACAAAGCTGTTCTCCCTGGTGCCCTGACCAAGAACACTCAACGGCGGGAAGAATTCTCCGTTTGGGAGAGTTGATGCCAGGATTGAATTGCGTGCACTTCGCGTTCCCAGTGAGGGCACTATTCGGTAAGATCAGGACATGCAAATGGGACAGCGCTCTGCCGGCGTAAGGTGAGAGCAGTTCCCAGCCCGTAGGGCGTTCTAAGCGCTGGGGCCAGAGTTAGCACTACAGAGCCTGGCAGCTGGAGCTGTTTGTAAGCGCTCCACTCACCACACACTCACTGCAGCCACCAAGATGGCTCACAGAAGACCTGCCCCGGAGTTCGGGAGTCCGATATGGACCCATAGCCCTGTGCCAGTGAGGAGTGGAGGGACATCCTGTTCCCCAGGGTGGGCCGCAGATTCAAGCCTGTCCTCCTGAACAGCACCTGGGAGGTGGTGGCAGAGGCAGTCAGCACTGCCAGCCTCACCAGGGGGAGACAGCTGGTGGTATGGAGGGGTGGGGATCACTGGTGAGGCCTCTGCCCTGAGAGGGGCAGAGAACCAGGGAGGATTCCAAAGGCCATGGTGCAGATGTCTTCTAGTTGGGGTGAGCTCTGCTGATCAATTGCTTCCTCTGCAGTGGGGCAGCGTTTCTGTGGAGTGCCAACACTTGGTGGGCTCCTGATTGAGCTTGGCCCTTGATGGTACAGCTGGGGTATGAGGGTGCCCACAGGGGCAGCCTGGGTGGGCTCCCAGATGACCTTCTGAACATTAAAAGGACACAGGCAGCACTCAGCAGTGGGAGCAGCCAGGAGCGTGCAAGCAGCACCAAATGGGTGCATTTAAAAGACAGACTGCAGCAATGGTGGTCTGAGCAAGGCCACCGATACGAAGGAGGACATCCCGAGCCCACGGACCCGGCACTAAGTCACTCGCTGCCACTGCCCTCGGCCCGGCAGCCACACCCCAACAAGCCCGACAGTTTTTCAACATTTTATCAGTGTTTTTCTAGCCTCCCGCTATCCCCATCCTTGGTGCCCAGTCCCCATTTATAAATACTAATTTGCCTGAGTGGGGCAGGGCATCACGGAAGCATGGCACACACTGGGTGAAAGCAAGTGCCAGTTTTGCATGCCCCCCGCCGCCGGGGAGGGACCGGAGCATGCCCCCCGAATCGGGACCTGTCGCAAATCTCAATTTTTGACGGACGCCCGATTCTCCGCACAATTGCGATTTGCGTTTCGCCACATTAATGCGAACCTTCCTCGATAAGCAGGAAAGCATCAACATCTCCCTGCCGGTTTTATGCCGTTTGATTTGACTGCATCAGCTTGCCTTTCATGTGCCACCTGAGAGAGTTGGGCCCTGCCACATCTGCTCCCAGTGCAGTTCACTATGGGTTCAATCCAATTTGCACATCAGCTCTGAGGAACGCGCTCTGATTTTACACAGAATGATGCCCAATTGGGGACAGGCACAGTGCCTGATGATGAGCATTGGCTAATAACGGGGCAGTGTTAGATCTGCCAAATGTTAGATGCTCATGAATATGGGACGTGAGCAAACGTTCTCCAGATGGGGGGTATCAATCAGGATAAGGAATTCAGAATTATGTTTGAAGCTGAACTGCAAAATTCTCGGGGGCCACCGCATCACAGGAAATCTGTCAATCAACCGACCTTGGCATCTCCTTCTCCAAATTCTAGCTGACATATTTCATAGATGGGGAGGTGGAGGAAAATCCCTGCAGTACCTCGCTGCAGGAAGATCAGAAAAAAACAGGGGCGGGATTCTCCGACCCCCCGCCGGGATTCACCGGCGCCGGTTTTCGGGCGGGGGCAGGGATCGCGCCAGTCGGGGGCCATTGGCAGCGGCCCCCCCTGGAAATTCTCTGGGCCCCGATGGGCCGAGCGGCCACCCGTTTTCGGCCAGTCCCGCCGGCGTGGATTAGACCAGGTCCATACCGGTGGGACCTGGCTTGGAGGGCGGCTTGCAGAGTCCTCGGGGGGGGGGGGGGCGGCGCAGGGGGGGGGCACGATGGCCTGGCCCGCGATCGGGCCCCACCGATCTGTGGGCGGGCCTGTGTCGTGGGGGCACTCTTTCCCTCCACGCCGGCCTGTGTTAGGCTCCGCGATGGCCAGCGAATGGAAGAAACCCCCTGCGCATGCGCAAGAACACGCTGGCACTCCTGCGCATGCGCCAACTCACGCCAGCCGGCGGAGGCCCTACAGCGCCAGTTGGCGCGGCGCCAACCCCTCCAGTGCCGGCGTAGCCCCGGAAGTGCGGAGGATTCCGCAACTTCCGGGTGGCCCGATGCCGGAGTGGTTCATACCGCTCTTTGGTACCGGTACGGACCGCCCCGCCGAATATGGGAGAATCCCGGCCCAGGCCGCATTCGAAGGAGAACCAGCAATGCTAAGCCCGCTCAAATCTGCCACTCTCCTCGCCGTCCCGTCCTCCCCAAGGGATTGGCTACTGGGGGGGGGGCAAGCTTAACTCAGGTCTACAACCGTTGAACCCCACCTCTGTCAGACGTTAGTCCTGGCGTGCATGGAAAGACTCCGTGCACAGTTTGTCAGGGGGACCAGGGAAAATTAGGAGCCCTAATGCCACCCCGTCTGGCCTTCACCCTTCCTTTCTTGATCGACACTGAATGGCAGGTAGCTGGGTACATGAAACTCGATACTTTTTGTTTAGTTGTACAGAACGTAAGTGGTTTCCTCAGAGTTGGGCTAAATGAACATCGACCCCTAATGAACCTTGAAGCTGACAGGTCTAACAATCAACTCTGTGGGCCAATTACTTTAAATCCAGGAACTCTTGTCCCAGCCTATGACAAGAGGATGTCTTCAGAGACCGCGGAGTTTAGTAACATTAACTCACACACCACTCACAGGTGTATAGACCCCTGTGGATTTCAGCATCTTCTAGCTGCTTGTTCGCAATGGTCCCAGGCTGCTGCTAATGTTTCTTTAGCTGAATGAGTTATCCATCACCCTTTCACTGGAAGGGGTTGAGCTAGCAATGAAAAATAAAGTCATTCATTCTGTTTAGTCCTCTTTTTTTTTGTTTAAAATGCAATGTTATTACCCGATGGAGTGTGTGTTTGCCAGACATTCCGTTCCACAGACAAACCCTCCAAGGCTGGGCCTTGAACAACCTCCTCCTGCTTTGGGTGTCGTTGAGAGTAATGAATCTAACAATCAGAACAAGTCTATCTCGTGTTTATTTACCAAGTCTTGGCAAAATCTAGAATTAGAGATTAACAGCTCGACTGACCACCATTTCTATTCTTTCCCACAAGGAACCTTTTACTGTCCTTAACCCAGCATCTCATCTCCAACAACCAGAAGGCGGCCATTCAGACCAGTGAGTCTGCACTGGCCCACTGAGAGAGCACCCTACCGAGGCCCACTCTCCCACCCAATCCCTGTAACCCCACCGAACCTGTACATCTTGGGACACTATGCCGAAATTTAGCGTGGTCAACCCATCTAACCTGAACATCTTTGGATTTGGGTGGAAACCGGAGCATTCAGAGGAAACCCACGCAGACACGGGGAGAACGTGCAAACTCCATACAGACAGTCACCCAAGGCCGGAATTGAACTCGGGTCCCTGGCGCTGTGAGGCAGCAATGCTAACCACTGTGCCACCGTGCTGCTGTGACCATGGCCATGATGGGCATGTGACTTGAACTGATTCCCTTCCAACCCAACTCTGGTGAATCCCATCATTTGAATCAACTTGTTGCCACGACAACGGAGAATCACGAACGTGATTTTCTGATAACTGCGATCCTAAAGGTTTGAGCCCCTCTGCAGCTCAGATTTTATTCTTAAGGTTCCAGTACAGTGAAGAGAGTCTGTCTGCTGAACATGGTTCCAAAAATAGTGCCAACTGACCACAGTTATGGAAGGTGAATCCACTGCGCCCCCCCCCCCCCCCCCACCCACCCTCCCCCACACTTTTGTAATTTGTCACCCTTTGTTTCTCAGTTCCCTGGCCTGCCCCAACATAATTCCACCCTACCCCTCCCCTCTCCCACTTGGCCTGACTGCTCAGTTGCTTCCATTCACACATTCTGCTACCTCACTTTTTGCCACCATTAACACTCTTCATCCCTCAATAGCACCATTAACACTCCCCTTTGTCTTATGTCCGAGACAAATTTGTCCATATTTCCTTTGCCCCGACCTATCCCTGGTCCCCCCTCCTGCCCCACATCCTCTGCCGCCTTTCCGACTATGTATTTCTGTACATTTTTACCTTGCTTCAGATCTGTAGCCGGGTTATTTCGAAGCAAAACATTGGGCACGATTCAACAAAAAGGTTTCAGAGTCTGGTTTTGGGTGCGGTTAGCGGCGTGTTTCTCGGCCCATGCAGAGCTGAGATAGACCCCACCATTCGATGGCACTTTGCCGTTTTGTCTGGCCTCGGCGAGGAGGGGCCCCTCTTTCAGCCATTTCTACTCGTGGATCGAGACGCCATTTTTAAAGGCAGCCGTGATCTTTCGACCCCCCTCAGCGATCCCACCGCCGCGGCCCCCGGACCACCCCACTTCACCCAACTTACTCTTCTGTGGGCCTTGAGCCCCCCTCACCCCACTTCTTATGGGTAAGGCAACCCTGGGTCTGACAACTGGGAAGGGTAACCTGGCACCATGGAACCTTGGCACTGCCAGCCTGGCACCATTGCAGTGCCCCTGCCAGCATGGCGGCCAGGATGGCACTGCCAGAGTGCCCAGGTGGCAGTGCCAAGGTGACAGGCCAGCAGTGCCAAGGTGCCCGGGTGCCAGCAGGAGTGCTAGGTTACAATCCTGCCCTTTCCCCGACTACCCAGGTGTCTCTCCTGGCCTGGGAGACCCCCTCCACCACCCAGGTGACGTTTGTGGAAGCCAGTGCTAAACGGCGTCCAGGCAAGGTCTCCCAGGTGTGGCCATTAGGTCCCAGAGCCTAATGGTTCATTTAAATATGCAGTTCTGGATCTCGCCCATCGCGAACGAGATTCGGATTGTGACGTTTCACAAGGTTCAGTTGAATCTCGCGAGATGTCTCGTGCATCGCGAATCCCGCAAGCGGACTCTCGTGAGATTCAGTGGCCGTTAAATTGCGCCCATTAACTCTGTTCCTCTCTCCACAGATGCTGCCAGGCCTGTTGAGTATTTCCAGCATGTTCTGTTTCTACTTCAGATGCCCAGCCTCCTTTGTATTCTGTTTATGTATGTACGGTGAATGTTTCCTTCGTAGATGAAATTCCTCCCCAGCATCATAAAATAACGACGTAAAACGCTTATTGCGGTGGCTAGCTCTGTGAGGAAACCTTTTTCTCTTTCAGAGAATATCTGCCTATTTCTGCATTGTTTAAACAGCTATCGTGACTGTGCCCACAAGTGACACACACAGAGCCTTGTCACGCCATGAGCCTTGCATTGCAACTGATGTTCAAGAGCTGCTCCTCCTTCATGTTCCATTCTGGGAACTCTTATGATCCTGGAACACTTGTGGGTGTATTCTACTGAAGGTCCCAGTTTGTTTCCCAGTGTGCTGCCAGTTCCTATCTATCTGTTCACTTTTAATCCTGGTGTAATTGCTGTCGAGAATAATCACTCCAGTTACACTGCCAAGTGAATACGCAGACATTTTCTTAAATGACTGTGATATTTGATAGCATAGGACCAAAAGGTGACTTCGTCATTTAGAAAGGAAAGGTGAGTGTCCAATGATTAGAAAAGTGAAAGTCCCACTTGCCAGGTAAATCAAAAACAATTACCATTAATTAATTTAACAAGGGCATGGAGTTGCTGGCATTGATTACACTACTTGACAAGAGATCCTCACGAACCCTCAATTCATATTACAACACTGCTGTTGGATGCAGATTTTCAGAGACAGTAGTGTTAAGTAAATGAGACATGGTACCTACACCAGGGAATAAAACCCCACCAGCGGAAAATGTGAGCGATAATCCACTGACAGCAGTGACTCGTCAATCTGCAGCACAGAGTTCCAATTCAGTCGGCAATTGCTATTGTGTGTGGATTCTTTCCCAAAGCTGTTGTCTATTGGAAGAAGTCTTGCAGGAGAAAATGGGGCACAAAATGTGTCAAGGGTCTCAAAGGTCAGTTCTTCTAGTCCCCGATCCAACGTGCTTCCCTGGAGAATTCCCTGCGGATTCTTGTCTGATAAAGCCAAGTGCTCATGTGGGGCACTCTTTTGTCATTGCCCATGGATAATCAAATGGTAAATCGCAAGCTCCCCCAGTTTTTGCACATCACAGAATTAAGAGCTTTGCCTCTGTTTTACACTAACCTGTTGTATCACCGGCTGCACTTGCTGCCAACGCAGTGCGTACGCAATTGTACCGACGTGACGTCATTGTTGATGAGATCAGAACTCTACTCATCCCTCCAACCTCTGTGTGATACTTATCCTTTCCCGTTTAGTTTCTCACTTTTTTAAGCTAATTTCAAACGCGCAGCAATGCAAATGAGAACTGAGACCGGCTGTTTTCTTACCATAAACGGCGGGATTCTCTCTTCCCGCTGCTTGTCAATGGGATTTCCCATTGAAGTCACCGCACGCCACCGGAAAACCGGTGGAAACAGGGAATCCCAATGGCCAGAGAATACCGGCCTTGAGGATGATCTTCATGGGCGGAATTTTACAGTCTATCCCACTGGCAGAAACTTTCGGTCCCGCTGATGGTGCTCCCCCCCCGGCCGGAGACCAACGTAAAAGGTCGTAGACATCGGCGGGACAAGAAGATCTTGTCGCCAGCCACTGGCGAGATGCCTCCACTGTCGGGAAGGGGGGGTGCAAAATCCCACTCTAAGTTTGTGCTCCCGGTATGGAATATCAGCCACTGCGACGTGTGGAACGGATTCTAGGAATGGCAGCCTAAAATGCAACCCAGCGCATCACCTCGGAATGAAAATCCACAAGATTCCGCAGGTGATCCTCGGCAGGTCTATAGAGCAGAAATGTTCTCAAATTGAAATATATTTCATTGGCTGTCAAGCACTTTGGAATGTCCTGAAGTTGGGAAAGACTCTATGTAAATCCAAAACCTTTCTTTTAATGGGGAACATTGTCTTTAACAGCCTACTTCCCATGCTTCCGAATTCCCTCCCTAAAACCTATCCAATCTCTCGGCTCCTCGAAGACCCTGGTTAAAACCCATTGGTTTGGCCGACCTTTGACTCGGCATCCATTTTCCAATTAAGCCCTGGTGAAGGACTTGGTCAATGGTTATAAGCAGACACAAATTACTGTTTGCATGTCTTCACAATTCACAATTTCTCAAATTATACCTCGGGAGCCTCCTCTCGGTGTCAGCAGGCATTGCCAATGAAATTCAGCATCAACTCCAATACGCGGGTGCAATCTTCACATGCCTGAGGAACAGAGTGTGCAAAGACCTAGACCTCAAATCCAGCACTAATCCCATGGTCTACAGAGCAGCCATGGTCCCCGCCCTCTTGTATGCATCAGAGACATGGACAATACACTGGAGACACCTCAATTCCCTGGAGAGATATCACTAACAATGCCTCCGCAAAATCCTGCAAACCTACAGGCAGGATAGGTGTATCAAACTGAGCCTCTTCTCCCAGGCCAATATTCCCAGTATTGAGGCACTGGTCACGCTTGACCAGCTGAGATGTGCGAGCCACATTGCCCATGTGCCCGACACAAGGCTCCCGCTCTCCTCCAAGCTCCGCAATGGCAAGCGATCACTAGGTGAGCAGAGGAAACCTACAAGGACACTCTGAAAGCATCCCTAAATAAATGCAACATCCCCACCGACACATGGGAATCACTTGCTTTTGAACGCACAAGCTGGAGAAGAAGCATCTGCGAAGGTGCCAATCACCTCCAGCGTTGTAGGGTGGAGCACGTGGAGGACTAGTGTAAATAGTGGGAAGGAGAGTGTAGAATCCAGAGACTCCACCCACCTCCTCAAACACCACTTGCCAAACCTGTGGCAGATTCTGCGGATCCAGGATTGGACTATACAGCCACCGCCGAACCCACCTCCTGGACTGGAAGCAAATCATCCTCAACCCTGAGGGATTGCCCAAGACTGAGACAATTCACCGTTTCTCAAATTATGCCCCATAGAAAAGATGCACGCTTCCAAAATCTACTACCCTCTAGTTTATTTCCTGACATGAATGCCATTGGTCTGAGAGCTGTTAAATGTAGCCTATGCCCTGAAATTAACAGTGTGGCACTGACGCAGGTCAATGCCAGCATCTTTCAGCTTGGTCGAGAATCCAGGGATCTGTGAATTTGATTGTTATAACTCATCCTCCTAATAACAGAGGAACATGAGAAACCAAATATCATTAGAAAGTAGTGGTGAGAATGGGGAGCTCAGTGCCGTAGAGTGACTGAGGAGAATAGCACAGATGCATTTAAGGGGAAGCCAGATATGAAGTAAAAAGAAATAGAAGGAAATGTTGAAACGGCGAGATGCTGATAAAGTGGGAGGGGTCACTGAATCGCAAACGCCAGCGCAAACCTAAGACAAACAGAAAGTGCTGGAAAAAGTCAGCGTGTCCGACAGTGGCAGCATCTGTGGAGAGAGAAAGACCGTTAACATTTCCAGTCCAATATGACTCTTCCTCGAGCGACATTGGACTGGAAACATTAAACTCTGGTTCTGTCTCCAAGAAGGCTGGCAGACCAGCTGAGCTTTTCCAGCACCTTGTTTTATTTTCAGAGTCCCAGCATCCGCAGTTTATTGCTTTTATACCAGTACAGACTTGTTGAGCCGAGAAGAAAGACTCGCGTTGACGTAGCGCCCGTCGCGACGAACGGAGGTCTCACAACGCTCCGCCGCAAACCGAGCGGTTGTGAAATGTAGTCACAGTTGCAATGTAGGAAACGCGGCAGCTAACATGCACACAGCAAAATCGCACAAATAGCAAATGTTTCTGTGATGTAGACAACTGAACTGTCTGAATACGTAGTCGGTGGGTATAAAAATGTAATTTGACACACACACACACTGTTCGAAGCAGAGATTCAAATGATCGAGTACTCGACGTGACTGATAATCATCGAAAATAGATGGGCTATTCATAAATCAATGACTGGTTATATTAGTACATTCCCGCAGTATATTGCATGATTCTGAAGCTCAGTGTTTCTTGGCAGCTCTGGGCCTTTGGGGTTAAAGGTTTGATTTGTGTTTAAGTGAACCTGTGTAGGCCTTCGGGCTGGATTTAATAGGCTGTTTGCTAAATATAGAAACTCGGATGTGTACACAGAAGGTCTGCTCACTCCCTGGCCATTATCAATAGTGGCAGATGTTTCACAAAAAAAGTAGTCAGGTTGCAAAAATTAAATGCCCCTTTACCCTTCCCTCATTTCAATTGAGTTTGGAGTAGGTCATTTAGCTCCAGAAGCAATGAGTGACTTCACAAAGACTCTACGCTGCTCATCACCCTGTGCTCACGCAATTTATTTGAAAGCCTTTGAGTATACTGGACTCAGTCAGTTTGCAGGAGATGATCCCCTGTCGCAAAATGGAATTCTGTTCCTGATGCAGCGAGCGAACCATTGCTGTGTGTTTTCAAGCACCACCTCCCTTCACTGTATACAGTGATATGCTACTTATTTATCTTGTCCAATGCAATCTCACTAGCCGAGGAGTGGGAGAAGGGAGAAGTTATCCTTGTCCCAGGTGTCATTCAGTGTTGCTCTACCTAATAGTCTCTAGGACAGTGGTGGACAACCTGCGGCCCGGGGACTGTATGCGGCCCATCTGGGTTTTGGGTGCGACCCAGGAGACATTTTGTAGACCATTGTCCATGTGCGGTGTTGTTACATTCTGCTGATTTCCACCCACGTCGTTTCTTTCCCACTGGGATGACTGGAGTGATTTGCACGTCAAGTAAGGGTGAGTGAAGTGAGGTGCGAGCTGATTGCTCACAACATGGACTGTGAGAGCCTCTGATTGCGCTCCCTCTGCGCCCAAAGTGTAAATATTTATTTTGTCTTTGACCATTTGAAGTTGACGATCGTTCTATTAATATATAAATGATTAAGCTTTATGTATACTCATTATGAAATATTAAAGATGCATAAATGTATTTAACCTTATTCATGGAATCATTGGTAATGAACAAGCCCGATTTCAATCTTGCGGCCCACTCGGTGAAGGAGGGCCACTTATGCGGCCCACTCATTAGCCCAGGTTGATCTAGGAGATGCAGTTGTGGGAAGGTTTTTCTTCAACTCTTTCCAATGTCTTTATGTTTCTTCTCTTTGAAGAAGATTGCAGCTTCCACCTGACTCCGTTGAACTTAGTTTGTTAGGACATCACACTCAACTGCTTTGCGACGCTGCACTAGATTCTGCCTCATGCAAAAGATGGCAAACTCATTGTGACCGCTTTCACCCAATAACAAAACCAAAGGACATTTTTAAAAGGGCTATTTTCTTATCCATTAGGTAATATATGCACTATCAGTGGTAAAAGTGAAGGAAAACAATACATTTGTGACACTGATATATGGGTCTTGCATCATTAAGCTTTGTTGGCTGTGCTCACAATTGATGCTCAAAGTGGCCAGTCTGTATTTATTTCTTCCTTCATTGTGTAATGAAACATTGATGAGACATGGCAAGTAAGGGAGAGGGACAGAACATAGAAACAGGAGCTGGCCATTCGGTCATCGAGCCAGTTCCTACATTCATGCACATCATGGCTGATCAACTCCTCTTTCTTCCATATCCCGTGATGCCATTACCTGACAAAAATATTCAATCGTAGCAACAACTTGCATATATGTATCATAGAATTTACAGTGCAGAAAGAGGCCATTTGGCCATCGAGTCTGCACTGGCCCTTGAAAAGAGCACCCTACCTAAGCCCATACCTCCACCCTATCCCCGTAACCCCACCTAACCTTTTTTGGACACTAAGGGCAATTTAGCATAGCCAATCCACCTAACCTGCACATCATTGTGGACTGTGGGAGGAAACCGGAGCACCCGGAGGAAACCCACACAGACACGGGGAGAACGTGCAAACTCCGCACAGACAGTGACCCAAGCCGGGAATCGAACTTGGGACCCTGGCGCTGTGAAGCCATAATGCTAACCACTATGCTACCGTGCTGCCCACTCTTTAGCATCTTTAACGTAGTAATACGTGCAGCCTCTTTAACGTAGTAAAACATCGCAAGGTGCTTTACAGGAGCATTTTGGAACAAAGATTGACACCGAGGGACATAAGGAGATATTAGGACAAATGATCAGAAGCTCGGTCAAAGAGCGTTGTAATTGAGGTTTAGTGTGGCAATTCCAGAGCTTAAGGCCTAAACAGCTGAAGGCACCGACACCAACGCTGGAGTGACAACGCGGGATGCTCAGGAGGCACGTGTTGAGTGAAGGTGGAGGTCTCGAAAGCTAGTAGAGCGAGGGGAGGGGAGAAACGAAGGAGGAGTTTGAAAACAAGTATGAGAATTGTAAAACTGTGACACGTTGGATTGGAAGGCAATATTGGATCAGCGAGCACAGTGGTGATAGTTGAATGGAACTTGTCTAAAGTCATAAAAGCTCCAATTGCTACCCAGCATCTACACCCTATCAGGTGCAGTGAGTTCAAGATTTCCACTCCCCTTTATGTGAACAAGTGCTTTCTGATTTCACTTCTGAACAGTCTGACTCGAAGTTTAAGATTATCCCAACTTCTTTTAGATTCCCCCGCCCAGTTACTTCACCGACACTACTCTATCAAATCTCCATCATTTCAAACACTTTGACTAGATCATTCCCCCATCTTTCTCAATGCATGGGAATACAAGCCAAGTTTTCGCAAGCTGTCTGCAACACTTGTGCCCTGGTGTCATACTGGTGAATCTGTGCTGTACTCTCTCCGAGACCGATATATTCTTTCCGAGCCAAAGTCAGTCGAAGTGTTTCCTTCATGGCAACCAAAATGCATTTTTTGTGACTATCCAAAGGAAATATAAATCTGTATCACTTATGTGGTTGTGCTGGCAGACATTTTCAGTTGCCTGGACTGCTCCTGGGAATGTGGGAGGTCAGGAAGAGACCACCAACACTCTGCCCATCAACAAGTCACCAGTGATTCTGTGCTCTTGCCAAAATAACTCTTAAGACATCCGATTCCAAAAATTCCTTCAGCTTTGGGCTCAAATCCTGTGCAATCCTGCAGGATATTGGTTTACTGCTTGCTGATCTCCTCGGAGACTACAATTTCAAGTTCCATTTGCGATGGACGCACAGATGAGCAGATGGGCTGTGTGAGGGAGGCTTCGTTCCCCGAGAGGAAACAGTGCCGGGTGATGCTGGGAGATCTGTATCCGTCTGTCCCAATCCATTGTGAAACGTTTTACTCCTGCTTTCCAATCGAGATTCAGTTTTGTTCTTTAAGGATAAGTGGTTACATTGATTAAAACATGGAGCAAATCTGTCAAAAGTCTGAACAGTGAAAGAGAATGTTGTTAAGCCAAACAAATTAAAATTTCAATACATAGCATGGTGGCACGCTGTGATACCAGCCGCAGATTCAGAAAATGCATCTGCAGAACAAAATAAATAAAACGCAGACACAGCAAAACCTATCAGTCATTCTCTTTGTGTGTGGCGATATGTGTTCTCTGTGGTTCTACAGGTAGTAATGATCCAGATTTCAATGCAGTGATGAAAGATGAGGTGAATTAGAAACATGACTATCCAAAGTTGGTTTGAGGGGGAGTTAATAGTGCTGATGTGCAAACAGGCACCAAGTCAGGGGAGCTCCATGTTTTAGGTTTGTAATATGGCAAATCCTTCCCTTCCCTGCTTTGAGGCCACCTGAATCCACAATTAAGGCTGCCTTTGAGAGTAGCTAAAATTGATCAGCGAATGACGTGAGGGATCTACAGACACCCAGACTTGGTCTCAATCAGTTCCTCTGTGTATACTGCATACATTAAGGTGCTTGTGAGCTTTAGTGCTTCCCCACTGCAGATTTGTTATGATCCACATAAGCACCAAACAGAGACAAACCTGACTCATTTAGAATGAATTGAATCTGGTCGGAGGGATGTGCATTTCATTCGTTTCTTATTGCAAGTACCTGCTTCTCCCGTAGCTGTTGTAAAATAGGCAGAGAATCATACGACATTGCAACTCAGAAGGAGGAAATTTGGCTCAAAGTGCCTATGCTAGCTTTTTGCTAGAGATATCCAATTAGTAACCCACGCCACTGCCCCCCCCCCCCCCCACTCCCTGTTCTGTCCCCATATCCCCAGCAAATCCTTCTGTTTCAAGTTTCCCTTTTGAAAATGACAACAAAATCTGCTTCCACCACACGTTCAGACTCTGCACTCAAGATCACAGCAATTCGCCACGCGAAAAAACATCTCCGCCCCTCTGAATTAAATTTTGCCTCCTACAATTTCTGACCGGACTGCCGGTAGGAACGGTTACTTCCTATCTATTCGTAGTGCTTCATAATGCCTAACATGCCAACAAAACACCCTGTTTGTCTTTTTTTCCTCCAAGGAAAACAATTCCCGTTCCAGTAGTCACTCCATTTAACTCAAGTCCCTCATTCCTGGTGCCACTCTGGTAAATCTCCTCTGCACCCACTCCAACGCCTTTCATGTCCTTCCTGAATGATGACGCACAGAATTGGACACAATACTGCTGCGAAGGATTAACCTAAATCGACAGATTCTCCTATTAACACACTCAATTTCCCAGTGTAGAATTTCTGCAAAAGGAATTTTGGATTAAAGAAAAGATAACCCAGCAGAGACCAGCCTACAGCCATCTTGATTTACTGGGCTCACTTTTTGCTCATCCTTTTGACAGCAATGTAAATCCATCTTCTGGTTTGCTTCAGGAAACATAGAAAATAGGAGCAGGAGGAGGCCATTTGGGGGAGGCGGTCTGTGTGCGGATCCCTGTGGGGGTCCCTTTAGTTAGGGGATTTCTGTGGGGGTTCCTTCAGTAAGGGGGTCCCTTTAATTAGGGCATCTCTGGAAGGGGTTCCTTCAGATAGGGGTCCTGGGGTAGGGGGGGGGGGGAGGGGTGTGTTTCCCTATTCATGGGGTCCCTGGGAAGGAGTGGTTAGCACTGTTGCTTCACAACGCCAGGGACCCGGGTTCGATTCCCGGTTTGGTTCACTGTCTATGCAGAGTCTGCACGTTCCCCCCCCATGTTTGCGTGGGTTTCCTCTGGGTGCTCCGGTTTCCTCCCACAAGTCCCGAAAGACATGCGTCTTAGGTGAATTGGACATTCTGAATTCTCCCTCTGTGTACCCGAACAGGCGCCAGAGTGTGGCGACTAGGGGATTTTCACAGTAACTTCATTGCAGTAGGGTTAATGTAAGCCTACTTGTGACAATAATAAAGATTATTATTATTACTAGGCCCAAGCCCCCACCTTATCCCCATAACCCCACCTAGAGGCAATTTAGCATGGCCATTTCACCTAGCCTGCACACCTTTGGACTGTGGGAGGAAACCGGAGCACCTGGAGGAAACCCACGCAGACACAGGGAGAAAGTGCAAACTCCACACAGACAGTGACCAAAGGCGGGTCCCTGGTGCTACAGTGCTCAGTTTATTTGACTGATCATTTTCCCCTGTCACAATGATCTCCCACCAGGAATTTTGGACGAACAGAAGAAATGTGCTCGAAAATTGCACGTTAAATCCTGCATGCAATCAACAGTTTCCAGCTTTTATAGGTTTGTTTTAAATTTTAAAAATAGTTCATTAAGGTTGCGCTGCAAGGTTAAAATTGCATACAGAAGATGCAACAACAGTGCCAAGGAACTCGTGGAGGCAAAATTCTCTGAGGAATTGAGAAATAGATAGGGGACCTACCTTGTGTAGAAGCCTCAGTGTGCCTATTTAGCTGCTCTGACCTGAATTCTGAACTAGTCCACCTGTGACAAGGCTGCCACTTTCAACAGATTGAATACAGGGGGACTTATGTTGTTCTGCTGGCCCTTGGACAAGTGCTATTGCCTTTGTCACTGCATTCCTCTGAAGAATCAACTGCGGCACTCACTGCTGTTGTGGATTTTCCGGTTTTAAAAACATTCTTCTTGCCCTGGAGTGAAATTCCCACCAGGAAGGATCTCCCGGCTGACAGATTTTAGCAAAAGGCCAGCCACTGACAAAAGAGACACAGGTAAATAGGAGAGCAGGAGGTGGAGAGGGCACTTCCGTACTCTGGCTTTGATACACTTCCAAACATTTCGCCTGACACCAGGGATTTCAAAAGAGCCGGAAAGAAAAGAAAAATCTTCTTTATTAACTCTATGCAAAAAGGCAATAGAGTCAAATCCCTATGACGGCACCCATGGGGGACCCTAGACATTTGGGCTAGTTTTGACGTTTGCTGATACTGTATCTGCAATGGGCAATATCGTATCAGTTACCAGGTTATGCAGCTCCCCTCTTTTTTCCTTTCGAAAGAAAGTCAGGATGTATGTAACAAGCTGCTAAACTGATACTGCCCACTTTACAATTTTGCCAAAAGTTAAAATTGCCCCCACTGGAACTTCAATCTTAACTGACATTCATCTGTCAGAAAATGAAAACACTAAAAAGGATCTTGTTGGGATACATTTGGAATATTAATGCTCATGGGCTTCATGGTAGCACAATGGTTAGCACTGTTGCTTCACAGCGCCAGGGTCCCTGGTTCGATTCCCGACTCGGGTCACTGTCTGTGCAGATGCTGCACGTTCTCCCCCGTGTCATGAGAACATAGCAACTAGGAGCAGGAGTAGGCCATCTGGCCCCTTGAGCCTGCTCCGCCATTCAATGAGATCATGGCTGATCTTTTGTGGACTCAGCTCCACTTTCCGGCCCGAACACCATAATCCCTTAATCCCTTTATTCTTCAAAAAAACTATCTATCTTTATCTTTAAAAACATTTAATGAAGGAGCCTCAACTGCTTCACTGGGCAAGGAATTCCATAGGTTCACAACCCTTTGGCTGAAGAAGTTCCTCCTGAGTTCAGTCCTAAGTGTCTGCGTGAGTTTCCTCCGGGCGCTCCGGTTTCCTCCCATTGGTCCCGAAAGACGTGCTTGTTAGGTGAATTGAACATTCTGAATTCTCCCGCAGTGTACCCGACTAGGGGCTTTTCACAGTAACTTCTTTGCAGTGTTAATATAAGCCTACTTGTGACACTAATAATGATTATTATTATTATTTTAAATGAATGTGTTTTTAGGGACATAGAACTGGGCGTGGTTACTTGACTGGGTTCATGCACCAATGCGCCTTGACTGTGAAGTGATGAGCAATGGGCCCACTCTTGCTGGATGCTTGACCTCAGCTAGACAGCAATGAGTAGACACAGAGAGAAGGGCAGATGCTCTTGCTGGATGCCTGACCTCAGCTGGACAGCAATGGGTAGACAGAGAGAGAAGGGCAGATGCTTTTGCTGGATGCCTGACCTCAGCTAGACAGCAATGGGTAGACAGAGAGAGAAGGGCAGATGCTCTTGCTGGATGCCTGACCTCAGCTGGACAGCAATGGGTAGACAGAGGGGGAAGGGCAGATGCTTTCTTCCCTAATCAGAAGGTGAGAAGAGAACTGAAGGATTCATTTAAGCCACTCTCTGACATGTCCTAACAACTGACTTAAAAGGCTCATCTGAGCCAGTCTAAGGTTAAGTGGCTTGCCAATCGCCTTCTCAGCACACTGGTGGAGTGGAGGTGGGACAAAGAGCAAAGGGCAAAGCAGTGCTAACAGGCTAAAATACTCGTTTGAGATTGCAGCATTTCTGAAAGCAGCGTTTTCTTCACAACGAGTGTCAAGACTTGCAGATGCAATTAAAAATTGCTCGTCAAGCTTCCCACGGAGAGCTGTGAAGTTCACTGAAATGGTGTTACTCGATGAGCTCATTGGAAACCTTCCCACCTTGTGGGCGTCAGGTGAAAACAAGACCACTCACCATCTGGCAGGTGAAGCTTCCAGGAGATTTGAAGTTTGGGTTTGCAATGTTTCTCGCAAAAGGCTGCCTCTGACAGAAATTTAACACATTTGTGGATAAACAACAAAACTTGCATTCAGATAGCGCCTTTAACAGAGTAAAATTACCCCAAGGCACCCCAAAAGCTGAGTCAGCCAGACTTGACAATGAGCCACGTAAAAAAATTATTAGGACAGGTAATCAAAAGCTTGGTCAAAGGGGTAGGTCTTTAAAGTGAACCTGTGGCATTCATAGAGTTTCCCACTGTTCATGTAGAAGCTTTAAAGAATATTATTTCAAGAATATTATTTGGAAGAACTGTGGAACTGCTCGATTTCAATGATTGGCACCATCACCGGTTTCCTTTTGTCTATTCATTACCGTCCTCTGTAATTCTGGTTTCTCTTTCAGGTTAAAATAATGACCATGGCCGGGATTCTCCATTTCCCGCCACTGCAATCTGGAATGTCGATTGGGCGGAGATTGGAGAGCCGGCAGAAAAACGGGATTGGAGCCGGGCGTCAGACCCCTTCCAATTCTCCGCTCCCCCGCTGCTGGCTTTTAGTGCGCTACCTGCCCTGCGCTGGTGGGAAAATGCCAAATCGTGATCTTCATGCATCAGCATGCAGTTAACGGGCTGGAAGCCCGATCCTCCCCACCCTCCACCCCCCCCCCCGACCCCCACCCAACTAACTCCCCCCCCACCCCGTGTTGCTCCGACCCCCACAGCGGGAAATTCACCAGGTGAGCTTTGGTGTAAGTATGGCCAAGCACAGCCTGGTATGGTGAACCCTGAGGGGCGTTGAAGAGGTCATGTGCCCTTCTGCCGCTGCCAGACTGCAGGGGGGTTGGGGGGGTCTCCGAAGGGTCCTAGGGGTTGGGTGGGCTCGGAGTGTGGGTAAGTGGTTGACCCCAGGGCCCACACCCCGCCCAGCCTCTCCTCCCGGGTTGGGAATCCCGTATCTGTCCTCTTCCAGCCCTGGGCAACCTGAAGATCACCCTTGGCATGGTGAAAAGCAGTCCAGGCAGTTCAGTGAAGACTCAATGCAGGAACATTTTCCCTTTCCTAACATGTGTAACATCTGCTCCCTCAAACCAGTGCCTTAGACACCAAGGGCCAATTGATCACTTTCTGTGCTGCAAACTTCAATAGGCCGACTGGCATAATCACCTTGCTCCCTGAGGGCTGTGTGCATTTTTGTTGTGCCAATAGAGCTGGATTCTTAAAACTAATTGCTCACCAATCTTCTCATTAGCTTCTTTATCTTTTAAACCAATGCCTGGCAAAAGGAGCAGATTTGCTGATGCATCTCTGTGTTTTTGATTACACTAAAGGACGAGGGAATGCCAAAAAAATGTCTGTCACTCTGAGATTAACCTGAACTTGGAACAGAGATGAAAGATTTCTCTCGGTGCTGGTGGCAAGCATTTCCAATTGGATAATTTTGGCCAGTTGCAATCCAGTTCCTCAGTGGGGAGAACATAAAGCTGTCCACAGTGCAGTGAACAGTTGACTAACAAAGAACAAAGAAAATTACAGCATAGGAACAGGCCCTTCAGCCCTCCAAGCCTGCACCCACCATGCTGCCCATCTGAACTAAAAAAAAACACCTTTCCGGGGACCATATCCCTTTATTAAAGAACAAACTATTGAACTGGCAATTCCCCTAGGGAGACGGCCGATCTGTGAAATGTATAAATCCACAATGGAACACACAAGAAACAACCTCATTTGAGATTTGGGATTTAAGGCCCATTGTTAGGAACTTGTTCAACATCTCATGCTAAATTTGTGCGGTCTTTCTTCTGAGTTACAAAAATGGTTAACCACCCAGTGCCGACATTCTTTCCACGGTGAAGGAAAAGATTCGTTTCAAAGTCTGCTCCGCACGATTAGTGACCGGTCGCAAACCAGTGTCCTGAATTTCAAGCTTTCTGTGCGTTTGATAATTGATAACTGTGCTAATTGATCGTTCTCAACCACAGACCCGGTGCAACACAGCAGTTCTGATGATCAGGTTATCATCCTGATTCACTGATTGATTCCAGCCTCTAGCAATGCTTTAATCTTTGCCCCCCATGATTGGGATTGTTCTCGGTAAAGTTCATGGAGTAAAGGTGTCTAAAATGATGAGGGATTTTGATAGACATAGAGAGAGAAGAATTGACAGGAGGGTTGGAAACCAGAGGGCACTGATATGAAATTGACAAAAAAGCCAAGAGGGGGTGGTTGTGAAAGAGATGAGGAGAATATCCCCCCCCCCCCCCTCATGAATTGAGTTGGAATGAACTGTCCTTAAATGAAACACATTCAATAGTAACTTTCTAAAGGGAATTGAATTGCTACTTCAAAAGGGAAAAGAAAATCCAGGGCTATGGGGAAAAAGCAGGGAATGCAGGGATAACTGGATAGAACAGGCACAATGGACTGAATGGCCTCCGTGGGCACTTTATTATTCCACTGACTCATGCATCATTCATGGACTATATGCAGTCCAGTCCTGAGGACAGTTTATGGTCCCACCGGATGATTAGGCATGTTTTGTAAGGTGGGTAGAGGAAACAGAGATAGAATCAGATGTACGTCAAACCGTTGCGAAGCAAATACTCCCAGTGCATATTCTCAGCACTGATTAAGTGTGGTAAACAGAGATGATCTGCAAAAGGATGTCAGGAGACTTAAAAGCTGAAAGAAAAAGTTGCTAACCCACAGGATGAGTGGGGTGGGGGTGGGGAGGGGTGCGGAGGGGAGCACTCTGGAAGAAAATAAAACAAATTAAAAATGAAACCTTAGATCAAAAACAAAACCAATATAGCCTAGTGGCTCTGTCCTTGGCATTTATTTTGTGATGGAGATAAGCTAGTTCTTTACTTGAGACGTAACCTGAACAAACCCTTATAACCCTTCGATCTGCATTTGTGTGCGCTGTAAATCTATACTTGCCCATTTCGTTCTGAAAGCTTCAACTCCTTTTTTTTTTAAGAAACCTGTTGCCGTCAGGATCTCTAATTGACAGTATGATGGACTTAATTCAAAATGGCTAATGAGGTCCCTTCACATCTCATTGGGACAAGGGACCACTGCAGTGGGAATGATGCCAGGTGGGAACTTCAGTAGACGTCGAGTTACTTGTGCTTTATTGGATAAGGACACGGCACAGGAGGATTACCTGTGATCATTTATTTTCCTCCAGTCAGGAGGGATGGTCCGGGGGGGGCAGCGGTGAACTGGGGGGTCTAGGGCTGGGAGGGGGAGGTGGAGAATTGGGGGAAATTAAAGCCGAAAGAATCATCGGCATCAGGAGTTTCTTGCTGGCAAGCCAAGGAATTCTGTCCAATCCTGTTGGAGGACAACAAGGTGGCATTGTCCTTTGAGCTTCGATCGAAAAATAATGGTGACCCATTGCCGACTCGCATTGTGACGTTATACAAAGGTAACGGGGACGAGGATGGAAGCGAACCCAATGTTAATACCCAACTTGTGCCTACTTTGATCAACTGCTACAAAACCCGTCACAATCAATGCCCTCTGAATCAATGGGGGCACAGTCCCTTTAATTACATTGTAAGTCACATCCAGTAATCATTATCATACAAAGCATGACAATGTGCTGATCTACAGCTACTTGGCTGGTAGGGGGTGTGTAATAATTGACCAATATAAGCAAGTGCCGTGTTTCGAGATTTAAAAAAATGCAAGGCATGAATAAAAATATTTGAAAAATCTCCAGGGAGCATGATGAAATCAGCACAAAGGAATGATAGATGAGACTTCTTTCACAATTACACTGTGTCACTAAATAGTCCTCTTAGTTAATGCTAAGTCCTGAACTGTTGCCTTCTCCTTCAGTGCTCAGCTCACACAAGATCGCGATGAAAAAGGCTGCTTTGCAAAGCAACAATATATCTCTCCCAGACGTCAACCTGAGCAAGTGCTTAAATGAGCACAAGTCCTCCTTTTCTCATTTCCTTAATTGATTTTCTGATTTATTTTAAAATCCATGCTCCACTCCGGCACACTTCCGTTAAGGAGATGTACCAGGGTCTGTTTCATCCTGCTCAATACTAGGATCACATTCCTTTGCAGTCAATTTGTAACCGGGAAGGATTCATTAAACTGTCTTTGGCAAGAGAGTGCAGTGAAATCGATGAGCCCGATGAATCGTTATGGGATGAGCTGTCATGTGCAGAGAACAATCTGCAGAAGTCTGCAATAGGTGCAATTACTGTAAAGAGTAAAATAGCTCAAAAGCCCTTACTGCGCTGCTTCTGGTTGGCAGAGAGCCGACAATGCTAAGGTCAAGGGGTCAATGCACTGCGTGAGATGCAAATCTCTTGAGTGAGTAATGCTGCAACCGTCTCTTTGTACCCATTTGTGACCACCCCAGAGAGTTAGCAGGCACACGGGTGGCCTCTCTGCATCACTTCAGGCCCTGCAACATGTGCTCTCCTCGAGAGGGCGGTCGGGATGTGGAACTCACTGCCACGTGGAGTGCTTGAGGCGACTGGCATAGATATATCTGGGAAGCTAGATAAGTACATGAGGGAGAAAGGAATAGATGGAGCTGTGACAGGGAGAGAGGAAGCGTAGCAGTGAGGAGGGAGGGCAGTGGTTGGAGGGGCTGGTTTAGCACAGTGGGCTAAACAGCTGGCTTGTAATGCAGAACAATGCCAGCAGCGCGGGTTCAATTCCCGCTACTGGCCTCCCCGAACAGGTGCCGGAATGTGGCCACTAGGGGCTTTTCACAGTAACTTCACTGAAGCGTACTTGTGACAATAAGTGATTTTTTCTTTCTTTTTCTTTTCTATTGCTGGCTCGCGTGGAGCAGGAAATAGAACTGTACAGCTGCTTCTGAGCACAATCCTGCGTAAACTGTCCACAGCATTGGTATGTTGTGAGGATTAAGCATTTCTAATATGTCCTCCATTCAAAATGAGTCCGGTTTCCATAGAATTACTGAAATGTTCACATAACCTGCCACCTTTCACACACCCTCAGTGATCTTCACAAACCCTACTTTCTTTTTAATGGTTATTACATTATGTCGGGGTTTCTTATATACTGCAATGGTTTTCAAGTCTAACCACCACTGGTCATATCATCCATCTGAAGGTAATTCAAACGCTTTCTTATTTTCGCTCCTCAGATGTAGGACGTGAATGGACAGCAGGCTATTGGTTAGCACAGTTACTTCACAGCTCCCAGGGTCCCAGGTTCGTTTCCAGGTTTGGGTCACTGTCTGTGCGGAGGCTTCACATTCTCCCCATGTCTGCGCGGGTTTCCTCTGGATGCTCCCACAGTCCAAAGGTGTGCAGGTTAGGTGGCTTGGCCATGCTAAATTGCCCTTAGTGTCCAAAAGGTTTGGGTGGGGTTACTGGGTCACGGGATAGGGTGAAGGTGTGGGCTTAGGTAGGGTGCTCTGTCCAAGGGCTGGTGCAAACTCGATGGGTAGAATGGCCTTCTTCTGCACTATAAATTCTGTGATACTATGATCACCAGCACGGCCAGGGGAGGCCTCGTGGTGCAGCGATAGCTACCACTGGAGCAGAAGCTCCGGGTTAGAGTCCAACACCAGGACTTGTTGACCGTGGACGGAGTGTCCAATGGGGTTCAACGAGATGATAATCGGCTTGGAAATTCCTCCACCATCTCCCCCACTATTCCCCAAAGGGTAAAAAGAAATATGGCCCGGAATTCTCCTGTCGTTGCGATTCAATTTTCCCGTTGGCAGCGCACCCCCGCTGGCGGGTTTTGCAGCGGAATGGGGTGGCTACAATGGGAAATCCTATCAATAATCGGCAGGAAGATAGAATCCCACCGCCGGGGAATGGTGCGCAGCAGAGAACCACGCGGCCAGGGGATTGGAGAATCCCGCCCACGGGTGTGACGAAACACTGACAACAACAACAACCAGCATGTCCAGCTCAATCCTTTCCCGATGTCCATATGGCAACCAGGAGCTGGAGTTCAGGACAATCATCCTCCCTAAGCACCTCCCCCATGTGGCTGAGACTGATGTAGTTCAGTTCTCTTAGCGAACCCTGGCCATTGACCTTGTTTCTGTCAGGCTCAGTTACTCATTAACGTGGCCATCTGCCGGAGGAGACTGCCTTTCATCATTTTCAGTCAGCTCCTCCACTTTCCTGCACACCAGTAAATGCAAGTCAGTAGAATATATTAGTTCGACGTAGTTAAAGCTGGGACAAAATTAGCTGCCATGGTGTGGAGCAGAGAAAAAGATATGTGGTCAACAAATCACTGAAGGATGACATTGATACTTTTTACTTAATGGCATCTCTTCCTGAATATAACTTCCCCCATCCAGCAAAATGATTACAAATGGGTCTTCTGCTGCATTATGACCAGGATGTTAAAGTTGCAAGCAATTTTTCTGTCAGTAATAGATGGAGGGATCATTCCCCCTCACCATTATCCTTTTACCCCTTTCAAGGCAAACCTACCTATTGCTCCCACTTCCTCTCCATATGCTGTTAGTAAACATGTTGTTTTGGTTGACTGAAAACATGGAAGATAATGAGAGCAGGAGGTAGGCCCAATCCATCATTTGGTGGCAGGATGTAACCTCTCACCCTGCTCTTGCATCCAAAGCGGGGAGGGGGAGGTGAGAGAAGGGGTGGGGGCGGGGGGGGTGCGGTGGATGCACACAATCATCGACCCATGACCCACAGGTGTTGCTCAGACCATTAGGTCCCATTCAGACTTACGAGGATGCAGCCCTCAGGCACAAATTGCAAGGATAGATTGCTGACCCCTTGGTTTAACTTGTTAAAATGAGGTTAAAAACATATATCTACACAGAAATGTTGCAGGACAAAACTCACGCGCAGTCACTTTAAAGAATACTTTCAAGTTCTTAATTTCACCCTGGTTTCTGACATTAGAGAGACAAAATCCATTAATTTAGTCATGTGGCTCTCTCGATGAGAATCAAGAGATCGCATACTTGATAGGCGATAGGACAGGTGGTGCAGGTATGTGTCCCAAAAAAAGTGGACTTGGAAATCGGAAGATATTAAAATGACAACATTTTAAGTGTACCTTTCTAAAGAGTCAATTTCCATGAGGATTAAGTTCACTGATTTGGGGGATTTGCAGGATTACAGTATGTGCTATGATGAAGGAACCCTTCACTCCTGGCTGCGCAGCACAGATAATACCCCAAAATCAAAGGGTCGCTGTGTGGTAATGTATTTTGTTTTCCCTCATAAAACAATCGACTTTAATCTCAATCCCTGACAAAGCACGGCACTCCTCATCACAGAATCTCATTGGGCGTCTGCCGAATGAAAATTGCAATCTTGCTGACAGCGAGACACAAGAGAATGTAATTACGGCTGTTTGCTGTAAACCAAACGCTATGTCCTGATATAGTGCCACTCAGCTACAAGTGGAAAAATTAATGCTCAAATTTGATGGAACGAGTGAATTTCTGTATGTTGACTTGTGTATCATAATTAGGTTTGCCGACCTCCAGGGTTGCTCAGAGGTTTCCAGGAGTTAAAGATTGATCTCTCGGGTGCTGCTCTGTGCAACCCCCGGGAGTAAAAAAAAAAGTAATGGGAGGCACGATTCCAATATTCTTTGAATAAATTTGTTCATTAGCTAGTTTTAACAAAGTCCAAGGGGGTGCAAAATGATCATGAGGCTGACAACTATGGATGGAATAATGCCGAGTATGCTGGCTTTCCAATTGGCCTGGGAAGGCAATACGTTGTGAAGATGGACACTGATGGCAGGAGACTGGGTTGGAGGGAGAGGCACAGTTGGAGGTCAAGGGTCATACACTGAGACCTCCAGGAGTATGTCCAGGCAGAGTTGGCAACCCTCAAATTTATGATAGATGTAATTTGGGGCTGAAGCATGCCAAAGAGCTTTCCTTGAGTAACAATGCAAACCCTGACTCTTCTCGGCCTGCCTATGCACCGCAAGGATTAGTATGTGCCAGTGGAACAGGCCGTATCATTTATGCTTAAACAGATAAATGTGTGTGTCGTAGCTATTGCAATTCAGTTTTTATTAACACAAACTTTAATCTCAATTGCAGTGAGGCTCTGGTCAGGCACATTGTCAGGGCTGTTTTATTGCACACGCAAGACTATCAAAGCCCAAGGCCTTTCAAGCCAAGGTACTAATGTTGAATGTGAAAGTTCACTATTACTTAATCTTGGGCCCTCAAACTCTGTCTAAGCTGACCAGATTGATTCCAATTGGGGTGGGGTCTGAACAGCCCATTGTTTGCATACACTGCACCCAAACGTAAAAAGGCAAGGCAAGGAGCGGAGGAAGCTTCTCAGGAGACCCCATGCACCCTGGAATAATTGTGGCTTATCCAGGCATCATGGCAGACTTGATGCAGGAGCACTTCAATACTGCCAGGGATTAAACTAATGTTCCACTTTCACCGCCACCCATACCGCCTCCACAAATCACCTGCCCGCTCCCACGCCATGCCGCGACAGCTCTCAAGCTCATACCCACTGTTGGCCCTGAGGGCGGAATTCTCCGCCCGTTCAGGCAGTGGAATTCTCCGGTCCCACTGCAGTGAATGGGAGATCTGGCTGAGCGGCAAATTCTTCGTCCTTGCTAGCAGCGGTTGCCGGGCGGACTCGCAAAGGAGAATCCCGGCCAGAGTTTACAACACAGAAACAGACCATTCAGCCCAAGCAGTCCATGTTCGCGTTTCTGCTCCAGACCAGTGTCTCCCACCCCCACTTCATCTCACCCTATCAGCATAACCTTCTATTATTCCTTGCTTCCAGCAGCACTCTGAACTGATGGGAGGCCGTAGAGAGACAGGTAGCCCCATGACTGGGCCCCTCGGTGCAAAATTAAATCGGAAAAACATCCCAAGTAAATGAAATGACTTGAAATGAAAATGAAATGGAAATCACTTATTGTCTCAAATAGGCTTCAAATGAAGTTACTGTGAATAGCCCCTAGTCGCCACATTCCGGCGCCTGTTCGGGGAGGCTGGTAGGGGAATTGAACCGTGCTGCTAGTCTGCCTTGGTCTGCTTTAAAAGCCAGCTTTTTAGCCCTGTGCTAAGCCAGCCCTTTAGCCCTGTGCTAAGCCAGCCCCGCGGCGAAACCAACCATAAAATGTGACTGAACGAAGAAGCACAAAGATCCAAAGATTTTTGGATGAGGGGGACGAGGGAAAAGAAGGGGGGAAGTGACAAATGAGGCGTGATTGATGAACCTTCTTCGCATTTAGCTGACTGTCTCCTCAATCCTCCAGGTATCCATGATCTGGCATGCAGAGCATCTGCTAACACACTTAGAGAGCTTCAAAGAATTCCAGTTGAAACCTTAAGGTTCCCAAATAAAAACAGGAAATTAAGTGAAATGTGGCTGCCTGAAGTCCAGCAGCTCCGAATTTCCTATAATCGACGTGTATCTAACAAAGAACTGTTGGGGTTGGGTGATTGTATTTTATATCGAGCTCCAAATAAAAGCTATGTTCAACTGATCCTTCCTCCACTCTCATAACAACACCCATTGTGAGGCATGCCCTCACCTTTACTAGTCAGGAGGCTTTCTACACATTACAATCAATACAGGGCCATCTTGGTTTCATAGTTATTATTCCGAGTGAATATCCACAGGGTCTCTGCTGTTCCGTTACACAGAGAACATGAATATTCATTTTTTTAAAGACATTTCCTGACTATCCGCCATATTGTTCAAAAGTCAGCCAATGGTCTTGAGGGGAAGATGACACCACATTTCCGCTGACAAGATTTTACACAATTTAATTTTCCAAGGCAGGTGATGCCACCTGCTTTGTAAGGACTCCCTGACTTCTATAATAAGGTGTCGCCTACATGGTTGAAGCAGTCCGTGGGAGTTCCACTCATTTTGTGGTCAAGCTTTCTCCTCACATTGGAAATCACCGGTAAATGAAGAGATCCAGACTGCAGCATGATTAGACATCACAAAATTGGGTAACAACTCTTCGGTGTTTAGAATAGGGGGCGGGATTCTGTGATCCTGATGCTAAGTGTTGACGACGTCGGAAACGCTGTCGCATTTCTCGACGGCGTCAAGACGGCCTCAGGATCAGCAATTCTGGCCCCTACAGTGGGCCAGCGTGGCACTGGAGTGGTTCATGCCACTCCAGCTGCTGATCCCGGCGTCAACTGGGCGCCGCGGGATCCGCGCATGCGCAGTAGCACCGGCGCCAACGCTCGCATGCGCAGTGGCTTCCTTCAACGTGCCGGCCCCGACGCAACATGGCGCAGGGCTACAGGGGCCGGCGGGGAAGAAAGGAGGCCCCCAGCCAGAGAGGCCGGCCCGCCGGTCGGTGGGCCCCGATCACGGGCCAGGCCACATCGGAGGCCTCCCCGGGGGTCAGACCCACCCATCCCCCAAATCCACCCTCCCGACCCTTCCACGCCGAGTTCCCGCCGGCTGAGAACAGTTATGGCTGGCGCCGGTGGGACTCAGCTTTTTTACGACGGCCGCTCAGCCCACCCTGGGCCGAGAATCCGTGCCGGCGTCGGGGCGCGATTCGCGCTGGTCGAGGGGATTCTCCGGCTCGGCCCCGGGCTGAGAGACTCCCGCCAGGATGTTCAAAAATGTAATTATATCGTGGACGGGGTTCTCCAGCCTCCCAGCCGGGTGTTTCGCGGCGGCGCGCTGTTCTCTGGCGGTGGGATTCTCTCGTGCCGCCGCTCGTCAATGGGATTTGCCATTGAAGCCGGTTCACGCTCCCGAGGAACCCACGGGTAGGAGTGCGCTGCCGGCAGGCGTAGAGAATCCCAAAGGTCGGAGAATTCTGGCCCATGTGTCAGACTTCCTCTCTATTCTGCCTGTCCCAATGCCATACATCGGGAGCCAAGAGGTGGATGCAAATTGCAGGACTCATCATATGATTGGGTAGAGCAAAATGAAGCCCGATTGCCGAGAGTCCATCAGCAGTCCGAAACTCCAGCGAGTACCCAAGAGCATTCTTCAAGGACAAAGCACAAATTAATATGTCATCGGCCATTTGCTTCACAGAGGTTAGCTGGGAGAGCAATTATTTAAAATTATCAGAAGCAAAGAGATAAACTATTTCCTCTGGAGGGTGGGCTGCTAACCAAGAGGTGACAGATTTAAAACTATTTGTAAAAGAACTAAGAGGGAAATGAGAAATATGTTCATACAGAAGATTGTTAATGTCTGGGATGCTTTGCCTGAAAGGATGGTGAAATCAGATTCCATGGGCATTATTTTAACAACGTCTGCGGGGAACGCAACCCTGCCAGCAGCCCCAAAGCCATTTAAAGCTAATTGGCCGAGAGCATCGCCCACTGCTCGGGGCTGTATTCAGTCCCATGAGCTAAATGTCAGTCAGTCCCAGGGCTAGGTACATGCTGGGCTCTCGAGATGGGCACTGGAGTGAACGGGCGAATGGGTTCTGTTGGTAAGGCCAGGAAGTGGTGGGGAGGGGAGGGTGTAAGGCAGGCATTGTCAAACTCGGGGGCGCTACCCGCGGGTGGGTCGTGGGCGGGTGTCGAGAGGGTCGCGGAGCCGTCCGTCGCGGCGCTCCCGATCACACAAATCCACGCGCAGCAGCCAGCTTTTAACTATTCTGACTGCAAGCGGCCTTCAAAATGGCAATGAACATATTAAAAAAGGTCAGCTGCACTGCGCATGTGCACCGATGATCAGGCATGCATGCGCAGTGCAGCTGCATTTTATTTTTATACGGTTGCAGCCTTTATTTTTACAAGTTCGGGAGGACAAAGGGACCAAAGGGACCATTGGGGCCAAGGGGAACCCAAACCATTTCCCCCATTTTTGTCAGCAACAAACAAGGTAAGAGAAAATGGTGGGTCGCGCAGGCCAGCCGGCGTGGGTTGCGCGTGTCAGCCGCCGTGGGTCACGAAGGTCGGACAGCGTGAGTCGCGCAGGTCGGCCAGCGTGGGTTGCGCGTGTCAGCCGCCGTGGGTCACGAAGGTCGGACAGTGTGAGTCGCGCAGGTCGGCCAGCGTGGGTTGCGAAGGTCGGACAGCGTGGGTTGCGAAGGTCGGACAGCGTGGGTTGCGAAGGTCGGACAGCGTGGGTTGCGAAGGTCGGACAGCGTGGGTTGCGAAGGTCGGACAGCGTGGGTTGCGAAGGTGGGCCGGGTTGGGTCCCGAAGGTTGGCCGGTTGGTAAAAATGGGTCCCCGGAAAAAAGTTTGAAAAACACTTGTGTAAGAGTACTTGGGGATGGGGTACAGGCCTGAAGGGGGTATCCTGATCAGGAAAGGGGGCCTGTGAAGGAACTCTCCACTCTTCCCCACCCGTTAGAGATCTGCTGTGGGTTTCCCCCACTCCACCTCATCTCTGATCTCCTCCCATCGGCCTCAAAATTGCAACCAGGAAGGAAGCGGCCTTTAATTGACCGCTTAAGGAGCTCAATAGGAGTGAGGGTATGTGGGCTGCCCCACCTGTAAATCCTCCAGCGGGGTCCATAAACAGTTAAAGGCGTTTGAACATCTACTTTTAAGAGGACCAATCTGCGGGATAATGGGACTAAAGGTCTCTTTCGAAGAGGCAGCACCAACGTAATGGGACAAATGGGTTTTTCTGTGCCACAAAATTCTGTTATTCACAAGACGGACCATTGCAGTCACTTGCTGCACTGACTTTAGTCTACTAAGCGGGCATTGTTCAATAACCCTAACAATACAGCTTCATTTTACTTCCCTTTATGCACGCTAGTCCAGGAGCAGTTTTGAAAGCACTTGTCTGGGCACTGCCTGAAGAATTTTCCAAATGAAAGTAAATTGTATACTGCCTGCCTTATTGACTTTGCTAAGAGGCTGAATGAAAAAAAAACTCTCTCACGATCCATTAAGTGTCTGGCCAGAGTCCAGCCCTTTGTAAATTTAACTTCATGGAACAGGCTGACAAGACCAAAGCCAGCTTAATGCAGAACCTCCAAGCCCAAGGCACTTACAGTAATATGTCTGCTGGGGATGGCTCCAATGCGCTAAAGCTCACACGTTCTTCAATACTCAGCATGCTTATTAAATCCTAAAGATGCAATATGCAGATACTGGCAGGAGGGTGGGAGCCATTCTTCAAACTGGTTCTGTCTGCAGAGTGAGCGAGATTCATACAATAGCGGGGAGATTCTTTCCACCAATATTGAGCATCGCGATTGATCAGTTGTCACTTCTACAGGCAGTTTGGGGATTGAAAAATAGACCTTTGTGTAGAAAGCTATTTTTACATTCCTATTTTACTCCCCTACCTCCTTTTCTTGTGGCTGTTTCGAGAAATGAACAAGGGTACCCATTCCTGTCACGTGCCAACTTGATGCAAGGGCACTCGTTTGTTAAGAGGGACTGCTTTTTTGCCCAGCGAGCTGTTGTAACCTGGGAGGTTCTGCCCAAAAGGGTGGTGGAAGCAGATTCAATAAAAGTTTCCAAAGGCCAATGCTCGACGATGGGTAATTTGCAGGAATATGGGGAAAGAGGAGTCATTGGGCAGCTTTTTAAAAACAGCCGGCAGAGACATGCAGGGCTGAGTGTCCACCTTCGTTGCCATGGCAGTCTATGATTCCATGCAGAGTATTCGGTGATGCATGGCTATTCTGTAAAAATCTGTACACACAATATCACACCGCCTTAAGCTACCGGCATTGGACAAAGTGACACTGGCTGGGATTTATCCTGCTGGTGCGGGATAAGGCGAGAAAGGAGAATATGAGCAATTCTCGCTGCCTGCAATAGACTACTGGCTCTTTCAAAATTAAAGTCCCTCAGAAAACATAACCCTCAAATTCCTCGCTTGTCCTTTGTGATTGAGAAAATAGGGGGGTTTGTCCTGCCAGGTCTCTGCTAGTCTCGCTGGCACACTGGCCTCACCTTGAATGAAATAAGTCACCCAAACCTAGGTGGCTCTCTGCAAAATATTACACGTTATCCATCCTGACGTACCTTTGAGAAGATTATAGAATCCCTACAGTGCAGATGGGTACAATTCGGCCTATCGAGCCCACATTGAATAAGCACTCTAACGAGGTCCATTCCCCAGCCCACATCGCCCGAACCACGTAACCACACCTGGTGGATGAGGGTAAAGCAGTTGATGTTGTGTATATGGATTTCAGTAAAGCGTTTGATAAGGTTCCCCACGGTAGGCTACTGCAGAAAAAACGGAGGCATGGGATTCAGGGTGATTTAGCAGTTTGGATCAGAAATTGGCTAGCTGGAAGAAGACAAAGGGTGCTGGTTGATGGGAAATGTTCAGACTGGAGTCCAGTTACTAGTGGTGTACCACAAGGATCTGTTTTGGGGCCACTGCTGTTTGTCATTTTTATAAATGACCTGGAGGAGGGCGTAGAAGGATGGGTGAGTAAATTTGCAGATGACACTGAAGTCGGTGGAGTTGTGGACAGCGCGGAACGATGTTACAAGTCACAGAAGGACATAGATAAGCTGCAGCGCTGGGCTGAGAGGTGGCAAATGGAGTTTAATGCAGAAAAGTGTGAGGTGATTCATTTTGGAAGGAATAACAGGAAGACAGAGTACTGGGCTAATGGTAAGATTCTTGGCAGTGTGGATGAGCAGAGAGATCTTGGTGTCCATGTACATAGATCCCTGAAAGTTGCCACCCAGGTTGAGAGGGTTGTTAAGAAGGCGTACGGTGTGTTAGCTTTTATTGGTAGAGGGATTGAGTTTCGGAGCCATGGGGTCATGTTGCAGCTGTACAAAACTCTGGTGCGGCCGCATTTGGAGTATTGCGTGCAATTCTGGTCGCCCCATTATAGGAAGGATGTGGAAGCATTGGAAAGGGTGCAGAGGAGATTTACCAGAATATTACCTGGTATGGAGGGAAGATCTTATGAGGAAAGGCTGAGGGACTTGAGGCTGTTTTCGTTAGAGAGAAGAAGGTTAAGAGGTGACTTAATTGAGGCATACAAGATGATCAGAGGATTGGATAGGGTGGACAGTGAGAGCCTTTTTCCTCAGATGGTGATGTCTAGCACAAGGGGACATAGCTTTAAATTGAGGGGAGATAGATATAAGACAGATGTCAGAGGTAGGTTCTTTACTCAGAGAGTAGTAAGGGTGTGGAATGGCCTGTCTGCAACAGTAGTGGACTCGCCAACACTAAGGGCATTCAAATGGTCCTTGGATAGACATATGGACGATAAGGGAATAGTGTAGATGGGCTTTAGAGTGGTTTCACAGGTCGGCGCAATTTTCGAGGGCCGAAGGGCCTGTACTGTTCTATGTTCTATGCACATCCCTGGACATTAAGGAGCAGTTTAGCATGGCCAATCAACCTAACCAGCGCATCTTTGGACTGTGGGAGGAAAGCGGAGCACCGGGAGGAAACCCACGCACACACGGGAATAATGTGTAAACTCCATACCAACAAGGCCGGAATTGAATCCGGGTCCCTGGTGCTGTGAGCAGCAGTTCTAACCACTGTGCCACCATGCAGCCCTTATGATTCAACATACATACATATGAACACATATGATTTAGGAGCAGGAGAAGGCCCCTTTGCCCTTCAAACCTGCTCTGCCATTCAATAAGATCTTGGCTCGTCTGATTGTAACTTCAACCCCACATTCCAGGGGGCAGCACGGTGGCACAGTGGTTAGCACTTCTGCCTCAAAGCTTCAGGGACCCAGGTTCAATTCCGGCCTTGGGTGACTATGTGGAGTTTGCACTTTCTCCCTGTGTGTGCGTGGGTTTCCTCCGGGTGCTCTGGTTTCCCCCTACAGTCCAAAGATGTGCAGGTTAGGTGGATTGGCCATGCTAACATTTCTCCTTAGTATCCAGGGATGTGCAGATTGCATGGGGTTACGGGGGAGTGGGCTTAGGAAGGGTGCTCAGAGGATCGGTACAGACTCGATGAGCCGAATGGCCTCCTTCAGCACTGTAGGGATTCTATAGTTCCTGTGTTCCGCTGATAATCTTTCCCCCTTGTTAATTAATAATTGGTCTCGCCCTGCCTTCAAAATATTCAAAGTCTCCGCTTTCAATGCCACTTTTGAGCTTCAGGGAGAGAATCTCTGGCCTTCCCGCCGCATGTTTCTCGGTGGCAGAATGCAGCTGGGCTGCAACTCTTGGTCGAGGACAACTCTTTCCACTGGAAGCCCAACAAATCTCAAGCTGGCCCAAGAGGATCTTTCATAAAGTTGATGATCCACTGGCAGCATTTGATGTTTATCTCGGTGCATATCCCTGGGGGAGTCCTGTGTCTAGGAGTTGCTCAGCATGAACCTTGACAAAAACCACTGAAATTCTTTCCAGCTCCTTCTTTACGCATTCTAGAAGGAGCTGGGCGACGGTCTCTTTCCCAACGTTGTTTCAAGGGCAGCATGAGGTGGCGTTGAGACTCCTGGTGCACATGAAGGATCTGACAGGGGAGGGGCTTCTCATCCCATCAGCCGAGCTATGTCTTGATGCTTGTTTGAAAGTTGTAGCAATGAGGCATTCTGCAAAATGACTGGCAGTCTGCTCAGGGAACCATCCAACAGGTTGCACCATCCTCTTTTCCTACAGGCCTCGAGGGCGTAAGTGTCGACCACTGCCTGATGGACATTTGGTAAGAGAAATGTCGCTTTTTCACAAAAGTTTCCACAAGGAACAACACGTCGTACAACACGGTCCGGCTGATTTGAGGTTTCCACGGCAACGTGGCCAAACCCACTGTTTGTAACACCGGGGACGAACAGTGACACTTGTGTTTGTGTACCGAGATTCTACGCAATGCATGATGCAGACACATGAAGGTGGCCATCAGGAGGAGGGCAAAGTTGGATACAACATTCCCCTGCTCCCAGTCTATCCATAATTTTGAATGTGGTGTCCCGGCACGATCCAGCTTCGATCTCCTGAGGAAGTGGAAGATGGTTCGAGTGAGCACTGCAGCACAGGACCAGGGTATGGACCAGGCCTACTGAGAGCCCCTCACACCTGAGGACTAAGTAGTTACCCACTATGGTGAGGGAACATAGCTCCCATATGCCCGGTTTCTGCCTCACCTTAGCTATACGCTGCCCCCAATTTTAGACTTAAGTCCCAGCCTCTCAAAGCCATATTCCCAGCGCCTTCAGGTTGTTCGGCTTGATCGTGACGGGCATAAAAGATTGGTTGGCCCAGTCTCCAAACAACATGGTCTCACTGTCTCTGCAATTCGCCTCAACTTCGAGCTGGTTGTTCATCTGCCTCTGCACCGATGGTGGAACCAAGCAGACGATGGTGATGTTTCCCATGTACAGGGAGGCTCTGACCAGTGCATCTCCGCTGTCCAGGATGGTCACCAATATTATGCCTGCATCTCTCCTGGTGGACTGGGTAAAAGGTTCCATTAAAAACAGGAACAAGACAAAGGAGAGATGGCCTGATTGAAGATGTTTCTGAGAGATGCAAGGGGCGGGATTCTCCCATTGTGGGTACCCCCACTTCGTCGGGAAATCCATGGGTGTGAGTGCGCTGCCAGCGAAGCAGAGGGTCCCACCGACGGAGAAATCAGCATAAGAAGTCTGTACGTATCGAATTTCTGTTCATTCTTTTTCTCTTCTTGTAGAAAAGGCCAGGCTTGCACTTTGTGCTGGCAACACTGAATTAATTTCCTTCGATCCTCACATCATGGGCAGGTTCTCTAATCCCGCGGCAGAGTGTCCATGCCGTCGTAAACGTCGTCACCTTTTACGACGGCGTGAACGGTCCACTGCCAGGACTAATTCTGGCCCCTACAGGGGCCCCTGCAACGCGCTGGCCCCGACGCAACATGGTGCAGGACTACAGGGGCCGACACGGAGGAAAGGAGGCCCCCAGCTAGAGAGGCCGCCCCGCCGATCGGTGGGCCCCGATCGCGGGCCAGGCCACATTGGAGGCCCTTCCCGGGGTCGGACGCCCCCCCCCCCCACAGGCCACCACCCAACCCTTCAACGCCGAGGCCCCGCTGGCTCAGAGCAGGTTAGAACGGCACCGGCGGGACTCGTTTTTTTTTTCACGGCCGCTCGGCCCATTTGGACCAGAGAATCGGGGGGGGGGGGGCACGCGTAGAGCGGCCCGCGACGCGCCAACCATGCCGGCGCCAATGGTGCCGATTCTCCGCGGGGAATCGGGTGCCGGCGTCGGGGTGGGATGGCTCGGACGCGGGGATTCTCCGGCCTGGCCCAGTGCTGGGAGAATCCCGCCCCATAGCTTTTTGTATTACCTAAATCATATACTTGTGCAGAGTATACCCTCGGCAAAGGTTTAGGAATGGGTCACCTGCACTCTGGGTCAGGGAAATGATGGGGTGGAGGAGGGGCAGCAGTAGAAGGAGCATCTTTATTCTCTGTAACCCCTTAACAATAAAATAAACTCGCAACCCTGCAATCATTTTGCCTAAAGACGTCCTCAAGAAGCTAAAACAAAACCTCCTCCCCGCTATTCCTAGCCCAAGTTTTATCTAAAAAGCTGCTCCTAAAATCTCTGACATGTTTCTGCCTCATATTGCGGACTTAGCTTATTTAAACAGTGTGGGGTGGGAGGTGTTTTCACAATCCGTGGGTATTTTATTACAACACCATAATGCTTCTTATGCTTTGAATAAGCAAATGTCTCTCTGCTTATTGAAGAGCACAAATATACCCAGTACTTGAGATGAGGTAATCATTTCCGTACACATATACTGTTACACAGCATGTAAATCCCCATAAATATATGCGTAACTTTAGTCTGGAATGCCACTGGATTGTTACAGAGATTATATTAACTAGGCAATTAGAGTATTACAAAGTGGCAATTGATCACATGGAATAATTTGCAAGCATATTTCCAGCCTTATCTGAGCCTGGGTTGGCTCGCAAAGCGCTCCATGCACACACATCACCCTTAATGGACCATGGTTGTTACTGACCAAAGAGCTCAATTTGTCACACGTTCAAATGTGCTGCAGTCATTTCACACTGATTCCAGGAAGATATCTCAGCAGCTATGACACTCGAGCAGTCTCCAGTTAAAAATCACGCTTGCGTTTTTAAAAATTTTAAAGTCCGCGGTTTCAAAAAGGGCCATTTCAAATAAAAATAAATAGCCATCTCTATTGAGAAATACATTTAAGAGCTCCACGCAGCTCCCACCCCCCGCCCCCGCCCATGCACCCCCTCCCCTCCCCACTCAAGCCCTCGAACATCCCATTGTGCAGAGGGAGACTCAAACAGAACACTGTGAAATTATACATCAAAAAGGTTTCTCACCCCCCCCCCCCTCTCTGTTTCGCTGTTGGCCAAAAATGTCTCCGAATCCCCTGAAGATTTTCGACTGCAGCTGTTGCTCAGTCATAACAATTTCCAACATTTTTCCAGGCTCCTTTTAAAAAAGATTCTCTGGGCACCGCAGTGCTTGCTTCAAGGACACCTTGTATCCAAAGTGCACAGTGAAGAAGCAGCATAATTGTTGCTTTTGAAAATGGTCAGGAATAGTCAACACACATTGACGAAAATATTATCAAGCCTCTCTGACCATGTCCCCGTCCTGAAAGCACAGGCCACGGGCCTCCGCACGTCAGCTCGATGTTACAGAATCACAAAATGATACAGCTTAGGGGCAGCACGGCAGCACAAGTGGATAGCACTGTGGCTTCACAGAGCCAGGGTCCCAAGTTCCATTCCCCGCTGGGTCACTGTCTATGCGGAGTCTGCACGTTCTCCCCGTGCCTGCGTGGGTTTCCTCTGGGTGCTCCGGTTTCCTCCCACAGTCCAAAGACGTGCAAGTTAGGTAGATTGGCCATGATAAATTGCCCTTAGTGACCAAAAAGGTTAGGAGGGGTTATTGGGTTATGGAGATAGGGTGGAAGTGAGGGCTTAAGTGGGTCGGTGCAGACTCGATGGGCCGAATGGCCTCCTTCTGCACTGTATGTTAAATGTTCTCTTTCATTCTCTAGTTTCTAGAAGGAGGCCATTCGGTCCATCGTGCTCGCCCACGCTGGCTCTTTGGAAACACTATCCAATTAGTCCCACTTCCCTGCTCTTTCCCCATTAGCCCCGCAATTTGTTCTCCCCTTCAGTATTTCACCAATTCCTTTTTGAAAGTTACTACTCACTCGACTTCCACCACCTTTACAGGAAATACATTCCAGGCCGGAAGACCGCACTGCATCAAGATCTTTTATCCATTTATTGCCTCTGCTTCTTTTGCCAACCATAAATCTGTGTCCTCTGGTTACTGACCCTTATCTTACTGGGGTTTCTTCCCCTTATTTCACCTCATGATTTTAACACCTCGATTAAATCTTGACTCAACCTTCTCTGCCCGAAAGCGGAATCACAAATTCTCCAGGCTCTCCACAGAACTTTTATTCCAATTATGATCTGACTGGCCTGCTGGCTTTAAGTCACTGTGAACTGCTTTCAGATTTTCATGCGAGTTTGTTTTTGATATCTTGCCATTATTGCCGCAGCGAGTATCTCTTCATAAGTGAGTCTGTTTAGTAGCTGAGCCCATTATGAAAGCTCCGAGTTAGACTTTTATTATCTGTTGTCTGAAATGATTTTATCGCCATGGATCAACAGGAGAAACAGCGACAGCAATCACAGAGCCAGAGCCGTTCCTGTACAACGTGACTCAAGAGCAGACTCCAGAGAACCTCTACAACCTGGGCCTGTAGCTTATAGGTCTGAGTTTCTTAAACACTAGGAGTAGTACATCCCGAAAAGCCCTGTGCCCGTTCAGCCTGGGAGCACCTGGATTTACTGTGAAGTGGTCTTGGTCTTGCTTTAGCTCAGGCTCCCATTGCGTCATAGACCAAACACTGCAAGTAGAGAAGAGAAGAGTAGTGAAGGCTCACAGATCACACTCCAGCCATTAGTTGGTCAACACATGCCCCCTTGTGACGCATGGCCTTCCTGTGCCAATTGGAAAGCAAAACAAATTAACATCCAATTGGACGACATTTGACTGTTTGACAAAACAGTCTCGTTTCCCCATCTTCAATAGTTTAAATCTGGTGAACAAAGAACAAAGAAAAGTACAGCACAGGAACAGGCCCTTCGGCCCTCCAAGCCCGTGCCAACCATGCTGCCCGACTGAACTACAATCTTCTACACTTCCTGGGTCCGTATCCCTCTATTCCCATCCTAATCATTTATTTGTCAAGATGCCCCTTAAGTGTCACGATCGTTACTATGAAGAAAAATGTTGAAAGAAAGTGACAAAGAGCCACAATCTTTTTTGAATGTCCCGATGAATTTTCTCCATGGCTGCACACAGCTATGTCCTGGAGATTGAAGTTCAATTCCTGGAGACTCCAGGCCAAACCTAGAGAGTTGTCAACCCTACCCAGGGCAGTGCTAAAGTAGCAGCGCCCTGGAGATCTTTTGTCCTTGTTTCCAGGAAATGCTCAATCAGTTCCTTTGGAAGTCAAGGCCAGGATAACTGATCTTTGATGATCACGATATCGAATGAGGTCGACTTTTGACACTTTTGTCTCACAAAGGGAAGAGAGTGAATGCGGAATGTTTCGCAATCCACCTGGCTTAGGGTAGTTTTGAGTATAACTGTATGCTCTACACTGTTAAGCTTTATTTCTATCAATGTTGTGAATGCTCCAGATTGTTCTTGGTCTCACTCAATTGCTGATCGTAGTTAAGTCCCCGACCCCTTCCACCCTGGCTCTCTGTCCCCTTCCCTCCCACTTTCAACTCACTGAGTCAGGACTCGAACAGATCTGTAAATATCTCCGAGCTGACGTACCATACATAGAATCAGAGGAATGTTAAAATTGCATTGTCTAGCTATTCATCTACAATGCACAGCAATAGCAAACCGACTTTGAATGACTGATATTCACTTGCCCCGGACCTTAGCTGACCTGGCTTGCCTCATACTGACTGAATGATGATCAGTCATACTGCATAGATAGAGGTTTGGCTTGGGATTGACACAACCAGTGAACAAGCAAGTGAACCTTCCAGGGTAGACGTGAAATGATTATAGCTGAGCGACAAAAGCTTCAAGTGGTAAACTAAACCATTACCATGTATATAATGTTTTTCTAAACGTTCATTGTAAGTCTTAATTCCATTAAAAATTATAACTACATTTTTGATCTATGTTGATGCTTTATGACTTTGCTCTGACATAGTTCAGTACAAGACTAAGTTTCAAGGATTTGGGATGTAGGAAGTATGTGTGAGCAATGAAAGCAGTATTCATTCGCCATCCTCAAGGCAATATGTAGACCTAGCCAGGTAAGGGTGGCAAGCTTCCCTTCTCTGAAGGATATTACTGAATCATTTGGGCTTTTATAACGATTAGGCAGAATTTACTGTAGGCGACTGGGGATATGGTTGTGTGGAGGGCTAATTGAAGCTTCATAATCACAGAACAATTGTCACCTGCACCTTTCAGGCTACTGCTTCAGAGCCCTGTATCTGGGAGTGGTCATAAATGGGTGCAGTTTGAGATCAATTCGACACAGAGGGCAGAATTGTCCTGGCCCCAGGTTTGGAAGTAGAGGGAGGAGGGATCTGGGAAAATATTGAGAAGCCACGTTGGAACAACTCTCTAATGTTTTCTATACCTTGAGGGAAATCTTCCAGAGGCAAATCAGGATGTAGGCCCAAAGAAGGGAACACCAGCGATAAAGGCTGCACCTTTACTCCTAACACTGTTGCTGGAGGGATTCCCCTCCGCTCTGAGGGGCCAACCCGCTTGGGCCCTCTGAATGTATAGTTTAAAATTATACCTCCGCACGTGCCTACATTTTTAGGTGCCCTCGCAGTCTCCTACCAGCCTTAGAAATGCCCACACCGCTGCCAAGGCTTTGGAGCTGCTGGTCCTACTATTGGATGGTGAGCTCAGAGGCAGCTAATGAAGAGGCTGCCTCTGAGACTAAAGAGCGCCCCTTACCTGGCTCCTGGCAAGTGCAGGCTTGGGACCCCCCATTTTGCCCCAATGTTGGGGTCCCGAAGAATGTGGAAAAATCCTGCCCAAAGCTTTACTTGTTTCTAGCCTGCAGTTGGAAAATTGTGCTGAATTGTTAGCAAAATTTGAGACAGGGTGGAGCCTGATCCGCCATTTAATGATCTGTCTCAACTCCACATTCCCACCCACTCTCCATATGAGGATATAAGGAGGTTACAGGCGGGTACAGAAAGGTTGAGTGAGTGGGCAAGAATCTGGCAGATGGAGTACAATGTGGAAAAATATGAAGTTGGTCACTTTGGCAGGAAGAATGAAAAAGCAGAGTATTACCTAAAATGGAGAACAAATGCAGAAATCTGAGGTGCAACAGGATCTAGGTTGTCTACTCTTAGGTCTGAAAAGCTGATGGGGAAATGTCACACTTTTGGTCATTTCATGGTTGACATGTGATTGATGCGCACTTGATGCACAACGTTTAATGTTGGATTCTGCTCTGAAGTCAGGAAGAAAATTAAGGAAAGAGGGGCTGGAAGGCCTACTGCCACATGCTTACTCTGACCGAGATTACCTTCCAGTCTCTGACCCAGTAGGGAAAAAGCTGATCAGCCTTTCACTTCCCCAAACCTAAGTGACAATAAGAAGAGGTACACAAGAAATTACCTAATTTCCCTAAATTCTGCTTTTTGTGTACTTTACCCAAGGTTTCGGGAGAGGAATGGAGTCAGCTCTGGAGCAGTCACAAAAGTGGACAAGTTTATAGATTGGACAGTGAGTTAGTGGTTGTCTCTTCCATCAAGGCCCCAGTCACCCAACTCCTGTAGACCTTAGTCCAGTCTATATCTTACCATGTCTTAAAGATGCTCCTGCCCCATTTAAATGGACCCCCTCCTCTATGGCAGTGGTGGGTTTCTAACTTCAAAGTGGTTGGCAGTGGGTTGTCCTGGGAGTCCACCTTCGCCCAGCAGGACAAGCTGGGGTCCTGATGCGGGGTTGGTGAAGGGGTAGAATCTTTGCCCCCTGTAAACCCTCCCAGTGAAGGAAAGAAATGTCAGTCCTTGCCTTTCTCTGGTCCATCCTGCAGTTCAGAATAGCCAATACCTTAATTGTTGATGCCAATGTATTCAGTTGTTGCAAGGAACATCTGTTCCCAGTGGTGACTCATCCCATCACCTCTTGTGGATGTGTCGGGGATCCCTGACACTTCCCCAAGATAAAACAAGGAAAAAAGAAAGGAAGGGAAATAGGAGGCATAGGCCCATGTGTGAGCATTTATCACACATCTGACCTTCACCAAAATACATTGATTTGTCTCAGTCCCTTTTCCTATAAAGCTGACATGCAGCTCATTCTATCATGTGCGATGAACAAGCTCGGGGACATATAGAGCACAGAATGTCGCAGAGACCATTTGCCAAGCTGTGGCATCAATTTCATGGCATTTTATAGCAATGTGGTGGTATGTATTAGGGGTAATACGGTACACCACGTGCCGACAGGCTATTGGTGGAGGGATGCCAGGTCCTGATAGGATCTGCCACCTACTGGACTCCACCCAGAAATGCCGGTATAAGAACCCAGTTTTTCCCTCCATTTCCCTCAGCAGCCGCATTCTGTAACCACGCTGCTGGGGATAAAGTTCTGCTTAATAAAGCCTTCAATTGACATTACCTCAACCTGCCTCGCGTCATATTGACGGTGCTACAAGCAACCACCCCAAATCTAGTAAACTGAATTGAGATATTTATTGTCAAGTCTCCGCCTTATATAAAGCCTCGCTTGCTGAAAAATTTATGTTCAAAACAATATTTTACTTTTCCTTATTTTTAAATCGACCATCGAGAGAAGCAAAAGCATAATGCTGCCGCGTTTCAACACAGCTACAGCTGATGAATAAAACAAAGAAGTGCAGATGGGGATATACACTCAGCCCACAGAGCAGCTCTCTACTTAGGGGATTAAGGGAGGAAGAGCAGAGAGCACAAACTATCTAGAATTATAAGCATCAGTCACAGGAGACACACACACAGTTTCTTAAAAGCCAGTGATAAATACAAACCAGTACAGGCAGTCAAGACTTGCAGAGATACACACACACACACACACCCCCCCCCCCCCCGACAAACTGCCTCTTGGTAAAATGTTTTGCAAAGTCAGAAGACGGAGGTGTGTGTGTAATGAAGTGAGCAGTGCCTTTTTTGTGTTATTCGCCAAATTGAGAAGGCTCCATATTTTAACCGGTCAAACAGCAGCAGAGCCAGACTTGTTTTCACATTAAATCCAATCTCCTGGAAATTTTCATTTGGTTTACTTTCAGAGGTCAAGGAGCAGTCTCAGCGACTTGGAAGTTTAACCTGTGATTATTCACCTCACCTCAGGAGGCTAAGTGGGTTGTGGGCAGTGCAGATGCGCCGTTCTATTGGAAGGGGCAGGTTTGGTGGGCCGAATGCCTCATTTCCAACCTCCCCTCTCGCACTCTTAGGTTGAGATGTCAGGATTTGAATTGATTCACTAAATGCTGTTTGACGAGGGAGGACTTCGAAGGTATCTAATTTACATTGATTATTCAAGTACAAGAGAGACTGGGAGGGGATTAAAATCTGGTGGAATTCTACCAGGTTATACTTCCATATTAGGGGCGAAATTCTCCCCAAACGGCGCGATGTCCGCTGACTGGCGCCCAAAACGGCGCCAATCAGACGGGCATCGCGCCGCCCCAAAGGTGCGGAATGCTCCGCATCTTTGGGGGCCGAGCCCCAACATTGAGGGGCTAGGCCGGCGCCGGAGGAATTTCCGCCCCGCCAGCTGGCGGAAACGGCCTTTGTTGCCCCGCCAGCTGGCGCGGAAATGACATGTCGGGGCAGCGCATGCGCGGGAGCGTCAGCGGCCGCTGACAGTTTCCCGCGCATGCGCAGTGGAGGGAGTCTCTTCCGCCTCCGCCATGGTGGAGACCGTGGCGGAGGCGGAAGGGAAAGAGTGCCCCCACGGCACAGGCCCGCCCGCGGATCGGTGGGCCCCAATCGCGGGCCAGGCCACCGTGGAGGCACCCCACGGGGCCAGATCGCCCTGCGCCCCTCCCAGGACCCCGGAGCCCGCCCGCGCCGCCTTGTCCCGCCGGTAAATAGGTACTTTAATTTATGCCGGCGGGACAGGCAATTTATCGGCGGGACTTCGGCCCATCCGGGCCGGAGAATCGAGCGGGGTGGCCTGCCAACCGGCGCGGCCCGATTCCCGCCCCTGCCGAATATCCGGTGCCGGAGACTTCGGCAGCCGGCGGGGGCGGGATTCACGGCAGCCCCCGGCGATTCTCCAACCCGGCGGGGGGTCGGAGAATGACGCCCTAGATTAGTGTTCAGGGAGAGCTGTTCCTGGGATGGGAACACTCCTCAAAATAACAACCTTGTCCCTTTATTCTAATATATTTTAAATCAAAGATCAAGAGAAGATAACTACCAAATTCATCCACTTTTAACCTTCAGCACCATTTCGGAGTGAGATCTGAAGCATCAGCATCTTGTCAACGGAATTCTTTGTTGCAGTTGATTAACATAGGAGGGAACGTCATACTTGATTACTCCAGTATGTGAGATGTAACATTTTAATGAAATGCCATTTTAGTTTGGGCCAAGTTTCAATTAATCCCACCTCCTAGTCTCTCTTGTACAGAGTAATTGATGTAAATTTGCTGCCTTCAAAATCCTCTCAAGTGAAACAACATTAATTACTCAATTGAAATCCTGACATCTCAATTTAACCTGCTTTATGGTTATGGTAACAGTCAGAGTTGACGCTGGTCAATTAACTTCAACAAAGGACACTTTCTGGAAATGTGTTCACTTGAGGTATTCCATTTGGAATGTGCTTTGAGGGAAACTCACACCAGTTAAGAAACCTCTTTATTTTTATTTATTTTTTCTTTATTGCCTCAAGTAGGCTTACATTAACACCGCAATGAAGTTACTGTGAGAAGCCCCAAGTCACCACACTCCGGCGCCCGTTCGGGTACACAGAGGGAGAATTGAGAATGTCCAAATTACCTAACAGCACATCTTTTGGGACTTGTGGGAGGAAACCAGAGCACCTGGAAGAAACCCACGCAGACACGGGGAGAACGTGCAAACTCCGCACAAACAGTGACCCAAGCGGGAATCGAACCTGGGACCCTGGAGCTGTGAAGCAACAGTACTACCCACTGTGCTACCATGTGCCACCCACAAAATTATTATAAACTCCCTGTCAGGGAATTGAACCCCGGTCTCCTGTGTGACAGGCAGAGATACTAACCACTATACTAACAAGGACGTGACTCTCGATACCGGAGCTGGTTTTATACAGCCATCGGTGATTTGGCTCAGTGGTATTATCCTCTGCCCTCCGAGTCAGAGGTCATGCGTTCACGCCTCATTCCAGAGCTGTTAGCATACAATCGAGGCTAACATTTCAGTGCATGACTGAGGGAGTACCACACTACTGGTGGTACTATTTTTGTGCTGAGGCACCATCTGCTATCTCAGATGAGATCAGTTTCGAGCAAGAGTGTTCTCACAGTATCTGATTAATATCCGCCATCAAAGGATTTTTAAAAAATCTGATCGTCTTTCTCCTTGAAGTGTGACCCCTTGCTTGGCTGTGGCATTTCGTTATGTGTAACAATTCCACCACAGGTCAATATACTTTATTGTCTGTGAAATGTCTTGAGGATTTGAAGGGTTATCTTACTCTGCTGAAGGTTACAGCTCGACAGAGACTGCGCTCTGAATTTTCGGAATAAGATTGCTGCCATTTTTGGATTCTGTTTGAAAATGTCTCCTGCAATCACCTTGCCTTGACTGGAGGGAAAGTCAGTGTACTGAGTGAAACAAGGTCATTTGATCTATCAACCTACTTCTTGCGCAAACAATTTAAAATTTTTCCATCACAGACTTTAGTCCACTTATGTCACCTGTAAAGGGATGATTCCACCATGTTCAATCCTGCCCTCCCTAGCAAATCAAGCAAAACTGCAAAATATCGGTCAGTATTACCTCCTACCTCTCAGGTATGCAATTTACATAGTCCCATCAGTTCAGATACCACCATGTTCCACAGATTGTTTACAATGTTAATCTTTGTAAATCTCAATCCCGTTCCTGAGCAGATATTCATTGGGCTCTCTTTTGCCAAACATCTCAATCAGCGTATGGTTAATTCATTAATTAGATTAGTCTATCCAGTTGGCATACCACAGCTTGGCAGGGTTGATTTAGCAGGTTGCCAGACATGCTTAAAAACACTGGGGCTTCTGACTGACCACCTCACTCAATCAACTGGTAAGTTCGACAAAGAATCGAGGCCGCAAGTATCATCTTGACACGGTGGAGAATCCGATTTGGTGCCGAAATCAGAAGTGTCGGCGATTTTTCAATTCTCCGCCCCCTGAAAATCAGCGTACTCGAGGAGTACGTCGCGCAGAGTATCCGCCATCTCAGGCCATTGCCCGAGGTTGCCCCGTGATGCTTCGGCCGAATTCCCGACGGCGTGGCTTACGTGTGCTCACACCGTCCGGGATCCTCGCGTGGCAGCTGCGGGGCACTACTTTGAACGTCCATGTCCGCAGGCCAAGTCCGCCATGGATCACGGCGCGGTCGCTGCAGGCCACCGCCTTGCGCATGTGCAGCCTCTGAACCGGAGGTGCTGTGGGCCCTTATCGGCAGCTAGAGCTGCAGGCGGCTCCCTGCTAGCTCCCAGCAAAACAGAGAATCGGTGGCTTTTTGACACCAGTTTTCCTGGCGTAAAAGACCACAGTTTTCAGGATGGCGTTAGCACAAAATCGGAGAATCCAGCCCCAGGGACATGATTCAGCAGCCTCATCGTGCCCAACTTGGTGCCAGAATGAGGCTGTTGAATCTCGCGAGAGGCCTGCATCGAGATTCGGGCGTTTGAAATATCTTGTGAGATTCAATGGAATCTTGTGGCGTGTTGCGCTCTGGATCTCACTCTCGCTGTGCAAGGTACAAGCGTGCATATTTAAATGAGACATTAGGCTCAGCGAGGCCTCAACCACAAAGTTGTGAGGCAGTCGTGATGGCACCTCGGGGGCCTAGCTGGGGAGTTGAGACCCCGGGAACAGGGCAGAGTTGTACACTGGCGCACCCCCTGGCACCTGGGCATCTTGACACTGCCAGCCTGGAACACAGGCAGCGCCACTCTGGACAGCATTGCCAGAGGCACTGACAGGGTGGCAGTGCCAAGGTGCCCAGCTGTCAGCTCGCCCATTGCAGGGTCGGGCTCGGGTGGGGAGCCTTGCCCATTAGAATTGGGGTAAGGGGGCAGCTTGAGGAACCTGGAAGAAGTAAGTTGGTTAAAGGTCCTGAGACCTCCTACAGAACAAGAGAAACTCCAAGAAACTGTGTGCATGACATGCTCGACGTTGGAGGTGCTTTGGCCTTGGGTTTAGTCCTGTAGCTGCATCAAGAGTTGTGGAGTACAGGCCAGAGAGAGGGAAATCACAGACTTCTCTTCTTCATCTTCTCATGGTCTATCGCAAAGTAGCCATGGTGGGAGTTTGGGACTGCACTGCCCTCCCAGCTTTTGTGCTATTCATTTACAGGAATTAGATGGGAGGGGTTGTCGGAGGGTTGGGGTGGGGGGGGGGGGGGGGGGGGGTGGTATCGCCATCTAGGCCAACATTTATTGCCCATCCCTATACAGCTGAGTAGGAGGTCTTATGATGCAGTGGGTAGTGTCTCTGCCTCTGAGACAAAGGTTCGAGTTCCACTCTCGGACATGGCGGCCATCGGAGGTGGCTTCATAATGTGGCCAAACAGACTAATTATCAACCTGAAAATTCTCCTAAGGGAGGTAGTAAGGGCGGGAGAATTTCCTGGCCAGCTGTACTTGATGCAGAGCGGTACCCCTAAACTGCAGCATCCGGCGACCAGCTCATGACCTGTCCCAGAAAAAACACGTTATGGAAACAGACGTAAGTATGTGCTTCGTATGACTCTTGGCACATGGAAAGAAATGAGAGCGATAGAGAGAGGCACAGCTGAGTGGCTTTCTGGGTCATTTCGGAGTGTAGTGAAGAATCCGTGGGTCTGGAGTCACACATAGGCTGAAATGGACAAGAACAGAAAATCTCTGAGAGTGTCAGTCAGCCAGGAGGATATCTGTAGCAATCCAATAGATTCATGGGCACCATTGCTAACAAAAGCCTTTTCATCACAGATTTACTTCATGAAGTGTAAATTTGAACCCACATCTCTAGATTATTAGCCCAGGCCTGTGGATTGCTGGGCTGGTAAGATCACTGCTGTGCTCCACTTTACCTAGCAAGAGGAAGGTGAGATCAAAAAATAGAGGCAGATGAAAGAAATAATAACAGGTAAGAATTTAGAATGGCAAATTGGAGGACTCAGCTAACAGTGCTCCCTTTGCTTCAGAATAATTGCACAAAAATGTGTGTATATGGACAGCGCACCAATTAACTCTTCTGATCTCTGCACTTTCAAATGAGATGTGTCCTGAATCTATCCTGTTGCCTCCTCCTGCAGCTATCCAGGTATGACCTCCGTCATACCATGCAGCTGAGGATCTCGGTGGCCGATGCAGTCCAGGTCCTAAAGGACGGCGGAATCTGAATTACATTCCCAATTTGTCCAGCCTCGGAGACTATTAGTCATCCTAAACTGGGTTATTTCCCAGACGCCAGCCGGACAGCACTATTTCACCGCCAGCATTCAGCACTATCAATCTTACTGGGAGCCGTGCAGCCAATAATCACTCTGGTGATTAATTCTAAAGGGCTGAAGGATAGAAAAGACAACCTGCTTGATATACTCGCAACCTGCATGCATTAGAGGAATTGCAGCATCACTACAGAGTCAGGCTATAGCAGTGTCTGGCAAGACAATGCTGGATGCATTAAATATTTATATTGCTCAAAACTTGTGTGATCCGCCAAGGTCAACCACAGTGGGTACTGGCTGAGTTCCAGCAAACAGATTTGAATTCGTAAAAATACGGAGGAAGAGGAAGACTGAGCAGGTGTCGGAGAAATGGGCAGAGGGGAGTGTGGAAGACAGGGAAAGAAGAGAAAAGGAATGGGGAGGAGGAGAAGGAGAAGAAGAAAGGGGAGGGGAAGAGGAGGAGGGAGCGCGAAAATGAAGAGGAAGGGAAGGTGATAGGAAGGGGAGGAGAATGAGGAGGAGGGTGAGTACAGTGAGGATGAGGGGGTGGATGGGGAGGGGGATTAAGAGGAGGAGGATGAGAATGAGGAGGAGGAGGAGGAGGATGAGAATGAGGAGGGGGCTGAGGATGAGGAGGATGACAAGGGGGTGAGGAGCATGGGGAGAGGTTTGAGGAAGGTGGGGAGGGGAGGATGAGAAAGGGGAGGATCAGGTTGTGGAGGAGGAAGAGGATGGGGAGGAGGAGTTGGATAAGGAGGAGGATGAGGAGAAGGTGAATGAGGTGAATGAGAGGGAGGATGAGAAGGAGGAGGATGTGGAGGTGGATGAAGAGGAGGTTGAGGAGGTAGATGAAGAGGAGGATGAGAAGGAGGAAGTTGAGGAGGTGGATGAAGAAGAAGATGAGGAGGTGAATGAGGTGAATGAGAGGGAGGATGAGAAGGAGGAGGTAAATGAGGTGGATGAAGAGGAGGTGGATGAAGAGGAGGATGTGGAGGTGGATGAAGAGGAGGATGTGGATGAAGAGGAGGATGTGGAGGTGGATGAAGAGGAGGATGTGGAGGTGGATGAAGAAGAGGATGTGGAGGTGGATGAAGAGGAGGATGTGGAGGTGGATGAAGAAGAGGATGAAGAGGTGGATAAGAAGGAGGAGGTTGAGGAGGTGGATGAAGAGGAGCATGTGGAGTTGGATGAAGAGGAGGATGTGGAGGTGGATGAAGAGGAGGATGTGGAGGTGGATGAAGAGGAGGATGTGGAGGTGGATGAAGAGGAGGATGTGGAGGTGGATGAAGAGGAGGATGTGCAGGTGGATGAAGAGGAGGATGTGCAGGTGGATGAAGAGGAGGATGTGGAGGTGGATGAAGAGGAGGATGAGAAGGTGGAGGTTGAGGAGGTGGATGAAGAGGTTGAGGATGTGGATGAAGAGGAGGATGTGGAGGTGGATGAAGAGGAGGATGTGGAGGTGGATGAAGAGGAGGTTGAGGATGTGGATGAAGAGGAGGATGTGGAGGTGGATGAAGAGGAGGTTGAGGAGGTGGATGAAGAGGAGGATGTGGAGGTGGATGAAGAGGAGGATGTGGAGGTGGTGAAGAGGAGGATGTGGAGGTGGATGAAGAGGAGGATGAGGAGGTGGATGAAGAGGAGGATCAGGAGGTGGATGAAGAGGAGGATGTGGAGGTGGATGAAGAGGAGGATGTGGAGGTGGATGAAGAGGAGGATCAGGAGGTGGATGAAGAGGAGGATGTGGAGGTGGATGAAGAGGAGGATGAGAAGGTAGAGGTTGAGGAGGATGTGGAGGTGGATGAAGAGGAGGTTGAGGAGGTGAGTGAGGAGGATGATGATGAGGATAGTGGAGAGAATCAATGAAAGGATGGTAGAGAGGATGGTGGAGACTGTCCTCTACGATGATTGATGTAGGGAATGGGAGGGTGTCAGAGATCAGCTGGTATTGCCGAAGCTGGTCCTATTAGATGAGATTAAAAGGAAATGGGAGGAGGAGTTGAGCCTGAAGTTTGAGGGAGGGGTGTGAAGCGAGGCTCTCTAGAGAGTCAACTCTACCTCCTTGTGCACTAGACTTAGCCTGATTCAATTCCAGGTGGTGCATAGGGCATATTTAACTAGGGCACGAATGAGTGGGTTTTTCGTGGACATGAAGGATAGATGGGAGCAATGCTCTGGAGGCCCTGCCCACCACACGCACATGTTCTGGTCCTGCACTAAGCTTGCGAACTTCTTGGTCTCCTTCTTCAGCACCATGTCAAGAATTCTTGGGATTGATTGGAACCCTGCCCTTTGCTGGCTATTTTGGGGATATCAGACTTATCGGTGTTGCAGACAGGGGCGAAGGCGGATGCTCTTGCCTTTGCTTCCTCAAGAGTCAGAAGGCAACTTTTATTTGGTTGGAGGTCTTCGGTCCCGCCCAGTGCACGGTTAAGTGACATAATGGAGTTTTTGTGCTTGGAAAAAATCCAATCAAGTATGCAATGAAAGGGTCGGCTGAAAGATTCTACCCGCGGCGGCAGCTGGTTATTTCCTATTTCAGGGAGCTGGGCACCGTCAGATGTTTGGGGCTGGGGGGATTGGTTGTTGTTTTTCTTTAGGTTGGCGGGGAAGCGGTGGAAGGTTTGAAATATTGTTAACTTTTGTACGTGTACGGATGTGAAGATGTTGGGCTGAAGTCTCTGATCCCCGACGCCGGAATCGCGGAGAATCCTTGATGACGACAGAATCGGCAGCAGCGCCGCTTTTGCGATTCTCCATCCCCTGAAAAGTGGCGCACTCTAGGAGTACGGCGCACGCTGTATCCACGGCCTCAAGCCATTGCCTGAGGCCCACCCCGCGATGCTCGGCCCCCGACCGGCTGAGTTCCCAATGGCGTGGGACACGCGTGGTCTCATCGGGAACTCAGCATGGCGGCTGAGGACTCAGCCAGTCGGGGGAGGGCCAATCCGCAGGCACTGGGGGGCATTATTCGGGGCTGGGGGCACTGTGGGGAGGGGGGGGTGGTGCCTGGAGGGCGTGAGCCGGCAGAAGGCGGGGGAACGATTGCTGCAGGCCGGGACGTGGGCTGTGAAGCACGGCCGCTGAAGGCCACCGCCGTACGCATGTGCGGACACGGACCCGGCAATTCTCCAGGCCATGTCGGCAGCTAGAGCTGGGAGCTCAACGCTGCCCGGCTGCTAAATCCCCCCCCCCACCCCCCCCCCGGAGCAGGGAATCGATGGCCGTTTTGCACCAGTTTTCCTGGTGTAAAACACCACCGTTTTCACGCCGGCTTGGTGATTTAGTCTCCCCAAAAGAATAATCCAGCCCGTTACTTTTGAAAATTTGTTAATAAAATTTTTTTTTTTATAAGAACAATTGAATTGAAAACTAAGGTGACAAGCTGGAAGTCAGGCTCACTGTTTGCATTTTCTCTTGGCTCCAGTTGAGATTTTAGACCTCCCCTGAATTTAAACCAAAGGAGAACCTCAAACCAAAGAAGAATTCCAAAGAAGAGTCGTATTGGACTTGAAACATTAACTCTGTTCTCTATAAATGCTGCCATACCCGCTCAGTTTAACCAGCACTTTCTGCTTTACTTGGAGATCGTTAATTTGCTTTAAATAACCGATGCTTATTGCTTCTTTTTCCTGTTTTTAAAGTAACTCTGGTGGTCCCTCTCTGCCCATCACCGCTCTCTTTGCCTGACAGTACGTTCATCAACTCCCCCAAGAAAATCCAGCATTAAAGTCCCTCATTTCCGGGCCTACTAATCGCTTCGACTCCTCAGGCCTTCCCAAGAGCATCGAACTCATCAGTGAAAGTAAAATCAGATATCGATCAGAAGCAGGATAATGGGGGATGAGGGGGGGGGGTGCAGAGAGTGGGCTGAAAGTTTGAGCTTTAAGAAAATCAGAATTACAAATAAAAACAAGTACACAACAACATAACAGCAGCTGCCAGCTGAATCATCAAAAGCACCTTTGAATGCATGAGCTGCATTCTGTTCCAGTAGTATTGTTTCCAGGTTCCAGTATTATTTTCTAGGTGGATGTATTAGTTGCCTCTGGGGAAGAAACAAGCGTCTGCCGTTTATATGCAGCAGTATCCTTTTGTTAGAGAGACAATTGAATGCAGCTATCCCTTTTACGTGGGGAACGAGTTCCTCTCCAGCCATTCTAGTGGCTACTCTCATGTCCCTCTCCGCTGTACAAAGAGCTATTGCCTTTCATACATACAGACACACACATGTGCAAACATACATGCACACATATACACACGTGCACATGTACACACACGTACCCACACATGCGTGAACATGCACATATGCAGACACTTGTGTTCACATACACACAAACGTGTTGGCGCACATACACTCAGATGTATTCACACACACACACACACGCGTGTCTCTGCACACATGCCTCGACAGCGTGACATTAAGATGGAAAATGCTGGAACTGCACAGTACATCAGTCAGCTTTCGAAAGGAAAAGGTTAGCATATCAATTTAATAAGGTTTGGACTCAAAATGTTAACCTTTGCTTCTCTTTCATTTGCTTGTTTTTTTTCAAATTCCAGCTTTTCCAAAATCAGAAACTTCACCAAGTTTCAGCAAATTCTTTTCTCCATTAAATCTTTACTACTTTTCAGAAATAGTGGGCGGGTTCTCCCCTACCCGGCGGGGCGGGCCGTACCGGCACCGAGGAGTGACGTGAATCCTCCACGCTTCAGGGTCTAGGCCGGCACCGAGGGGGGGTTGGCGCCGCGGCAGCCGGCGCGGAAGGGCCTCCGCCGGCCAGCGCGAGTTGGCACATGCGCGGGAGCGGCAGGCGTCATCCCAGCACATGTGCAGGGGGATTAGGGGGATCCTTCTCCGCGCCGGCCATGGACCGTTACACCGGCTGACGCGGAGGGAAAGAGTGCCCCCACGGCACAGGCCTGCTCGCGGATAATTGGGCCCCAATCGCGGGCAAGGCCATCGTGGGTACCCCCCCCCCCCGCTAGGATTTCGCAGGCCGCCCGCAGAGCTTGGTCCCGCTGGTAAGGACCTGCTGTGTTTCATATCGACGGGACCGGCCGAAAACGGGTGGTCACTCGGCTCATCGTGGACCGGAGAATCGCCGGGGGGGTGGGGGTGGGGCGCTGCCAACGGCCCCCGACCGGCGCGGCGTGATTCCCGCCCCCGCCGAAAAACCGGCGCCGGAGAATCCGGCAGCGGGGCAGATTCACGCCGCCTCCCCGGCGATTCTCCGGCCCAGCGGCGGGGGGGGGGGGTCAGAGAATCCCGCCCAGTGTTTTCACAATCACCGTTAAAAAAAATCCCAAATCTGCTGATGGTTTAAAAGGTGTAAATGAAGAGCTGTCTCGTGTGCGAACAACATTTGGCCTTCTGCTGTAACTTCATTTCTCTTTACACCTTCATCGAAGGTATATCAAATTTGGCAATTTTATCATTCGCACTTTCAAATGAAACCAAGCAAATGGAAATCTTAGCAACCGCCGCCTGGTCATCCTTTCATGATAGAGTCTGACTGCGTGGAAAACCTCATTTCAACTAATCTCTGGAAATTTGATGTGGATGTTCGCTGGACTGGGTACACCGAGGATTAGAGAGGGGGCATTAAACCAGAATGCCAGCAGTACAGCAGGTCTCAGTTCCAGCCATTGACTCCTGCCAATTACAGGCAAACCTCTCTGATACTCTCCAAGGCAAATAGGACCTTCTGTCACTGTGCCATTCAGCAATTCACAGACACTTAAACAGCACTATTTGGAAGTACAGTGTTTCATAATGCCCCTGGAAGTTTAAGCTCATCCATCTTACCTTAACGCCAAGTCCTGTTCACCATCACTCCTGTATTCACTGACTTACACTTGCGCCTGGTCTATGTCTCAAGTTTAAAATTCTCATCCTTGTTTTCAACCCCTCCGTGGCTTTGTCTCCCTCCATCTCTGCAGCCTCCTCCACACTCTTGACCATCCCCAATTATGATTGTTCCGTTTTTGACAGCCAAGCCATCAGCTGTTAAGCTCCGGCAAGCTCTGGGATTCGCTCCCTGAATCTCTGGTCTCCTTACTTCTCTGTTTTCCTATAAGAGGCCCTTGTAAAATATATCACCTAGCTTCGGACACATCCTAATATCTCCTTAAATGGCTCAGTATGAAACTGTGTTCGATAATGCCCCAGAGAAATGCTTTAGAGAACCTTTGCCATCTGAGAGGTGCTACATAAATGCAAGTTATTACAATTACTTCTTTTGCGTTCTATGGACAAGGCGACCACGTCTTAGCCCTTCACAGGCTGGCCATCGTTTTTCTTTTTAAAAATAAATTTAGAGTACCTAGTTCTTTTTTTCCAATAAAGAGGCAATTTAGCGTGGCCAATCCACCTACCCTGCACCTGGGTTGTGGGGGGTCAGACCATTGCAGACACAGGAAGAACCAGCAAACTCCACACGGAGAGTGACCCAGGGCCAGGAGCAAACCCGGGTTCTCGGCGCCATGAGATCGCTGCGCCGCCGTGCCACCCAATTCAGTGTGGCCAATCCACCTACCCTGCACATCTTTGTGTTGTGGGGGCGAAACCCACGCAAACACGGGGAGAATGTGCAAACTCCACACGGACAGTGACCCAGAGCTGGGATCGAACCTGGGACCTTGGCGTCGTGAGGCAGCAATGCTAACCACTGCGCCACCGTGCTGCCCCAACCATCGTGTTTCTTGACCAGGCTCTTTGGCATCCATTCACTCTATGTAGCCTCATAGGAAAATCAATTCCTCATCATTATGAAGCAATTTCTTAAATTGCCATTGGAGAGCAGATGATGACTCATCTACCGCAGCATTTGGTAATGATGCTGTCGCCTCTGTGCAGGTCGAGTGAAAAAGATGTTCATCTGCAGCAAACTTTGCACTCGTTTCAATTGCAAAAGCACCACTCAGTTTGTAGAAGGGGTCGGGTTGGTCATGCAACCCGATGTTGCATGATATTCAGAAGTTTTGTTCTGTAACTGTTTCATTTCCCGTGTGTTATTTACAGGGCGCCAGCTAACCCATTTGTTGGAATAGCATCGAAAATGCACATTTTCGATGTTCAAATAGTGCAGAAATGTATGCAATTGTGCTAACAGGTATGTTAAAAATAGCGTGGAGAAGGAATCAAAACCTTTAATAGAATAGAAATCATAGAATCCCTACAGTGCACAAGGAGGCCATTTGGCCTATCCCATCTGGCCCATCCCATCTTCACTGACCCTCCGAAAGAGCACCCTACCCGTGTCTATTCCCCCTATCCTGTGATACTAAGGGGCAAATTTGCCTATCCTGCAAATCTTTGGACTGTGGGAGGAAACCGAATCACTTTGGAGGAGACGCACACAAACACGGGGAGAACGTGCAAACTCCACACAGATGGTCAAGGACAGAACTGAACCTGGGTCCCTTGGCGCTGTGAAGCAGCAGTGCTAACCACTGTGCCGCCCTGAGTTATTCCAGAGTTTCAGAGCCATTCCAGAGTTATTGCTTCTATATTTTTCTTCTGACTGCGCGCCTGACAAATCAAAGTCATACATTCTACAGATGTGACCATATGTCCATCATATTATCAATAGACATGTTCCATTGACATTTGCAGTGTGTGGCAAAGCATTTCATGCTCCAACTGCCCACTTGTGAAAAGATATTTCTCTTAAATCTGAAACCCTCTGCAGAATGAGGAACTCTGTCTTCGCAAAGGGGACAAGCTGAGTCTACAATATTTTCAAACCTAGCGGGCGATGTACACAGGGGATCAGGTTATATGTTCAAATGCAGGCATTTAAGAGTGACAAGGCAGTAATTTTATGAGGCTGTTTTGATAAGCTGCTAAATTGCATGGATTAAAGTATGAAAGGTGTCAGCAGAACTCATAAACCTGCACCCTGCCTCAAAACCTGCATCATCGATTAATGATGTTATTCCACTTTACGTTTTAGCCACACAATGCTGTGCTTAAAGCAATGAAACAGAATAGAAAAGGTATGTGGCATCATGTGACCAGGACCAGTGGCAAGGGGGTTGGGGGGGTTAGAGAATATGATACCAGATCATCAATCTGTCTCATAATTCAGGCTGTTTCCGGTGGTTGAGGGACCATAGATACAAGTTTAAATGTGTGAGATTTATACAAGAGGGAAGGAGAATCTATTTTCACACACAGAATAATACAGACAGAATTGTCAACATTCACGACTATATTAACTAGGTGCATGAATGAAAAGAAGGGCTGAAGGATTAGGGTGGGTACACTGTTTCGAATTATTTGCTCACATGAAGGGTAAACACCAATACTCATTTGGAGGTGTCAAATGTTCTGCTTCTATGCATCCATCTGTGTGCTTCTATAATCGTTTACCTTCATACAATATGTCTTTAGTGTGACAGGTGCACCATTGTTTTCAATTAAACAAATGATTACTTTAAAGAGTGTAACTCCCTAAGAATGCTTCCTTTAGGAGGCACCAAATTACCTTTTATCCTACAATTTGTTTTCTATATGTTGTTTTGTACCCGTCTTGATTTTTGTATGAGTTCTGGTCAAAGGCTGTCCACAGGCCTCTGTTACATTGGCCAAGTGTTCAATTATTATTTATGTTATGGGTGTGCGTTGGTGGGCTATTTGACTGGAAAGAGCATCATATCCAAGATTACTTTCATCCTCGCCCAATGACAGCATTCCAACAAAGATCACTTCAGTTGTCAGGAGGAACAAGCATCACAGAATCATAGAATTTACAGTGCAGAAGGAGGCCATTCAGCCCATCGGCTCTGCATTTGCTGCTCGAAAGAGCACACTACTTAGGCCCAGCCTCCACCCTATCCCGGTAACCCAGCAATCCCACCTAAGCTTTCGGACACGAAGCGCAATTTATCATGGCCAATCCACCTAACCTGCACAATTTTGGACTGTGGGAGGAAACCGGAGCACCCGGAGGAAACCCACGCAGACACGGGGAGAAAGTGCAAACTCCACAAAACACAATGGAGGTAACCTCATTGTGAAGACGATACTTTGTCTCCACAGGGACTGAACGGTGGTCACTTTTACCAATACTGCAGCAGGCAGGTTGGTGAAGATGAGGTCGAGTATGTTTTTCCCCGCTTGTTGGTTCCCTCACCACCTGCTGCAGTCCCAGTCTAGCAGCTATGTCCTTTAAGATCCAGCCAGTTTAATCTGTAGTGATACTACCGAGCCACTCTTGGTGATGGACATTGCAGTCCCCCACCCAGAGCATCTTCTGTGCCCTTGCCACCTTCAATGCTTCCTCCAAGTGGTGTTCAAATGGAGTACTGATCCGAAGATAGAATGATTTTTGCCTTAATGAGGGTGCTCAGACCAATGAACATGTCCCTCTTTGCAGCTCAGTCTGAGGTCATGGATTGAGAGTCGAATCTTGGGTCCTCTGGTCTGTAGGACTACACCAGGCTTTGTTCAAGACACGGGAGGGGAGCTCTGATCTGATATTTGGGGGTGAATGGTTATTGGGGTAGACAGGAGTATGGGGTTGATGTTACAAGCATATCAGTCATGATCTAATTGAATGGCGGAGCATGTTCGAGGGGCTGAGTGGCCGACTCTTAATTCATATTATCACCCAATAGTCATATATATATTTTTTTTAATTTAAAGTGCCCAATTCTTTTTTTCCAATTAAGGGGTAATTTAGCGTGGCCAATCCACCTACCCTGCACCTGGGTTGTGGGGGGTGAGACATTGCAGACGCCGGAAGAACCTGCAAACTCCACACGGAGTGTGACCCGGGGCCAGGATCAAACCCGGGTTCTCGGCGCCGTGAGACCACTGCGCCACCGCGCCACCCAATAGTCAGATTTTTTAGATCCCTGGGGGGCAGATAGGCATGTATTACTGTGCCCCAGGACCACGCACATGTGTATCGCAGAGCCGCAGAGGGCATACACCCATACTGACAGAGGGATTCATGGGAAGGGATTATTCACCGACCATACAGAAATGAACTACCCACCTGCCCTCCCCACTGATCCTAAAACTCTGACTAGTCATGAGAAGAGCACGGCAGATTGAGCCTGAAGATTTTTGGGTTCTGTGAAGGTTCATTGCTGCATAAACCTAAATCTTAACTCACTCGCAATAACACTGCAGCAACCAAGCCAACAAAGTCATGAGCCACTTTACACCTCGTGATTTACAAATGGCACCCTGCTGATATTAATCACTATCTTGTCAGCGTGTCACAGAAGGAAGCCATTGATTCCATGGTTTTCATGGCTTTGTTGGCTCAATACCTACAGTGCAGAACCAGACTAGTGGAGTTGAGCCACATGCAGACAGACAGCATTACTGAGCTCACTTGGACAGAGCTACATAAATGAGGTACTGACTGAATTACCACCAAAAAGTCAGAGATTCATCATGTGAACACTTTTCTATGCACATCGAATGAGTAAAAATGAACTTTCAGTCAACAGTTAGCACTGCTGCCTCATAGCGGCAGGGATGCAGGTCAATTCTGGCCTTGGGTCACTGATGTGGGGAGTCTGCACGTTCTCCCTGTATCTGCGCGGGTTTCCTCTGGGTGCTCGGCTTTCCTTCCACAAGTCCCGAAAGACGTGCAGGTTAGGTGGATTGGCCATACTAATTTTCCCTTTAACGTCCAAGGCTTACGGGGTCAAGGGGATAGAGCGGGGGAGTGGGCCGAGGGAGGGTGCTCTTTTGGAGGGTTGGTGCTGACTCAATGGGCCGAATGGCCTCCCACTCCACCGGAATGGTTCTCTGATTCAAGTATTCTTCCTTCAACGATGAGTGCTAGTGATTCTGGAAAATGGTACTGAATCCGGCAGTAGCAGAAGGATAATTAATTGTGCCGCTAACATGGGAGTGTCTACTTTTCACTTCCTGGTTTTTCATCTCAAGCAGCATTCGGTTCAGTAACGCTGCCACGTCATAGAATTAAACAGGACAGGAGCAGGCCATTCGGCCCACGGCTCTATGCTGGTGTTGCAGCCCCACGCGATCCTCCTCCCATCCTGCTTCATCTAACCTCATCAACACATCCTTTTGTTTCTTTCTCCCTTGTGCAAGTACCTAGATTTCTCTGCGTCCCTGTTATTTGCCTCAATCACTTCTACAACATAAGACCATAAGGCATAGGAGCGGAAGTAAGGCCATTCGGCCCATCGAGTCCACTCCACCATTCAATCATGGCTGATTTCAACACTCTGTGATCATCAGCAACTACGGCCTCAAGAAGAAATGTACCCAACAAGAATAAGGGAGGTATTAAACCTGCATCCTATTTAAATCAGTTTTATTTCTTATATTCACTGGAGAATGGGGAGACTCGGCTGAAATTGAAAGGGAGGGGTGGAGGGTGGAGGAGATCAAACTCTCATTTCTTTTTAAAACGGGCCCTTCAATAGTGTCTCAGTCAACCTGAAGACTGCCTCAAAGCAGCCAGTAAGATGTCTTTGTCATTTCATGGAAACGTGGTACCCAAGTGACCAATGGTGGGGTACCACAGACAACAATGAAAGAATTAAATTTGAACAGCACTACAGGATCTTTGGCATCCACCAGACAGGGCAAAACGGGCCTCAGTTTAAAATTTCATTGAAAGACAGCACCTCCAACACTGCAGCACTTCCCCTCTCTTGTACTGAAAAGTCAGCCTAGACTGTGTGCTCTGGCATGTGACTTGAGCCCACAATATTGTGACTCTGGCGAGAGTGCCCACAGAGGCACGGCTGACACCTGGTGCACTGAAATTCTGCTTATCTTGTCGGACTCAGAAGAAAGATGGTGCTGTTGCTTCTGTGCTGTGCTCTCGCACTTTTAGAACTGCCAGTAATGATGGTTTCCCGTTGGTGTGGAACTCCCTCCTTCTTTGAAGTCATGACATTCAGTGCTGACACTCAGACCACAGTATCTACTCAGAATAATGATGTCCGTACGTATGCTTAGATAGTTCCTTCCTTCCCGGCGGAATTGAATCATGAGCGATTCGGGTCATCAACTCTGGTTGGACAATTTCAGACATCCAAAAGTACAAGTGTAGGCCACGCGGCCCCTCAAGCCTGCTCCACCGTTCAACATTTCCTGGAGGTGTCATCACATGACCTACTGCTTCCAATCACCGTTCCCCCAGAACTCAGGCCATTGGTCACCCAAATATTTTCTTATTCACCTTTCTATGCCAATCAAAAAGTGAATAAATTTCATTACTCAATTGGGTGATTCTTGAGCGTCAAGCAATCATCTTGACAAATAAAAGAAAGTGGTCAGAAAAAGCAATTCTATCGCCCCAATGATCTTTCTCCTGGGTTCCCCGTAGGCGAATCCTGGAGATTATTCTTTCATTCCTGGAGACACCAGGGCAGATCTGGAGGGTTGTCAAGCCTAGCTGGGGTGCAGTTTCCTGTGAGCATCTTGCCCCACCTTATCACTGTGTACATTTTTCACGTTGGGCCAGACCATCGGGTCAGGTCAATCACCTCATATCTAAGCTTGTCTGGAGACAGATAAACTATTAACTAGTCACGCTCACATTGCATAGATGCATATAGAATGGTTATAGCACAGAAGGTGCTCCTTTGGCCCATCATGTTCATGCAAGCTCTTTGTAAGAACTACTCAGCTAGTCCCACTCCCTCACTCTTTCACCGTGGCCCGGTAGATTTCTTTTCTCATCAGTTAATTATCCAACTCTCCCTTGAAAGCCATGATTGAATCTGCCTCCACCACACTCTCGGGCAGTGGAGTCCAGATCCTAACCATTCACTGCATAAAAGGTTTTCCCTTAGGTCACCTTTGGTTCTTTTGCCAATCACTTTAAATTGATGCCCTATAGTTTTTGACACTTTTACCAATTAGAAAAATTATATTTTAAAAGACATCGACGTACACACTTCTTTCAGCACGGCAGCACTGTGGATAGCACAATTGCTTCACAGCTCCAGGGTCCCAGGTTCGATTCCCTGCTTGGGTCACTGTCTGTGCGGAGTCTGCACGTTTTCCCAGTGTGTGCGTGGGTTTCCTCCGGATGCTCCGGTTCCCTCCCACAGTCCAAAGATGTGCGGGTTAGGTGGATTGACCATGCTAAATTGCCCATAGTGTCCAAAATTGCCCTTAGTGTTGGGTGGGATTACTGGGATAGGGTGGAGGTGTGGACCTTGGGTAGGGTGCACTTTCCAAGAGCCGGTGCAGACTCGATGGGCCGAATGGCCTCCTTCTGCACTGCAAATTCTATGATACTCCCCAACAAGCAATTTTAGCAAGTAGCTGAACCACTATGATATTGAAAAAAAACTGCTTGGTTTTAATAATTTCCAAACTCGATGCTGTCCTCTAAAGCAAACAGCATTCCTCAAGATAAAAGTAGCTGAAAGCACAGATATATTCCATGAAGCAATGAATTACCACTCGCCACAGCTGCCTCAACACAGTCCTTGGCTTCCTGCTCCTCTATTTAACCCCATCTACTCTGTATTGATTTTGACTTCAGATTTCCAGAGAGAAGGCTGAAACAAATTGCAAACTATGTGTAATTTAATTTCCCGGCAAAAACAGCGGGAGAAGAAAGTCCCTCAGACATTGATTAGCCTCACATATTCCCCAAGGTTCGAGCCGCCAAAAGTCACAGAGTGAAACTATTTGGAAAGTACCACTGCTAGCCGGTTAAACAACTCGGAATGCCGAAACGCCAAAGCTTGGCAGGCAGCCAAGAACTAATAGAGAGAGAAAAAAAAATCTTGCAAAGTCATTGTCCAAGTGGACAACCTACAAGGCAACATTAACAGATTGTCTTTCCATGAGTCTCTGGAATAGACGAGAATCAATTAGCTCACAGCAGTGAATGACCTTGAAATTCAACGCAGAAACAGGCAAGACATCACAAGGCGAGGACACACACAGACCCTTTTCAAAAAGAATAAATATTGATTATTACAAAAGAAATATAGACTGCCTTCCTGATTTATCTCCCACCACAGTGCTTCTGACTAAATTCCCTGCGGTTTGCGATGAAATATAGAGTATAATTGTTAAATCTGATGGATCCCATTCATGGAAGGGTCAGAATACGAGTTAACAAAACATTTTTTTTTAAACCGCCACAGTTTTCATCAATCAGCCTGCAGGCTAAGCATAGGAAGTTCCATTAGAATATTATGCCTGATGGTAAATCAGGGGAACTGCTAACAAGGGCTCACGGGGTTATGAAGCACACTAACAGCAGCCCAGTTACTCTCCTGTAATGTCATTAGACACAAAGCACGGGCTTCTGTCAATGGGGAGCCAGTAATTTAAAGCGAGTTCTTTCCTACAGCACTGATTCTGTGACTTTTCCCTGATAGATATTATTTTAGAGAGAGACTTTTCTCGGCTTCCGTTAGAAAGTCGACGTTTCTGTCGACCCAAAATCCAAATCCAACATGCTGAACAGTGAATTGGAATGTAAGCCACTGTGCTGCCAAGTGAGAAATATTAATCCAAGAATAACCTTTTACAAATAAAATTATCTTATTAAAAAGAGTTCAAACAATCAGACTAAATACAGAGCACGCCTTTCTTAACTTTCTCTGCTTTTAGACAAATGAGTTGTTAACATCAAAACAGCAGTTTAGAAAAGGCTGCCAGAATTTGCTCTCCAACGAGAATCACAGGAAAGAAAAGAACACATCACTTACTAAATGCCGGTGCGATAATGAGGCCTGTATCTGTCATTTGGGGAAGGGTTACAGATGCTGATTCAGTCACTTCGCGACTTTTGGTGACGATAGGGTCTTGGGAGAAAGATTCAAGTATGACGGAGGATAGGAAGGAAGGAGATGAGGTAGGGGGCAGTGAAGATGGGGGAATGAAGGGAGTTGAGGTGAGCACCAAAGGGTCATCGGGTTCGTTCACCGTCTGGCTCAAATCAGATATCGGAATGGTGGCGGTAAAGGCAGTTGATGGTGGCCATTCGGCGACTGTTGCTTGGTCAGCAGAGATGATAGGACCCTGCCCTATGCGCTTGGGATCAAGGTGCGTCAGAGGTTCGTACTCAAATATCTTGTCCACAAAAACCCACTTGAGGCCAGCAATGCAAAGACCCAGGCTCACCAAACAGGCCATGATGGGTATGATGCAGATCTTCTCAGAGTTTAAGCAAGTCCGTACACGCTCCACCTCCATGCAGATGCAACAGGTAGCGATGAGGCCCGTCAGTCCCAGGGCTCCATTCTCATCCGCCTGGGTCGCCGAAGAACTATCCTCCGCGGTCCCTTCTGCAGACGGGGTCGGACAAGGAGGGGTGGAGGGGTCAGGAGAATTTTCACTTGCTTCCTCAGACATCCTCTCGTTGCATTAAACTTGACTGTTATCTGAAGGCTTTTGAGCCACAGGAAGGAGGTGAGTGAGAGCAAGGAGGAGCCGGGTGCCGAGGCATCAAACGGACAACGACGATAACATCATCATCAGCGTTCGGTCGGGGAAGGTGGGCGAGCAACCTGATAGCTCTTCACCGTGTCAGTCTCTCTCCTGTCAATCTGTGGAGTTCTGCACGAAATGCTCAAGTCATCTCTGGCTTTAACAGTTCAGTCCTGGTATCAAGGGGGCTGCCATTTATTCTGAATTGAAAGTCGCTGGGCGTTGCTCCTGATCTCTCACCTGCAGAGCCGGGGATTTACCAACCCCCGCCCCCCCACACCTTCATGAAAAGCACCCACGGGCCAGCAGCAGCATCATCCCTGTTGTTCTCACTGTGCCTGCTCTGCTCATGACTGAGAAACGCTGGAGTCATTAAGGAGCAGCAGGTGCCCGTCCGCTGAGCACAGTGGAAGCGGTGTCATTAGTGACAGGGATACTCGCAAACTCGACGGGTGGGAGGAAGGAGAGGGAAGGAGGGGAGCAGAGAGAGGGAGAGGACGAAGGGAACTTCCTCCTCTTGTTTCATACATACACTCACAGACACACACACACTCACAGATGTAGAAACACACACTGCAGGGTAGGTATTCCTGAAATCAGAACACATACATACACACGCGCGCACACACACATGCACGCACCATTCAGAACTGCACAGACTGCCTGCAACTTCCGACTTGATCCAATTAGGAGGAATGAACCATCAAATCAGAAAGAGGCAGGCAGCAGTGAATTCTCCAGCCTCATCTCTCCCTCTGCCATATAGACGAGTCAGCAATTGATTATGCTAATACACAGGAGCTGGATGTGATGGGGCAGAGCAGGGCTGGTAAAACTGGCAGACGCTGTGTCCCAGGGGGATGGGCTTTCCTCCAGTAATTTCACTTGTGTGCTCCCAGAGATCAGATTTCAGCCGAACACCCAGCTTCATGCTCAAATGATAAAGGGAGACAAGAATGGTTTCAAATGGGCTGTCGGCAAATATAGATAAATGAAAAGAAGTTGGGACATTCCGCATCTTAAAAGACTGCCAGGGTTTACAGAGTTTAATATTGTCTTGTTAAAGCGGCAGGCAGGGGGGAAAGTGGGGGGCTCATTGGCGGCAGGCATACGTATCAGAAAGCAAAGCTTAAGGTGGCAGATCCATGGAGGATTGATAGTTCTGAAGGATACACTCTTAATCCATTCCACTGTTGGAAAGGCTCCAATTCAGTCTCGCCCTACTTATTAACCTGCGAGTGACATCCCAGCGCAGAAAAATATAAAGTGTAATTAAGAGAGAGAGAAAGACAATTCTTCTTCACGCTGTGAACGTATTTGATGAGTTGATGAGAAACTTCTGAGGAAATAGAGAGAGAGAAAGAGAGAGAGAGAGAGAGAGAGAGAGAGTGAAAGCATTTAAGAAACAGGACATGCATTACAAAATGAGTGCTTAGGGACTGCCATCAGTAGATGATGGGTTGCCAGCGAGTCTATTGTTAATATAGTTGTATCGGCAGATCAACCAGCCTCAGCATTAATTGGGCCGTGCCACTGTTGAAGACAGTAAACTGTGAGAGTTGGAGCTGTGTGCAGAGTGAAATGAGCTGATAGATAGTGCAGCAATTTACCACATGGGCACCCTAACTCTCTCCTCACGGCTCCAAATTAATAAAAGACATTCTCATCCTTCATAAACAGACATGTTGTACTGAGAGCAACATCTGAAAAGTAGGTCAGAGTAAAGTGACTCCTGTGCCTTGTTCTTCAGAGGCACACCTCAGAGGAAATGTGCAGATGTAGCACTGAGGAGCGAGTGGGTTCTAAATCAGATTTTTTTTAAAAGGCTCGCAAAGAAAGATCGCCCAACTGAAGATGCACATCACAATGCGAACTCAGCAGAATTCCCATGAAGGGTCATTTGCCCAAACTCGATTTAAATAAATATTTTGTGTAAGATGTTTAATCTCATAGCCTCTCTTGTCACCGATAGACCGTGAGACACGTGAGTGCACCGGGACGGCGAATCCAGGCTTCAACACTAATAGTCCAGAGAAAGTAAGTTTGAATCCCATCGTGGCAGTTTAAGAATTTGAATTACAATTTTTAAAAACAAATTGGGCGATAAAAAGTGGACATCAGTAAATGTCCTTTAGCATAGAATCATAGAATGGTTATGGCAGAGAAGGAGGCCATTTGGCCCATCATATGTGTGCTGGGCCTCTGGAGGAGCAATTCACCCTGTGCCACCGTCCTTGCAGCATTGAAAATGTTTCCTTTACCAGGGGCGGCATGTGGCACAGTGGATGGCACTGGGACTGCGACCCTGAGGACCCAGGTTCGAATCCTGGCCCTGGGTCACTGTCTGTGTGGAGTTTGCACATTCTCCCCACGTCTGCGTGGGTTTCACCCCCACAACCCAAAGATGTGCAGGGTAGATGAATTGGCCACGCTAAATTGCCCCTTAATTGGAAAAATATATAATTGGGTACTCTAAATGAATTTAAGAAAAGAAAATATTTCCTATTCCGATAATGGTCTAATTCCCTTTTAAAGGACACAATTGATACTTCTTCCACTACACCAGTGATGGACAACCAAGGCTAGTAATTGGGCTGTATGAATGGCCCTCTTTCATCTCAGTGGGCCGCAGGTTTGAAATCGATCATGTCCACAAACCATGATCCCATGAATAAGATTAAATACATTTAATACACATTGCATATTTCATAATGAATTACAGAAAATACAAAATCATTCTCATAATAATAACCGTCATCAACTTCAAATGCGAAAACCAAATAAATATTTATGTTTACCCTCAATGTGTATTATAATTTACTGTGCTTATCAAAGTTTGTACCAAGTACAACTTAAAGTTATACATTTCTTAATTATACAGATATATGCATTCTCAGGCAGTGCATTCCAGATCCTATCCACTTGCTGATTTAAAAAGATTCTCCTGCCTTAAGAGAAGAAATTTGTTAGCCATTTTTACCCAATCTGATCCCGATATGATTCCAATCTCACAACAATGCAGTTGATTTTTAATTGCCTTCTGAAGGGGCTTAAAAGGCCACTCAGTTATGTCAAATGGCAACCAGCAGTACATGATGGCACCCCACCATTGTCCTCATAAGTCACCAAGGGATCAACAACAAACGCCAGCCTTACCATTGGTGTCTGCACCTGAGAATAGCTTTTTTAAAGATTACTTTGGAAAATGATCATATACGTGTGTTTTTGGAAGCTGGTGAGAGTGCAAACACCGGGCACGATCGAACGGCCACGTTGCAGCTGAAAGGCAGTGTGCCGCGAGGTATGGTGGGCGATAGAAGCCGCGAGACCCCACTCCCGGGATCTATGCAGCTCATAACGTCTCGCAAGATCTAACCCCATCTCGCGAGACGTTGTAATGTGAATCCCGCCCATAACATTTTGGCAAATCTGAATATGAGAGCGAGACAGCTAGTCTCACTTTAAAATGCAGTTTCCTGTGGCACCTGAGCCGTTGGGATCTATCCTCTTTGCCTCCGAGTCCTTGGGCTAGCGTCTTTCAGTACAGGTCTCCACAAATGGGAACCAGACAGAACGACGCCCGTGGGGGTCTCGCAGCGGATCGGAGACCCCAAAATGCTTGCTCGCTGGGAAGGGTGACACCCTGGCAATGCCAACGTAGCACTCTGGCAGAACCAGACTGCCATTTTTTACGCTACGGCAATCGGGACGGTGATGCTCTGTGCTGATGTTGGGGCGGGTGCTGGGTGGGTCACGGGGGACCGGACCCACTCATAGTGAGTTGGAATTTGGCCGGGGGGGGGGGGGGGGGGGTCAGGGGTTATGTCGGGGGCTCCAGACACCGGGACCCCATTTAAAAATGGCATCCCCATCTCTCGCTACACCAAGGAGTTCCAACGAGCGGAGCGCCCCTGTGCAGAAAACGGGGCAATGTGTGGCCTTGACGGGGTATTTCTCGACACTGTGAGCGCCGGGAAATACACGGCTAAACAAGCTCGTTATGGGACTTTGTTCCCATTTAGTTAAACGGCGCCCACCAGCTTTGAAAGAGTAAAATAGTGCACCTTCATTGCAAAGTGAGATCCTGGGATGCCTGTTTCAAACATACTGCAGGTTTAATTTGACTTCAGAAAAGTGAAACTATGAAAGGTGACACTTGGAAAAGGTTCTAAACTGTTCTATCAGCCTTTCGTCATCCCTTTGTGTTCCATTCAAATGGCTGTTATATTGCCCGTCACACCTCATTGGTTTCATTTTTGTACCCATTCGGCTTTTGCATCATGAAATCTTTTGATATTTTGATTTCCCCTGCCCTCCAGCCTATCACAAATCTTTCTTTTGCTCTCCCTGCATAGCAGGCTTTGCTGGGTTTTGAGGTGTCTCATCGGGTTTTGTAAACCTTACCAAAGAGAGGGGAGAGAATTGGCCTGTGAATGGGGTGTGGTGTTCCTATTTACTTCCTGACAAACCCCTGCCACTGCCTTTACTGGTACAACGTTTCCATTTGGCAACATGGCGGCAACCGGGCCTCCTGAATTCAAATAGAAACACTGAGATTTTCCAAATCTCCTCCTCTGCATCATGATCAGATGCACATTGAAGGCAGAGCGGGATTCCCCAGGTAGTTTCCAGACAATGGTTGGAATATATAAAACCCTCAATCATTACATTAGAGGCCTTTTCTAATTTAATTTCACGCTCCACTCAGTGGAAAAGGACGTGCAAAGGGTTTCCTGACACGACTGCAGCCCCATTGTTAAACAACACTCATTAATTAGCACAACATTGCCACAACGAAAACCTTTAATATAGCGCTCCTAAGGAAAATGAATGTGCATTTATATAGAATCTTTCATTATCTTAGGGCATCCCAAAGTGTTTTACAGCCAATGAAGCACGTTTTAAGGATAGTCACTATTGTAGTGTAGGGAATGTGACTGGCAATCCCGCTACTAGCAGCTACCAACATAATGAGGTGGTTTGGTGGTGTAATTGAGGAATTAATATTGATCAGTGCACTGGGAATTTGGGATGGAGACTGCCAACAATCCTAGACCTTGGACAGCACAGTAGTGGGTCAGAGGATCATCTGCAGGTATACCTTCCAGATTTGGTGTCCTGGAGGGATTCCATCTTCCTGCCTCAGAATGTTCTGGGACGTACATCTCCTCTCTCAGGAGGTCTATTTTCCAGGTTCAGAGTGCTCCCAGAGATCTATCTTCATTTTCAGGAGGTCCACCATCTTTCTTCCCTCGTGGGTCAATAACGTTGGGCGCCTTTCCAGTATAGCACCTAGACACAACGGCCAACTTTGAGCCACCCAGATCTGCCCCGTCACTGAATACGCTGTGAAACACCCAACGCGTAATAAAAAGTGTCGGGGTCGGGAGATTCGCTATGTTTTCCCATCAGCCTCTTTGGTGGAAGACGCTCCATGGCCCACCATGGCACTTTGGCTCAAAATGGGAGAAATCAGCCCCGTGACATCGAGCCACAAAAAGAGGTATTGTATCATATAACCAAAAGCTTGGTCAAAGGGATAGGTACTAAAGAGTATCTTAACGAGGGAAAGCAAGGTAAAGAGGCTGCAAGTTACACAGAGAATATTCCAGAGCAACTGAGGGCAGAATTCATGAAGCAATTCAAACTGGGGATGGTCAAGAGGTCGGAATTTGCGTAAGGAAATCTTTAGGAATACATCCAAACCATATTGGTGACCCTCGGTGTCCATGAGCTGGTCTGTTGCATTGCCCTCAAACAGACTGGTGGAGTCAGCTCTCCTTCTTTACCATCAACGGGCAATGAGGCTATTGGCAGCTACAGCAAAGCAGGTGGTAGTTGCAAGAGCCACCTGGCAATCTGTAAATTGAAATGCTGCTTCAGTTCCCTCATTGTAGTCAGTGAGACAGGGCCCCCCGGGTGTGTCGTATCACTTATTACTGCACAGCTGGGCCAAGCAGTGCACATCAGTCAAGGTCTTTGAGAGAAAATGTTTTAAAACCTTTGTCGAATGAGGCATATTTTTCCTGCTGCGGTAAACATGCGACGTGAAGCCAAATTGATGACAGATAGGCTGTAAAATCCAGAGGAGAAAGCAAACGTTCAGAAGCACAATTCTTCCAAGGCATCTGTTAAAAAAATTAAAATAAATGGTTTTGGGGTGCTGAGAGTATGCCATATTTATTCTAAATGTGTCGGCTTGGCTCAGTGGGTGGAACTCTGACCTCTGAGCCAGCAGGTCATGGGTTTAATCCCATACCCATGACGGGCATACATAATTTAAGCCAACACTTCTATTCTCCGCGAATGGCCTGCTGCACTGTCGGAAGCATCGTCTTTCGGATGAGACCTTAAACCAAAGCCTGTTCCGATCAATGTGAAATATCTCATTGCTCGGCAACGCCACAGAAGATCCGGGGTCATTCAGCTGTTTGTGGAATCTTGCTTTGTGAAAATCAAGTTCCATGTTTTGTAAGAACCACACTTCAATCAAAAGTAATTCATTGGCAATATATCACTAAATGGACGTCCTGAAAGGTGCAATGAGAATTCTTTTTTTCTATTCTAGTCTTTAGTGGATCACGATTAGGCTATGCCTAATTTCCCATCAGCACGGTTTTGCTTCTGAATCAGCTGAATTCAATTGTGAGCACTGCTCGGCTCATTTTCATTTGTTAATGAATCAATTGATTAGTTAATTAATGGTTTAATCTGGAAGGAGTAAGAGGTACAGCAAAGAAAAGCTCCACGTGTTGCTGACAACAGTTACTGTTCTGACAGGCTTCATGGAGTGAATGAGACAGTAGAGACATCAAGAACATCCAAATCTCACCATAACAAGCTGCTCATTGCAGCAGCTTTGGGAGGACTCCCTATTACCCCCTAGATAAGAAGACCAAAGACTTTTGTGTGTTATAATGACATGATATGTGTACCCGAACAGGTGCCAGAATGTGGCGACTCGGGGCTTTTCACAGTAACTTCATTGCAGTGTTAATGTAAGCCTACTTGTGACAATAATGATTATTATTATTATAAGGCACCAGTCTCTCATAAGAGATTGTACAACATGTTGTGGGTTAATTTATTAAGAACAGGTATATGTGAGCTGATGTGAAGAAATCAAAGAACAAGAACAAAGAAATGTACAGCACAGGAACAGGCCCTTTGGCCCTCCCAGCCTGCGCCGGCCATGCTGCCTGTCTAAACTAAAATCTTCTACACTTCCGGGGTCCGTATCCCTCTATTCTCATCCTATTCATATATTTGTCAAGATGCCCCTTAAACGTCACTATCGTCCCTGCTTCCACCACCTCCTCCGGCAGCGAGTTCCAGGCACCCACTACCCTCTGTTTAAAAAGCTTGCCTCGTACATCTCCTCTAAACCTTGCCCCTCGCACCTTAAATGTATGCCCCCAGTAATTGACCCCTCGACCCTGGGAAAAAGACTCTGACTATCCACTCTGTCTATGCCCCTCATAATTTTGTAGACCACTATCAGGTCGCCCCTCAACCTCCTTCGTTCCAGTGAGAACAAACCAAGTTTATTCAACCTCTCCTCAAAGCTGTGTGCCTATGTTCTGCTCCAGGCCAAAGTACAACTGAGCCTGGACCACATGGCACACTTCCCTTAAAGTGATGGCATGCTGCTGTGTGGCACATTACAACAAACACTATCCGCCAAAGTGCAGGCAGGCGGTTTACTGTGCGTGACTGAGGTGAGATGGTAAAGTGTCGATGTGTCGGGGCGGTGGGGCAGAGCATCACCACCTGTGCAAATGCGTCGTGGATGTGCCGTTTTTCAAAAGATTGCTGACCACCACACCATTTCCAACAACCGTTGAGAAACCAGGACCGTAGTTGTGAACTAAAAGCACCTTACACAAACATTTCTCTGCTGCTTCAGCGCTGCAACATAGTATCGACAAGGGTCAGAGCAAACCGACAGAACAATACCCTTGTGGTAGTATGTATTGGGGGTCATGTGGGACTGGAAGCCCTAATGTCATTGGCTGACAGATCCCGGGTCCTGGTTGGCCATTGACCTCAAGCTCCGCCCTGAAGGCGGAGTATAAGAAGCCGGAGTCTTCCCCCGCAGGCCAGTTTACTATCGAGCTGCGGGGGAACAGACACGCTTAATAAAGCCTCATCGACTTCACTCTATTCGTCTCATGGAGTCTTTGTGCGCTACAACCCTCAATCACACAAACCCCAGCTTGGCACTGTGCTTCCCTCTCCCTTTGCAAAAAAAAAACCTTGTCCTTTCGTAATGGGCCATTCAGTAGTAAGAGTCAATGGGACGTTTGCAGTTAGTAGCCTTCCAGCACTAAAATGAAACAGGATCCTAATCACAGACAATTACTCCCAACAGCTGTTTTCAAATTGAATAGATGCGGCATAAATCACCCTTTAAACGTATAGTTAAACGGAGCCATATGTATTATTTATAATGATGAAAATCTATAACATTTTGCAGCAATGCTTAGGGAAGCACCTCGAGTTGAAGCTATTGGTGGAAGAATGTTTGCCAGTCCATTAAGAAATGAGCTTTTAATCCTGCCCACAGAACTCCTCAGCAATCCCATTTATTAACAGATAAGCCTGAAGCCTGGGAGACAGTCCTGGATGCAGTGGGAGCAAATTAGCCACAACTGAAATTCAGTTTCGAGTGGCCTTCCGCTGCCTTTATTGCTTTGACAGCCGAGTGCCTGTAGCCACTGCTTGTCTGGCACAGGGCACCGACCGCAGGATGCATTGGGTGGAAGTGCAGCAATCCTGCCTGCTGTCAGTTCCTGAGGCAGAGCTCGGTGCTAGAGGAGTGGTAAGCAGCCATCCGCCAGTTCAGGTTGCTCGCTCACTCTCACCGTCAGGCCCGTTAATCAGCCCAGCCTTCACCATCACCCAATAGCAAACAAGTACAAGCATTCGCAGGACCCTCGTGGGCCAGTATGACAGGAGGCCCATGTCAACTCCCAGCTGTGAGTCAGAACAGGCAAAGCCGCAGGATTCTTTCTGCACCTAATTAGTCCAGTTCATAAATCAGTAGCTGTTTTTATAAAAAACTGAATGTCATTCTCGAAAAACAAAAGCTGCCAATTCCCAGATAGGAGCAGTTGCAGCGGCTTGAAACATCATTTCTGAGGTCTGCAACACTACAAGGATAAGTAAAATTATTGCCAGTATTTTCAGATATATCTGAACAAAAATGAAGCTGGCCTTTTAGAACATGCACCAACCATACTGAACACATTGATACAGCATCTTTAATACAACAAAATGTCTCAAGGTGCTCCATAGCAATGTTCAGATATGTCTTGAAGCCACGTCATATATGAAGCTATTGGGAGAGGCGACCACAGACTTGATCAAAGAGGTGGGTTTAAAGGGTTTTCTTGAAAGGCGGAGAGGGAGAGATAGAGAGGTGGAGAGGTTTAGGGAAGAAATTCCAGGACTTAGGACCGAGACAACTGAAGGCCGTCCACTGCTGTTAGGGTGAAGGGAGCAAGAGGCCAAAATTGAAAGAGTGCAGAGAGGATTGTAGGGTGGGGGGTGGTTACCTAGTCACTGTCGATTTCGATTACAGCCTGGAATTCAACTCCATGCCGACAGGCTAAGGAGGAGATGGGGTGCGAGTTGTGAAAGAATCGTACCGTTTTCCTGATAGGTGTCCAGCCGTCCCCTTCTCTAAATTGTGCTTGTTGAGAACAAGGCCGGGCTTGTCCATTAAGGTATTTGTGGTTAAGGTAGCTGCTGTCACTCACTGGCCAGGCCAACATCAGGAGTGACCAGTCAGGTCAGGATGGCAGCACCCAAGGAACTGGACCCCGTGAGTGACTCAGCATTGGAGCCCGGAGAGTAGCCATTCAGCCCGTTGAGTCTGTTCCAACATTTGAGTAGACCATTGCTCATCTTTACCTGACTTGGACCCATTTCCTTCACGTGGGAGGATAACTGAACAGAAAAGTAACAATGGGTACCAGCCAAAGGAATCTGTAATGCAATTTGTTAAGTATGTGCAGGAGAGCAGTATCCAATCAAAAATCAGGGTCTTTGGTGCAGTGGACCCCTGGTGGGTGGCAGCTTTGTATCAGTGAATCCAATCAAAGGTGCCTGTGTCTGTGGTCATTAAAAGTCACTGGACAGACCCATTCCTTCTGATGCATCATGCAAGAATAACCATCTCCACACACACCAAGCATACCTTTCTCTGTTCTATCCTGTTCCTCACAGTTATTTACTTTTATTCATTGTCTCTCCAGCTAGTAACTCAGGTATCAGGATGTTATAAACCTCCCATGCCAGGACCAAGCACAGAACATTCTAGTACAGACACATGTCATTATGTATGCTCATTGAGTGTCCTGGTGTCCTTCTCCATCTGAACCTAATCTCATCCCACCCTCCTGCTCACTCCCCAAATCTTCCAATATCCAGCCAGTCTTCACTCCTTCACTCACTCACTCCTTCACTCACTCACTCCAACACTCACTTACTCACTCCTTCACTCACTCACTCACTCCAACACTCACTCTTTCACTCACTTCTTCACTCACTAACGTCTTCACTTACTCTCTCCTTCACTCACTCTCTCCTTCACTCACTCTCTCCTTCACTCACTCTCTCCTTCACTCACACTCCTTCACTCACTCACTCCTTCACTCACTCACTCCTTCACTCACTCCTTCACTCACTCACTTCTTCACTCACTCACTTATTCCTTCACTCGCTCCTTCACTCACTCCTTCACTCACTCACTCACTCCTTCACTCACTCACACTCCTTCACTCACTCACTCCCTCACTCACTCACTCCCTCCTTCACTCACTCACTCCTTCACTCACTCACTCCAATGCCCACTCTCCCGCTCACTCACAATGCACTCCTGCTGTTGGATAAATGCTATTTGGAATGAGGCAAGCAGGGAATGGCAGGGATCTGCCCAACCAACCTACCAGAGAAAAGACATTTTATTCAACAAGGGGCAACTGTGCAGCAGAGAGAGTCACAGAGTTGCATTCCATTAACTTCGTCCAGGATGTGCTGCGATTCCATGTGTCATTGGGCTGCATGGAACTAAATGCATGCAAGTCACAGCAGGTTTTCTGTCAACTGTTAACAATCAGTCTTTTTTCTCATTCTCACACAACATCCGGGATCACTATCTTGCGGGGCCACATTGTTTTCACTAGCTTTTTCAGAAAAAAAGATAATAGAAACTATAAGGTATTAAACATACGGGGCTTAAACTCAGAATTAACACTATAAGTTCAAAGAAATGCTTTCACCTGGAACGCCATGAGAGCATGGACTGCTTTATCAAACATCAGGCAGAAACTATAACATAGCTTACAAAGGAATTGGACCTGTGATTTGAAAAGGGAATGTATAAAGAGAGCTTGGAAAGGATGTGAGTGACGATAATATAAAAGTGTAAAAGGTGGTGGGCGAGATCTTATTTTAAATGCCTGGGTGGTAATCTGGTCGATCAGGTCACCCACCTGTGAGAGAACAAGACTGATTTTAATTCCTATGATTTCAATGGGGTGAAATCATGCAGGTTCTATGATGGGCTGGCGATTTCCTCCATCAGATTACTTCCCAGGCGGTGAAGATAAAATCATCCTCCCCCTGCCTTCTCTAGATATTTTAAAACATTTCTTCTCAAAATTTGGGTTATACCAGCAGGGTAACATTTTTAAAAAATAATATTTTTTATTCTCCTCCTTTTTCACATTTTCTCCCAAATGTACACCCACCAACAACAAACAATGATCAGTAACAAATATGTCAATCCCATATCAGTAACAACAATCCCATCCTCCCACCAAACCCCAAACTTTAGTCCGCATGTTCACACAAACAAATGACAAAAAGGAATTTGGGATCACCCATAGTCACCATTGACACCCCTCCCCCCAACCCGCCCACCCACCCGCCCCAACTAATGTTCGATGTTATCCAGTTCTTGAAAGTGCAGAATGATTAATGCCCATGAATTGTAGAACCCCTCCATCCTTCCCTCAGTTCAAACTTAACCTTCTCAAGAGTCAAGAATTCCAACAGGTCCCTCCGCCACGCCAGGGCACAGGGTGGAGAGGTTGCTCTCCAACCCACCAGGATCCGCCTTCGGGCGATCAACGAGGCGAAGGCGACAACATCTGCCTCTGCATCCGTTTCCAACCCTGGCTGGTCCGACACCCAAATATGGCCTCCCGGGGGCCCGGGTCCAGTTTCACGTGCATCACTTTAGAAATTACCCTAGAACCCTCCTTCCAGTAATCCTCTGGCTTTGGACAGGGTCAAAACATATGAACGTGGTAACAGGCCCCCCCCACCCCCGCAACGTTCACACACATCTTCTGCTCCTTCAAAAAATCAGCTCATCCTCATCCTCGTGAGGTGTGTTCTGCATACCACCTACAGTTGTATCAGCCCCAACCTCGCGCATGAGGTGGAGGCATTCACTCTCCGGAGCACCTCACACCAGAACCCCTCCTCCATATCCTCTCCCAACTCTTCCTCCCACTTTGCTTTGATCCCTTCCAGTGTTGCCTTCTCCTCTTCCAAAATAGCTCCATAAACCGCCGACACTACCCCCTTCTCCAGTCCCTCTGTATTCAGCACCTCCTCCAGCAATGTGGAGGCCGGCTCCACCGGGACCTCTGTATCTCCTTTCTGGCAAAATCTCGAACCTGCATGTATCTAAACATTTCCCTCTGCTCCAGCCCATACTTCGCTTCCAGCTCCTTCAATCCTGCAAACCGACCCCTAAGAAACAAATCTTTTAGCGTCTTAATCCCTTTCTCCTCCCATTCCCTAAAATTTCCATCCCACTTCCCTGGCTCAAGTCTGTGGTTTCCCCCAAATCGGCATTTCCCTTGACCCTGCCCCCAACCCAAAGTGTTGGCGAAACTGCCTCCAAATTCTCAATGAAGCTATTTCCCCAGGGACATCGGGAGCGGCGCTGTTGCTAGTGCTTTCAATCCCGACCCCCTGCACAAACTCTCCTCCATTCTGACCCAATGGGAATCAACCCCTCTGACCCAGCTCCGCACCTTCTCCACATTCGCCGCCCAGTAGTAATACATCAGGCTTGGAAGACCCAAACCACCTGCCTGCCTTCCCCTCTGTAGCAGCACCTTTCTAACTCTGTCCACCTTCCCTGCCCATATGAACAAAGTAATCCTTCCCTCAATCTCTCTGAAAAAAGCCTTTGGCAGGAAAATCGGCAGGCATTGAAAAATAAACAGAAATCGTGGCAACACATTCATTTTAACCGCCTGTACCCGACCCGCCAGTGACAGAGGGAGACCGTCCCACCTTGCCAGATCACCTTTCACTCTCCCCACCAAACTAGAAATGTTGTACCTACGGAGCCCCCCCCCACTCCCGGGCATCCTGCACCCCCAGGTACCTCAAGTGAGACCCTGCCCTACGGAATGGCAGCCCCCCCACCCCTGCCCCCACCCCCGACCGCGACACCACAAAATACTCACTCTTGTCTAAATTTAGTTTGTACCCCGAGAAAGACCCAAACACTCAAAGCAGCTCCAATATTCCCCCTATTGACACACTCGGTTCCGACAAGTATAACAGCAAGTCATCGGCATATAAGGACACCCTATGCTCTATCCCCTCCCGCACTATTCCTTTCCACACCCCCAAACCTCTTAATGCGATGGCCAACGGCTCAATCGTGAGACATAGGACATCCCTGCCTAGTCCCACGGTGGAGAGAAAAGTATCTCGAGCTGATGTTGTTTGTACGGACACTCGCCCTCGGCTCCTTATATAGTAGCTTTACCCAGTTCACAAATCTTGGTCCAATCCCAAACCGCTCCAGAACTGCCATCAAGTACCCCCATTCTACCCAGTCAAACGCCTTCTCAGCGTCCAATGCCACAACCACCTCTGTTTCCTTCCCCTCCGCCGGTGCCACAATGGCATTCAGTACCCTTCTAACGTTTGAAAAGAGCTGCCTCCTTCTCACAAACCCAGTCTGATCTTCACCTATCACCTTCAGGAGGCACTCCTCCAGCCTACCCGCCAGTACCTTCGCCAATACTTTTGCGTCCACATTCAGAAGTGATATGGGCCTATACGACCCGCACTCCATCAGATCCTTATCTTTTTTAGCAACAGGGAAATCGATGCCTGCCCCAAATTATGTGGTAACACCCCCTACCCTGTCGCCTCTTCAAACACCCCCACCATCAGCAGTGCCAGCTTATCCTTGAATTTTTTAGAATATTCCACCGGAAACCCATCCGGCCCTGCCACCTTCCCCGACTGCATCCTCCCAATCGTATCTTTAATCTCCTGCTCCACTATCGTCCCCTCTAATGTAGCCCTGACCCCCTCCCCTAACCTCGGGTACTCCAACCCATCTCGAAATTCCTGCAACTCCCGGTTTCCCCCAGGTGGCTCTGACCTGTACAACCTCTCATAAAATTCCTCAAAGACCTTGTTAATCAGATCTGGAGCCACCACCAACGTCCCTGCCCTATCCCCCACCTGAACAATTTCCTTTACCGATGCTGCCCTCCGGAGCTGACCTGCCTTATCTCCATGTTCGTAAACTACACCCCTTGTTCGTCTCAGTTGGCGCACCACCTTCCTGGTAGATAGTCGGCCAAAGCTCGCCTGTAGTTCCTTCCTCTTTTCCAGCTTCGCTGGGTCCCCATCTTCTGCATAACTCCTATCTACCTCCAACATCTCATCTATTACCCTCTGCCACTCCAACCTCTCCTCTTTGTCCACCCTGGCCTTAAAGGAAATCACCTCACCCCTCACCACCGCCTTCAGAGCCTCCCAGACAACTGCCTTCGACACCTCACCTGTCACAGTTGAAACCTAAATATTCCTCAATTACCTTTTCAATTTTGCCACAGAACCGTTGGTCCCCCAAAAGTCCCACATCTAATTTCCACCCTGGCCTCTGCGCTACCCCCTTCTCCAGTACCATATCCACCCAATGCGGAGCATGATCTGACACTGCAATTGCCGAGTATTCCGCCCCCTTAACCCCAGCCAGCAAAGCCTTCCCCACCACGAAGAAGTCGATCGCGAGTATATCTTATGGACTGCTGAGAAAAACAAGTACTCCCATTCCCTCGGGTGCAGAAACCTCTAAAGGTCCATCACTCCCATTTCCACAATTAGCCCAGCCAACGCCTTTGCCCCCCACTGATGGGACCAGCGAGCGCGGCCGTGACCTGTCCAACCTTGGCAAGTTCCAGTCCCCCCCCCACTATCAGTTCGTGTGTGTCCAAGTCGGGGATGGCCCCAAACATCTTCTTTGCGAATCCCACATCGTCCCAATTGGGACCGATAACACTTAACAGCGCCACTAACCCCCCCTCCAGCGTCTCTGTCACAATCACATATCTACCCCCTGATCTGCCACCACCTTCTCCATCTGGAAACGTACTCTTTTGCTGACCATTACCACTACCCCTCGAGCCCTTCCGTCAAATCCAGAGTGAAACACCTGACTAACCCAGCCCTTTTTAAGTCTCATCTGGTCCTTCACCCTCAAGTGAGTCTCCTGCAGCATTGCTCCATCGGCTTTCAAACTTTTAAGATGCGCAAGCACCCTTGACCTTTTGACCGGACCTCCTAAACCCCTCGCGTTCCACGTGACTATCCTAACTGGGGGTCTCTCAACACCCCCCCGCCCACCCTTCTTATCCACCATCATCATACCAAAGGCCCTGCCCAATGAGCCTGACCCGCCCCTATCCATTATTAATATCAAACCACTTCCCCCCTCCCAAAAAAAACCCCTATATTCCCTCTCGAAAAAACATCTCCCAGCATCATTCCCCCCCCCCGCCCCTCACTCACCTCACAGGCCCATCGAAACCTGCCAACCAGGCTCCAATGTCCACAGCCCTCCTCTCACCTCACCTCCGTTCACTAACCGACATGTTAGCTAGCACGGGTGGCTCCCCCCGCCAAGGTATACCGTCCCCTCCCAACCAGTCCCAGAGAAAGAAAAAACAAAAACAACAATCCAACCCATACCATTCACTAAAATAAGATATAACCTTCGCAACACAGAATGCCAATCAACCCAACCAATAATTTGAACACTGTAACAATGTGAAGTGAAGTAAATTACAATGCACGTCAGTAAAAAGAAAGTTACAGCATTTATACTTTTTCCAGCTCCCCAATCACAGTCCACAGTCTCTCTTCCAGCTCCGCTCCTCACGTCTGTCCCAAGCCTTCTGCCCTCACGAACGCCTCAGCCGCCTCCGCTGTCTCAAAATAAAAGTCTTTGGCATCATACGTCACCCTCAGCTTCGCTGGGTATACCATACCAGACCGTTTTTGGTACAGTGCCGCCTTCACTCGCCCGAACGCCACTCGTCTTTTTGCCAACTCCACATTCTAGGCGGGAGCCACCCGATGTGGGACATCTCACCTACATCGCGCCCTGGCTTCGGGCCTGCCACCTCGACCTCCATTTGGCTCCGCCTCCGCTGCTCCGACCTCCGCTGCTCCGACCTCCGCACGCGCTGGGCCCGACGCCTCAGCACCAGACGCCCGACACCCACGCGGGGTTCTTCGCCGGTTTTCAAACCGGCCCCGCTTGACGCCCAGGATGGCCCCAAAGGCCGACAATAATCGGGGGGGGGAAGAATTGGGGAAACTCCCAAAAGCGCCGCAAATAGTGGCCAGCGGGGAGCTCCTCTCGATGCGGCCATCCCGCTCGCAAACGCCACCGGAGGTCCCCAGCAGGGTAACATTTATTGTCTGTTCATAAAGGTCAGAGAAAGGTAATGGTGGACCTTCTCCCTGGACCATTGCAGTCTGTGTGGTTACTTCTACAGCAGTGATTTAGGGAGTCCCAGAATTTTGACCCAACAATGATGAAGGGACGGCAACCTACGTCCAACTTAAGATGGTATGTGACTTGGGGAAGATTTGGAAATGATGATGCTGCTATTGTCGTTCTCACAGGTATGGTGGTGAGTATGGGACCAGTTATTGAGGTGACCTTTCGGAATATACTTTTTTTTAATGCGTCCAAGGGATTGTTGGCTAGGCCAGCATTTATTGCTCATCCTTAGTTGCCCTTGAGAAGGTGGTGAAGAGCTGCCTTCTTAAACCGCTGCAGCCCATGTGGTGTAAGTACACTCACGGTGCTGTTAGGGAGAGAGATGCAGGATTTTGACCCAGTGACAGTGAAGGAACGGTGATATATTTTCAAGTCAGGATGGAGAGGAATTTCTAGGCGGTGGTGTTCCCATGTATCTGCCGTCCTTGCACTGGAAAAGTCCATCCCTTGGAACCAAAGTGGAAAATAGCCCAGGTATGGTTTGCCCACAACAAACAGGACATATCCAACCCAGCCAAGTACCCCGCCATCACCCACTGTCAATCATCAGCAAAGGGATGGAAGGTGTCAGCGACAGTGCTATCAAGCAGAATTTACTCACCAATAAGATGTTCACCACTGCTCAGTTTGTGTTCCACAAGTAACACTTGGCTCCAGACCTCATTACTGGCTTTGACGGAACATGTTCCCCTCCCCCGAAAGGTTACATAGCATCTCGTCTTGGAAATATGTTGTCGTTTCTTCAGTATCACTGGGTTAGAAACCTGGAACTAGCTACCCAACAGGAGTGAGAGAGTACTTTCACCACACGGGTTGCAGTGGATCATGGGGACACCACAGCACCACCTGTTCAAAGCTAATTAAGGATGGATAATAAATGTTGGCCTTGCCAGTGACGTGACTAAGAAGTTTGCGGCCTCAGGATGTCAGTTCTTCTTTTACAACATTTGGAGTAGGGGGGGGGGGGGGGGGGGCGGGGTGGTGTAAGAGGGATCAAAGCCTAGAGTAATTGGAGCTGAAATTCTGACAATGTCTTCAGCGCACCAAGGGGAGGCGGTGGCCGAGTGGTATGGTCACTGGACTAGCAGATCAGAAACCCCGGGAGATGCTCGGGGGACCCGGGTTCGAATCCCGCCACTGCAGATGGTGAAATTTGAATTCAATAAAAAGATGGAATTAAAACACCTAATGTTGACCACGAAACCATTGACAATTGTCGTACAAACCCATCTGGTTGACTAATGTCCTTTAGGGAAGGAAATCTGCCGTCCTTACCTGGCCTGGCCTACATGTGACTCCAGTTTCCACAGCAATGTCGTTGACTCTTAACTATCCCTTCAAGGGCAATTAGGGATGGGCAATAAATGCTGTTATTAGAGATGATTATTGCCTGGCACTTGTGCGGTGTGAATGTTATGCGCCACTTGTCAGTCCAAGCCTGGATATTATCCAGATCTTAAGAACGGAAGAACTAGGAGCAGTTGGAGGCCATCTGGCCCTTCGAGCCTGCTCCGCCGTTCAATGAGATCATGGCTGATCTTTTGTAGACTTAGGTCCACTTTCCCGCTCTAACACCACAACCCTTTATTCCTTTATTCTTCAAAAAACTATCTTGTCTTGTTGTATTTGGACTGCTTCGACATCTGAGGAGTGGCAAATGGCGCTGAACATTGTGCCGTCATCAGTGAACATCCTCACTTCTGACCTTATGATGGAAGGAAGGTTGTTGATCAAACAGCCGAAGGAGGCTGGGCCGAGAACACTACCCTGAGGAACTCCCGCAGTGATGCCTTGGAGCTGAGATGATTGATATCCAAACACCATAACCATCTTCCTTTGTGCCAGGTCTGACTTCAATCAGCAGATTACCATTGACTCCAGTTTTGCTAGGGCTCCTTGATGCCATACTTGGGTCACCTTGCCTCTGGAGCTCAGCCCTTTTGTCTACGTTTGGACCAAGGCTGCAATGAGGTCAGGTGTTCAGTGGTCCCGGAGGAACTCAAACTGAGCGTCCGTGAGCAGGTTATTGCTGAGTAAGTGCCGCTTGATAGCGCTGCTGACGACACCTGGGGATAGGAACGGGGCGAGGCTATGATGAGATTTCTGAAGAGTTGCATCTTTTTTGAATGCATTGCCATTTTTAGAGATGCAGGTAATTGGTGAATATGAGTAATATGCGCAGACTGCATTTACCTGCGAAACACCAGACACCGTCCTTCAAAGTAACTGAATTTACTTGACGTTTGAATGCATCACAGAGTTGCGATAAGCTACAATATGAAATGCAAGTCATTCTTTCTCCCCAACCAGAATTTCTGTTTCAGATTCAGATCACCAATACTTAAAGTGATTCAGAATCCAAGCACTGAATCAACAAACTTTCTTTTTAATGGCCTTCTCACTCATTTAATCCACTTCAATTTATGTGCCAGCATCTAAGTGAGAGTACCATCCATCAAACAAAATAACCAATGTTGAAAGGACATCGGTGAGAAGGGAGAGAGAGTTTCTTTATTACAGCACTTCTCCAAATTTTCACCCGCGGCCCACCGAGATGGAGCGAACGACCCCATGGACCACCTACCGACCCTTCCTCACCTCGTTTTGATGGCCACAAAAAAACTCATCAGAATTACTCATCAGCGATGGAAACCAGTAGCAGATTTTATAGGGGCCGGTGGTCCCCGACCGCCCCCCCCGACACAGAGCCCACCTACCACACAGACGGCTGCCCCTCAGCAATTTATTGCTGGCATCAGTGTTAATAGCTTTGACACGATATTTCATCCCCGATCCTGAGGAAAACCTATTTACCCACAGCGAGGGGTTAAGGCCTGAGAGTGTGATGGAAGCATGTTCAATCGAAGCAATCCAAAGGGAATTAGACTCTTATCTAAAAAGGAAGAATGTGCAAGGGCAACAAAGCGAAGGCGGGAGAATGGCTCTCGGCGAGTTGCTCATTTGGAGACCAGGTGCAGACATGACCTCTATCTGCGCTGTAACAATTCTGTGATTCTTTACAGAGCAGCCAGCCAATCGGATGGTTGGCAGTTCTATAATCCCAGCAGCCAAGTGGGCGTGGAGGCTGTGGCTGGGGTGACATGCTGTCCTGATGAAGAGCAGCCCAGATTTGAGTTAAGTCCAGGGTATATTCCAGGCCACTCTAGCAGGCCCCAAAGTGGGATTGGTCACAGGCAGGTTTTGAGAGGCCAGGCTGGGAAGGTAAAGCCACGGTGACCTTGGGGGAATGGGGTTCCACCAAAAGTACCCATACCTTGCCCGACACTAGATTATGCAGCCAAAGCTGTTGAGCTAGCTGCTTGGTATGGGGTCCCTCAAATCCTGGTAAAATAGCAACAGGGGTGGGATGAGGCCTTTCAGTAGTCATTAATTGGTTAAGGATAGTCAATTAGAACATAGAATACCTACAGTGCAGAAGGAGGCCATTCGGCCTATCGAGTCTGCACCGACCCTCCAAAAGAGCACCCTACCTAGTCCCACTCCCCTGCCCTATCCTGTAACCCCACCTGATCTGAACATCTTTGGACACAAAGGGGCAATTTAACATGGCCAATCCATCTAACCTGCACATCTTTGGACTGGGGGTGGAAACCGAGGCACCCGGAGGAAACCCACGCAGAGCTGGAGAGAAAGTGCAGACTCCGCACAGTCACCTAAGGCCAGAATTGAACCCGGTTCCCTGGCGCTGTGAGGCAGCAGTGCTAACCACAGGCCGGCAGACAGGCCACCTGTGGATTTTAGGAGCCGCTTCCTCCTTCAAATCCACCAGTGGGGGAGTGTCAAATCCAAATCTATAAATATTTTGCTGCCTTTCATGACTTAAAGAATCCATTTATGTGCATTAATGTTTTAATTAACTACCGTGCCAGAAACATAAGTATATAGGGGCTGGTTTAGCACAGGGCTAAATCGCTGGCTTTGAAAGCAGACCAAGGCAGGCCAGCAGCACGGTTAAATTCCCGTACCAGCCTCCCCGAACAGGTGCCGGAATGTGGCGACTAGGGGCTTTTCACAATAACTTCATTTGAAGCCTACTTGTGACAATAAGCGATTTTCATTTTTCACAGACATTTTTATATTATAAACATTAATACTACAAGAGAATTTTGTGAAACATTGTAATCTGTGTTATAAAATCATCACAATAATCTTCAGAGAAACTAGTACTTATTTTACATCTATACTAATCAAACAAAATCAGCGGTAATATAAATTCTGCTTATTAAACAACATTATTGTTGAACGCACTTATGACAACTCGTGCTACACGTGTGAGAACTGGTCTGGTTGTTTGACGCCAAGCGAGTGGTGGGGGTGAGGGTCTATTCTCTCTTGGACCTCGGCCGTGGCACTGTGCATCGGGGACTTACATCTTGGATCAGCCCATGGACTACCTGGAGGGTCTTTGTGGACTACCAGTGGTTCGTGGGCTACAATTTGGGAACCACTGCTTTATTAGTTGCTCCCATGTGCAATTTTGGCCCCAGACTAATGCCAGATTGCAAGGGCCTGCTAGACGTCATTGCTGCCCATCTATTACTCCATATCTCTCCCTCACTGCAGATCCGTAACAAAATAAAAAGGGACACATTCAGTTCACGCAGCCAGAAAGTCAGTAAATCATTTCCACTTCATTTTCATTTAGCGCTTATTGTCACAAGTAGGCTTCAAATGAAGTTTCTGTGAAAAGCCCCTAGTTGCCACATTCCGGCACCTGTTCAGGCAGGCTGGTACGGGAATTGAACCGTGCTGCTGGCCTGCCTTGGTCTGCTTTCAAAGCCAGCGATTTAGCCCTGTGCTAAACAGCCCCTTATGCTTGCAGCATGTTATGTGGCTGCCAGGGCTCTGAATTGCAGAGCACTAGCCTTGCCCGTGTCTTGGAAATGGGTCACTTGCACATGGCATTTCTATAAACACAACACCAATGCAGTTAGTCACACGATTGTGTAACAATGTGCTGATACCACAACAGATACAGCAACGGGCAGTATAAGACTTGCACTAAACAGGGCCGAGGTGACACAGAATTTGTATTGGGGCTCTGGTGACAACGTACTTTACAGAGAGAGATAAAAAACTGCCAACAAATTGATAAGATTTTTTCTATTTCCTCCTTAGCCCTACACGGAGTGAAGAGGCACCTCAAAGAGGAATCAAATGCTCAACTTTGTTTCAAAGATTACAAAGTAATTGCAGATTGCAAGAGAACTCCTCCATTCAGTCCACTTTATTTCAGATCGTAAAATCTCAGCCAACTGGTTCTTAAATGACTCTGGTGACTTTTGATTCTGGTAGCTCAACTGGGAGTCTTCTCCTTGTGTTTGGCAACATTAGTTTTGAAGTTTCAACAGGGACCATCTGATGGGGGGGTTGTTGGACAGTAGGGTTTTTTGGGGAGGAATTGGATGTGTACTTAGTGGAATACAGTTGCAATGCTGTGGAGAAGGAGTGGGCGTTAGGGAGTGTGAGACAGGGTTGCATTGATCTATCAAGAGGCCAATGCAGACATGATGGGCCAAATGGTCTATTTCTCAGGTGTATGAGCTTAAAATACTATCCAAACTACTTACAAAATGGTGCCATTGACCAAAAGACTACACTGGAATCCAACCTCATGTTGGGTTCATTATTTGCGATCCTAAGCATTTAGTGACAGACACAATGGGATGGATTCTTCAGACGCACCCTTCACAAGGTCGCCACGTGCGGGACGCAGACCATGTAAAGGTCCATTGACCTCCGGCGGGACATTTCCGGGCGCCGGGCGATTGCCGCCCGGAATCTCTCACCTTCCCGGTTGGATGAAGGGACTATGTCCCTTTCAGCTCGGGAAAAAAGAAATCACATTTGAGCTTTGGGATAAATTATGAATACAGACAAATGTTACTGCTTAATTGAAGTTCATTGGAAAATCACCCAAATCTGTGGCTCTAAAATTGAACATTTACAGCCACACCAGTTTCGGAAATATCTCAACCACAAGCAGTATGACAAGGAGCTGAGATTCATCTGTGGAATTTATACTTTACAGGCGACGTGCACAATCTATCTCAGTAACTCTGCAGCTAGCAGCATTTAAAATAACAGCTTTTAAACCAGCTCCACTGCACATTATTAATGGAGTGCATTATGGATGTTAATCAGCAAGACACGGCAGCTGAACAGGAAAATGAAAATATTAGAGAAAATGACTTTGTTAAAGAAGTGCAACAAGGCATGCTGGACAAATAAATTTGGCACACTAGGAAAGAGCCTTGTTCGAAATCCATCTCTTAGTTCCCTGCTTTCTTTGTTGTAAATGACACTGCTTTTATCTTGGCCTGAATCTTACGCTCCCCCAATGGGTTTTTATGCACATGGAGGAGGAAACTCGGGAGCGTGATATTGCTGGGACGGGATTCCTTCTGGGTTCCCGCCACCCCGACCACGCAGCGACTTTATGCTGGAAGGGGCAAGGTCTCAGATCAGAAGCTCAAACTTGCCCCAATTGAGGCCCTTAAGTGGCCAATTCATGGCCATTTCCCACCCAACCTTAATTTCCAGGCTGGCAGGAGGATTGAGACTCGGTGGGGGAAGGCCGAAAATAAACCGGTTAGATCTGAGCCGGGAAGGGGAGGCGCCTCCATCAGAAGCCTCTTCAGCCCAGTGGCCTTCCCTGCCCCAGGATCCCAATCTCCCCTGCAACTCCTCAAGACCTTCCCTACCGTCGCCACCCTGGGGCTCCGAAGACTTTCCTTTCCCTCCATTTCCCGGACTTGGTCTCGGACCTCATGGTACAACTTCTTTCTCACTTCTGTGCGCTGTTGCTGCAGGAATGTTCCCTTCCAGTCGGCGAACAGTTCAGCAGTCAAAGGCATTCAGCCTCTGATCTTCGGGTAAGCGTTCTCCAAGGTGGCCTTCAGGACGCGCAACAACTCAGAATCGCCGAGCAGAAACTTATAGCCAAGTTTCGCACACATGAGTACGGCCTCAATCGGGACCTGGGATTCATGTCGCAATACATTCACCCCCCATCTATCCTGGGCGTGCAAAATCCTACCAACTGTCCTGGCTTGAGATAATTCCACCTCTTTAACCTGGGGTTATCCCTCTCTCCAGTTGCTCTGTCTGGACCTGTAAAAACTTAATTACCTGCAAAGAGTCGCATTCAAAGTATCGTCTTGCAGCAGCGACTTTGTCTATATATGTGTTTGTGGAACCCATCTCTTCATTCACCTGAGGAAGGAGCTGCGCTCCAAAAGCTAGTGATTCGAAACAAACCTATTGGGCTTTAACTTGGTGTTGTGAGACTTCTTACTGTGATCTTCCTTCTGAGTCACATTGTCCTGTGAAACACTCCCAAGTGGGACAGGCACTGGCTGGAAATAAACATTAAGTCCATACTCTGAAGGGTTTAAGGGGGTTGGATGAATGGTGGGGGATGATGATCAGATCCCCACGATTTAAACAGGAAGGACATGCGCCTCTAATTATTCCAAGGGCTAATGATGGTATGGCCTTTGCTTTACCTTCTTGAAAGTCCAGATCTGCATCACCTTGCACCGTTTCTTTTCCTTGCTAATGTTCCCCACCACTTCTCCCTTCTCGACAGGGTTGTCTCTGCATTGGTTGCATTAACACCAAGTGTCCTTGCCCTAGTGGGCATTATCTATCTGCATTATCTATCTGCAAGATTGGACAGTGGGCGTTGGGCAGGCTATCTGGCCGCACTATGAGACGACTCAGGTGCACTTCAACCAGCAGCCCCCATGCAGTCATAGTTCATTGTTCCCATGCTGACTGCAGCAGCACTGCCATTGGCCCAGTTGATCCAGCACAGTTTGGGTTTTGCCCAATGAAGCAAAATTCAAGAGAACCCCACAAACTCTCCTTCCCACAAAAAACTCCAAGACTGATCACTTTACCAACTCAAATGAACCGGGTAGGTTAGCAAGAATGAAATGGGGCCCTGTTTGGAACATGGCTCTTGGAGTTAAAACAAAAAGTGTGGTGTTATTAGCCTGTCGGATGTTTGTCAGACTGTATAAGTTCAGGTCACAGATTTCTGAAAGAGAGGAAGAAAATTATTTCCTCTCAGTTGCACAGACATGCTTCGACACAGGTCTCTGTGCTTTAGCTGATAACAAGATGTTTCCAGTTACTGCCGAAATCTTTCTGCTCCTCACGTTTCAGGCAGGGTACCTCTTGCCAAAAAAGCAAAATGTCCCGAGCTGAAAAAAAAGGAAAGAATCTGTGCAAACGACACCCCATGTGTGAGCACTGCAAGTGGATCGGAGCTTCCAGATTGCATTCCTCTTTTCAAAAGGGAGTTAATGCTTTAAATTGGGGCAGTCATTTCTCCTCAATTAAGCTTTTCGGATTTAATCATTTAATCACACAAAGCACGGCATTTTATACATGAGTGGGCTTGCACATGTTCAAAATAGCCTGGACACTTGCCACCCAACATGCGCAAAATGCATTCTCAATTGCAATGTATCTGATTATATTTTGCAACAGAACGGGGTCCGAGAAGTCTTTCATGGAATGAGTAGTTTTCATGCTGTGGTCATTGAGGTTGCTTCATTTTTACGCCACACTTTTAAATGTAAAAACAAAGAGCATTTTCAAGTGGCTTTGAAAAACAATCCAAGCAATGCAACTCAACTCACAGAGAGAGCGATGCTCAATATGACTCCCAAGTGCCAACCTGCCTTGTTTCCCAACTAACTCTGCTCATGTTTGAACTATTCCAGGACATGGGACATGCCTCTTTAACAGACATCAATGGATTTATCCAAGGCTTTCAATGCGCCAAAAAGCACAGATACAACAACCCTGTCCAACATATATTTAGTGCTGTGAAATTAGAAACGCTTAAATCAGATCCTCTTTCAGACTTGCTAACACAGGCCAAACACAACACCTGCCGTCAGCCTCAATAAATGTTATTTAATCTGAGTCTTGCAAAATGCCTTGCAAATTTCGAGCACCGAATATATGGTTGTCTGCAGACCACTTGCATCCACGGAAAACATTTGTTTTTCTGGCAAAGGTTCACTTTGAGTACTTGGAATCATGTTGAAAGCACGGCGGGTTTTCCCAGTGAATGGCACACCCAGCTCCATTTACTCATTGGAAAATTTAAGATTTGAAAAAGTGCGGAAATCTGCCTGTGGCTTTGTGTTCGAAACCTGTGTATTCGAAACCTGTGCACTTTGAATCACCGAAGGGCAATAACCAAAGTGCACTACTTCTGTGGAAGATAATTGTGCCCTTCGGAAGAACATCTTTCCCCTCATCTCTGTCTTAAAAGTCAGATCTCTTATTTTTAAACTATGTCCCCTAGTTTCAATCTCCCCGGTAAGAGTAAACATCCACCGCCTGTCCGCCCTATCAAACCCCCTCGGGATCTTATATGTTTCAATAAGATCACCTCTCATTATTCTAAACTCAAATGGGCACAGGCCTGACCTTCAGAAGAAAGCCCCTTCAATCCAGGAATGAGTCCAGTGAGCTTTCTAACCACAGTGCAGTTAAAGGGCAGGAGGCAATTTGATCAGGAACCACAGAGATAATGTGATGCCCATTTTAAAGTCTGTTCTTATTTTAAAATATGCGTCCTGAGTTTCTATGTCCACTTTAATCAATGAAGTTTCCCATGTGATTTTGTCACAGTGTAATTATACCCTCCTGTCATCAGCAGCACCGCAGAGCTGCACTAAGCAGGAAGGTGCCATTCTAGTATGACAAGTGGACACAACTCATTATAAAAGTGGACACAGAAACTTGTAATGAACAAAGTAGACAGGAAGCATTTGCAGACATAATGAGGGAGAAAGTTGCGGTAGCAAAGAATTGACAACAGAGGTCATGATTTAACAGAAATGAAGCAGAGTTCCATATTGGGTGCCATTAGCCGGGTGTTTCCTGGCGCTTGCAGCACTGAGAATGACCCCGCTGTTAAATGGTACTCTGCTTCATTTCTAGGCCTCGGTGAGGAATGCCCCGCCGAAGGTGCACTTAGCCCCATTTCCTGCACTAATGAGTTCCCTCCACTGCAACCTACAGATCCCCCAATGCCCCAAATTACCAATGAGAGGGTCCTCAAGTCCTCCCCACACCCCACCTCATAAGGGAAGGGCGCCCTGGGCCTAATCGCCAGTGTGGGAAAGATGCCACCCAGGCACCTTGGCAGTGCCAATACCCCTGCCAGGCTGGCAGTGCCACCTGGACACCCTGGCAATGCCACCCAGGTGACCTTGCCAAGGTTCCAGTGCCATGGTGCCCTGGTGGCATTGGGGATGCCAGGGTGCCACCCTGCCCAGAGCTCAAGCACGCAAGGCACCCGATCGCCTGGGAGATCCCACAATGCCAGTACGCATCCTCCATGTTGGTGGAGACCAGTGCTAAACGGCGCTCATCGAGGTTTCCAAGCACGGGGGCTAGATCCGACGAGAGCATATTCAAGTGAGCCTGACTGCACACTTGAATATGCAAATCTGGTACCCATCATTGTGGGCGGGATCCAGATCGCAACGCCTCGCAAGATCCCGTTAGATCACGTGAGGCGTAATGAATGAGTGAATCTCGCAAGTGGCCTCTTGTGAGATTTACCGGCCGCATCGCGATCCGAGTCGGGCACACGCCGGCCATTAGATCATGCCCAGAGAGTCAGTCAATTTTTGTTTCCACAGAATGGAAAGCAAATCAGATGGGCTGTGAAATTGATGGTCAATTCATTATCGCCCATCTTGAAACATCCTTCAAAACCAACTTCACCTCCACGATCTTGAATATGTTGTATTTATATTTAGGCACATATACACTGACAAGACTCCATTAGTTTTTGGAGCATCGCTTAATGACTGATATTCTTCAAAAATCCATTCAGTAGCCCTTGACCCTATACATTTTGGTGATGTATGATGAAGGTTAGTGGGAGAAACAAAATCCATCATTGCAATTTGCACCGCATTGCGAAATTCACTAAAACCTTTCCATCGCTAGGCAAAACTAAAAATAACTTGGCTTTTAAGACTCATATATATTAGATAGCTATGCATAAAAATCTGATTGCTTCAATGTTCTTTATTGTTCTATACAGAAATGCTAACAACTCACGTTTATCATAAGAGGTTGATTCCATAAACCGTTACTGTTGGGCAAAGCCACTCATTGGCTTCAGGCACTGGGCCAAATAATATCCGAGGTGAAATTTCTCATTTTTCCCTTTTTGCTGCATGTCTTTGTCCCTACACAGTCAATTGCAAAATGCTCACCACCGTTGGCTTCTCCCTATCAAAGAGTACTTTGGGGTATATAAGTGCAAGTATCAAGAGTAATGGTGCTGAACATGGTGACTGTGAGTTAGCACAAGACATGAAACAGTGCAAACGTTCTTACCAGGTGTTACAGCGATGTTGCTGATCGATCGGTCTTCACCCTGTTGATTGACAGCTTCGCACGTGTATTCTCCAGCATGTGATGGCTTCACTTTCCTTATCAGGAGTTCCGATTCCTTTCTGTAAAATCAGTCAGAAGTCAATTTCACCTTGGGACAGATAACAGGAGGAGCAGAAAGCCGATAAACACCTGAACAGCTGATTGGGCATCACTGCAGTGAAGTCAGTACGATAGAATCATCAAAGAATCCCTCTAGTGGGAGAAGGAGGCCATTCAGCCCATCGAGCCTTCCGCGGCCCTTGGAAAGAGCACCCAAGTCCACACCTCCACCCTATCCCAGTAACCCATCTAACCTTTTGGACACTAAGGGGCAATTTAGCATGGCCAATCCACCTAACCTGCACATCTTTGGATTGTGGGAGGAAAGAGGAACACCCGGAGGAAACCCACGCAGACGCAGGGAGAAAGTGCAAACTCCACACAGACAGTCACCCGAGGCCGGAATTGAACCCGGGTTCATGGAGCTGTGAGGCAGTAGTGCTGACCACCATGCCCCCGTGCCGCCTATGAATGGGTGTCATTACAATCAGGCGGTGGATGAGTCCCAGGACTGTAGGGAGCTGAACTGATTTCCTTGCACTAGTTTTTGGAATAATTCGGTCTGCAAATTAAATAATGATAAAAATGATGAATGCTGCAGGGCCAAAGTATTCACCATTACGTGAATGCTAAACTACAGCATGCCTCTCAGATAATACCAAATTACTTCAACAATAATCGAGAAAATTAAGCTTTTCACACTGGAAATCTGGTTCAGCTTAAATTTGAATGTAGCAGGATTATTTTGCGTAGAAATGCTGCAATTTTCTCTGACACCTCAGTCTTGTAACCCAGACATCCTTTACAAAAGGTGTATCATCAAGACACAGCTCACATCTGAAGCAGTCCATGTCCAAATGCAACACTTGTACAATATCCAGGCATGGGCTGACAAGCGGCAAGCAACATTTGTGCCACACAAGTGCCAGGCAATGATCTTCGCGATCAAGAGAGAATCTAATCATCTCCCGTTGACATTCAATGGCATTACCATCACTGAATCCCCTACTACCAACATCCTGTGACAGGAGCTACCTGGTAATACCACCACTTGCATGTTCCCCTCCAAGTCAATCACCATCCTGACTTGGAAATGTCTCGCTGTTCCCGAGTCAAAATCCTGGACCATGCTCCCTAACTGCACTGTGGATATACCTATACCCCACAGGAACTGCAACGGTTCAAGAAAGTGGTTCACGACCACCTTCTCAAGGGCAATTGTGGATGGGAAACTAATGTTGGCACATTCAACGATGCTTACAGCCCATGAATGAATTTTAAAAACACACCACGATAGACTCTGACCAGTCAGAAGTAACACACTGACTAAAAAATACTCAGTCTTTGGGCTTAAAAACCTTGTTGGTTAGACAGAAAAGTTAATTCCACATCTAACTAAGTGATGTTTGCTTGGTGGTGAGATTTTCTTTCAAAGATAGGAAAGTTCTCCAGCTCTGACATCCTTCATTTCTGTACGCTCTCTAAAACTGGCAAAGGAAGAATCGATAATGGAGGCGATTTTCTGGCTGCTTGCGCCCGGCATAAATCCTGCTCTATCAGGAGAGAAGCAGGGGAGGCCCGAAACGGGGTTTGTGCCGGGTGGCGAACCCTCGCTGGCCGTGATCCAGATCATTATCTTTAAATAAGCCATTAGACTCATTTAAATACCCGGATGTCACGTTCACCCGCGACTGAAAATCAACAACTGTGCCTGCGAGATGCCCGGGTGGTCAGGAAAAGGGCAGGGTAGTACCCTAACCCGTCCCTGGAACCCAGGCATCTTGGTTCTTCCAGCCTGGCGCCCAGGCAGTGACACCCAGACACTTTGGCACTGCCAGCGTTGTCGGGTGGCACTGCCATGTGTGCCAGGCTGACAGTGCCAAGGTGTGCAGCTGCCAGGTTGGCACTACCAGGGGTCAGGCACTGTCCATTTGAAGGTGGGTGAGAGGAAGCTCTGGGGGCCACAAGAGGGTTGGGGGGAGAGAGGTGGTAGGGGGTGGTTCCAGAAAGCAGGAGGGGACTGAAAGCGGGGGGAGGGATGCAGACATCGGGGCTGCTGGTCTAAATAGCGGCAGATCTGCGAGGAGCCGGTTGTGGTGGCGAGAATCGACTAAGTATGGCCTCAGCAGGAACTCTCAGAGGCCCAAAAAAGGGGCGAAGTGCCGGTGAATAGCAGGGTGAATCTCAGCACTGCAGCTGCCGAGAAACAGCCCGCCAAATGCGCCCAAAACCACACTTAATTACTAACTTAGTTTCTGGGACATCAACCAGAGGAGCCGATTTAAATCATAATTTTAAATATGCTGGGACTATCTGAAGCCAGATTCTCCTGGCTTCCGGTATTCTACTGCCCTCCACCAGCCCCATAACTGCCCCCCAGCCACCAGTGCAGAGTGAACCCAGCAGCAATTACTCTTGGCGGAGATAAGACGTAATGAACAGGCCTGGGCACTCTGAGGACAGTGTAGCCCCCGGGTGGTCGGGGGACATGGCAGTGCCAAAGCATTGGCCCCTGGCACCCTGGCAGTGCCATCCCTCCGGAGGCCACACTTGGAAATTCTTTTGGGAGAATTGGGCCCAGCGTTTTAAGAGCTCTAGCGACTGTCGAATGTTTGTAAAGTGGTTTGGTGGCAAGGGTTTCAGCCCACGTCTGTCTCGATTCAAGCATTCTAGCGTGCTTAAGCTTACCCTGCTCTCTGATTTGCCTCCTCTCTCTCTCGGGGGAAGGGGGGTTGGGGGGGAAGCATAACCTCATAATAGTGACAGCCATCTTCTCCCCCTCCAGCAACAACGCAGCAGAGAGAGGAAGAACATGCGAACATGCACATAGTGTGTGCACCTGTGTGCGTGAAAAATTAAAACATAAATACAAGCTAATTGTAGAAGCAAAACCATATCCCACTGCTCAGCAGCAGAGCAAACTGTGCACTACCTCAAGGATGAAGAAAGGCAGTCTTAACCCCACAGTGAAACACATTAAGAGCCACATGCAACATGAAATATTCATTTAAAACATTTTTAGTGAATCATTTATAAATGCATGTGTGCTGGCTGCTTTCAGACAACAGGATACATTATCAAAACTTTTGGGGACTGGAAAGGGAGAGAGCAGGATCTCACTGATTTTAAATCTTTCCCACTTCATATTTAACGCTAAGCTGGGAATTAAATTTGCATCCAAAGTTTCTTTCAAATGTTTTGAACATGCTGGTCATCACCAGATGTTGGAAGCCTTTGAGTTCCACATTTAAATTTGATGTGTGGTGATGTTCCAGTCAGTTGCCGATTTAACAGCGAGCACACTGTCGAAGCAGAGGGCTGCTGGATACGGTGTCTCTCATCACGGTACTCACACCGTCATCCACCGAGGTCCCCACAAACCTTTCAACAAACCCGACAGGGTGAGTTCTGATCAAAACGGACAGCTGTGTGTGCCCGAGTGTGAAACTATCGATGCCGGCCGACCGTTCAAAGGCTCTCCCAATTTCCACATCGCTGGAGGGACATGTCTCATGTGCAGCTGAATGGATGTTGCCCACTTTATGCTATCGCCCAGAAACATAATGATTTTGTGCGAAAATAAAAGCAAAATACTATAGATGCTGGAAATCTGAAATAAAAAAAATAGCCGGACAATAGGTCACTGTGAAAGCCAAACTTGAGAACAAGTGACAGGTGGTCCTCTGGGTTGGGAGGGGTATCGCGGGGGGGGGGGCTAAATAAATTGGATTAAAAGAGCGGGTCAAGGTGGAGGAGAGGTTCATGGTCTGAAATCGTTGAACCCAATGTCAAGGCGGGGAAGTGCCTAATCAGAAGATGAGGTGCTGTTCCTCCTCTTGGCTTCATTGGAGCATTGCATCTTGTTGCTGATGCTTGTTATGCCATTAACACATTCTGCTAGCTTACCTTTATGGCACTAACAGCACCTTCTTCAGTCTTTAACACGACCACCAACACTCTCTTTGTCTTGTGTCCATGACATCTTTGTCAAATCTCACCTGAGCTTCCGCTATCCCTGACCTTCTATTTTGTTCCCGCTCCTTCGCCCCCTCTCTTAAACAATATCTAAATTCATCACATTTCTCCCCCTCTCCAGCCCTGAAGAAGAGTCTTACAGATTCGAAACAGTAACTCTTGTTTCTATCGCTACAGATCGTGCCAGGCCTGCTGAGCTTTTCCAGCATTTCTGTTTTTATTTTGGGTGTTTTTAGAGAAGGGGAACCTAATGTGGCATCAAATTACCGACACTCTGTGAATCAACGCAGTGGAATGGGGGTATATTTGAGGTAAGACAGCAACTCCCCTTTGACAAAGACAAGACTGCAAGTCTGTCACCCTTTAATCAGCGACAAATCTTGAAGTGGCAAAGATAAAAGAGGGAAGTACTTTCCTTTATCAACACCTTGCATCATTTGCCTGTTCTCCATGGAGTGGCCAAAGGGGAGCAGGAGGTTACGTGGAGAATGATAGGACACAGCACCCATCGTAGATATTGGCCGCTGTAAATTTTAAACGATCCAAGCAATCATAGGACTCGAACCCATGGCCACGACGGGTTGATTCAAAGGATGACATTCTCTTACTTCCCATTCCAGAGACTTGAGAACATAATCTGGTTTTAACACTCCAGCGCAGTGCTGAGGGAGCGCTGCATTGCCAGAGCTGCCATTTCTCAGAGGAGACGATAAGCTCTGGTCGAGTCTGTCCTCTCGTAAAATATGTCACGGTACTATTCAAAGACGAGCAAGGGAGCTCTCACGGGTTTCCTGCCCAATATTTATCCCTCAATGTACTTCATTAAAACAGACCATCGGGGCATAAGCACTTTGAACGACCTTGCTGTGCACAAATTGGCCGCCATGTTTCCTACATTACAACAGTGACTACACTTCACTTTATATTGGGTGTTCATCACTTTGGGATGTCCTGAGGCCATGGGATACATTGGCCGGAATTCTCAAGCCGTTGGCAGTCTCTTTTCCAGTTAACGGCCCACCCCCACCTGCAGGTTTCCCGGCAGCCTGGGGGGGGGGGTCTTCAATGGGAAATCCAATCGACAAGAGAGAACCCAGTCTGTGCTGAGTTACCTAATCTGAGCCAAAGAAGTGAAACGGGTGCTACAATCCACCTCAGTGTCTGTAAAGTGAAGATGGGAAACACTAGCCTGAGTTATCATTCCAAATGTCCCATTTGACAATCATGGAGAAATATGCGGGATTATGAGGGCAGGTCAAAATAGAAGACTTCAAGAATGGAAATTGGAACAATTGACAAAGGCAACTGAACTCAGATTTATTCATTGACTGTCGTCATAGAGTGGTTGCCACGCAGGAGGTCATTTGGCCTGTAGTGTCAGGGATGTCCCCATCGCTACCATCTTCAACAACGGAGACACGGTGGACTCTGTGAACTACTGAGGAATCTCCATTGCCAGGAAGATAATCACCCAATTCCTCGTTAGCCACCTTCTCCTAGTCTCTGGCGAAATCCTTCCGGAAGCCAGTGTGGTTTCCAACCAAACCGCGGAACAACGAACATGGTTTTCACTGTTCGGCAACTTAAAGAGAAATGTCAGGAGCAAGATCAACCACTCTACATGGCCTTCATTGATCTGACCAAGGCCTTTGACTCAGTCAATCAGCAAGTGCAATAGAAGATTCTGTCAAAGATTGGCTGTCCAGAGAAATTCATCAACATCCTCCCGACTCATCCATGACAGGATGTCGGCTACAATCCTCATGATGTAAAGAAGACAGAAATCTTCGAGGTCAATACTGAGTCAAGCAGGGATGCGTTATCGCCCCCACTCTTTTCTGCATCTTCATCACCACAATCCTTCACATTGTCAAGAACAAGCTTCCCAGTGGAGTGGACATCATCTACAGGGTGAACGGGAAATATTTGAACCTCAACTGGTCTAAGTCCAGGAAGAAAGCGACATGATATCACTTGTGTAACTTCAGTATGCAGATGACATCGCCATCTCCACTCTCTCAGAAGAGAATCTCCAAGCCATACATGACACCTTCGCAGAAGCATACCAAAGAATCAGTCTCAGACTCAAACCTCAGGGAGACTCAAATCCTTCACCAACTCACCCCAGAGAAAGATCCAGTCTCTCCCTCCATCAAGATCAATGGCGAAGCCCTCCTTGGAACATTTCCCATACCTGGGGAGCCACCTCCCGTAACAGCCTTCCCGAACAGGCGCCGGAATGTGGCGACTAGGGGCTTTTCACAGTAACTTCATTTGAAGCCTACTTGTGACAATAAGCGATTTTCATTTCATTTCACCTCTCCTCTAAGGGCTGTCATTGATGCAAAGATCCAACATTGCATCCAATCGTCAAATACCTCCTTCGATCGCCTAAGGATGTGGGCTTTGAGACAATGACATCCGTGCTGACACCAAGATCCTCACGTACAATCCTCCCAACTGTCTCAGAGACTTGGGCTACGTACGTCTCAAGACCCTGGAGAGGCACCTTCAATGCTGTCTGGGACAGAGAGCTGGAATCTCCCACCATGCCCGCCGTAAGAACGCCACGGGTGAGCCACATGAGAACGCCATTGACCTTGGGTGGGATTCTCCGGTCGCCGGGCGGACGCAGCCGGAGAATCCCGCCCAGATTCTCTGCATCAGCTGGGAGGCCAGGCATGTTCTTTTTAATTAATTTTTTCTCACTGTGCGTTTTGCTGGCTAGGCCAGCATTTGTTGCCTGTCCATAATTGCTCTTGAGAAGGTGCTGGTAAGCTGTCTTCCTGAACCGCTGCAATCCATGTGGTGTAGTTACACCCACAGTGCTGTTAGGGAGGAGTTCCAGGATTTTGACCCAGCGACAGTGAAGGAATGGCAATATATTTTGAAGTCACGATGGTGAGTGACTTGGAACTTCCAAGTGGTGGCATTCCCATGTATCGGCTGCGCTTGTCCTTCCTGATGGTCATGGTCGTGGGTTTGGAAGGTGCTGCCAAAGGAGCCTTGGTGAGTTCCTGCAGTGCATCTTGTAGATGGTACACGCTACTGCTACTATGCACCGGTGGTGGAGGGAGTGAATGCTTGTGGAAAGGGTGTTAATCAAGCGGGGCTGCTTTGTCCTGGATGGTGTCGCGCTTCTTGAGTGTTGTTGGAGCTATACTCATCCAGGAAAGTGGGGATCATTCAATCACACTCCTGACATGTAGATGGTGGACAGGCGTTTGGGAGTCAGGAGGTGAGTTGCTTGCCATAGGATTCCTAGCCTCTGTCCTGCTCTCATAGCCACAGTATTTATATGGCTAGTCCAGTTCAGTTTCTGGTCAATGGTAACCCCCAGGATGTTGATAGTGGGGGATTCAGTGATGGTAATGCCAAGGAATGTCAAGGGGGTGATGGTTTGATTCTCTCTTGTTGGAGATGCTCATTGGCTGGCATGTTCATTTCATTTCATTTCACTCGTGTGGTGCAAATGTAGCTTGCCGCTTGTCAGCCCAAGCCTGGATATTGTCCAGGTCTTGCTGCATTTGCATGTTGACTGGTGCTGAACATTGATGTGCATCAGTGTCCTTGAACAAGCCAAGAGCACCATCATCAAGGCCATGATCATCCAAAACCAACTCTGCTGGTCCAGCCATGTGCTTAGGATGTCAGAGTCCGAACTGCCAAAGAAAATCAGCTTTGCCTAACTCATGAAAAGCTTACCAACAAGAAGCAGACAAAGGAAACCTTCAAAGGCATCCTGAAGGCTTCCCTCAAGAAATTCAACATATAAGTCAACGCCTGCGAGACGTTTGCACAGAAGAGACACACTTGGAGGAACCTCCTGATTGAAGGAACACAATTCTTCGAGGACACCCAAAGGCAAGAGCAGGCCCTGAAAAAGAGGCTGAGAAAGGAATACCCATGATCTAGAGTCCAAAGCCCGATCCCACCTCCCGGAAACACCTGCTAACTGTGCGTTCGAAGATGCGTCTCTAGGTTCGGGCTCATCAGCTATGTAAGAACCCACAGAACCCAGAACCAGTAAAACAGAGTTTGTTAGGTGGACAATCATACTCATTAGTGAGTGATTGCCGAAGAAGCAGTGGTTGACACACAGAAGGAGGCCATTTGGCCTTTTGTGACCATGTCAGCTCTCACCAAGAGCTAATCCCGCGTCCCTGCCTTTTCACAGTAGCCCTGCTTTCTGTTAGTCTCTTTAGATAATTATCCAATTTCCTTTTGAAAGCCACAGATGAATCAGCCGCCACCACACTATAAGGCAATGCATTCCAGTTCCAACTATTTGTTGACTAAAAACATTTTTCCTCAAGTTGCCTTTGGTTCTTTTGACAATCACCTTAAGTTGACGTCCTCTGGTGCTCAACGCTTCCATCAATGTCAACAGTTTTTCCGTATCTGCCCTGTCTAGAATGCCTCTATCAAACCCCCTCCCTCAACCTTCTTTTTGCTGTGGATTAGAGACCCAAGTTTCACCAATCTATCCTTCTAACTGAAGTCTCTCACCCTCAGAACCATTCAGTACAGATTAATCGAGCTCTCAACCTGTTACTCTTTGAGAAATCTCTCACCCGTTGCTCCCGCAAGGATGACATCAGCATTCACTGTTCAAGCAAGCACATTCCAAAATCAATAACAAGGCAGATTTAAAAAGAAAATATGCATGTTAATATTAATGAATTTTTATCAGGCACTGAATGATCCTGTAATACAAAGTAAGGGGACAAAATAGTGTTTGGTACTGCCAGTCCTTCATTGCAAATCAATAGTCCTTTAGCTCCATCATGCACCATCTACAATTGAAAGGATAATGGAGCTGCAATGCTGCATTATTACAGAAAGTTCTCTTTTACAAGTACAGATATACCATCGGCATATCCATCTCTGTCGGTGCCTTCATTTCCCTGCTGTCAAAACCTTTGTCCAGCGGTTACCTCCAGACTCGACTTCCACTGCAGTCTTAGGTTGAATTTGTACAAAATTCATCCAGATCCTAACCCGTCTCCCTATATTTTCAGGCCTCGACTCCCAGTCCACCAAATTCTCTCCCTCATGTTTAAGTCCTCTTCCAGACTCCTCCCTTCCAAATCCTGTCAGCTCCTCAAGGACATTGTGTTCCTTCAATTTTCGCTTCAGAATATCCCCTGTTCCCTTGGCCCCACCATTGGCAGCTGTGCCTTAAACTACCGATGCCCTGAGCCCCGGCATTCCCTCCCTGAACTTCTCTGCTTTTCTGTCCCTTTTCAAGGCTGTTCTCTCTACGCTTGCAACCTTCGTAGCTGGGGTAACAGTGAGTGACAGGTGGATGGGTCGGAGTTTGAATAGGCTGGAGAGCTTTGAAGACCCTCGCCCAGGGGTAGACAAGTGAAGTCAGAATTAACCCCTACACTGATGAAATGTCTGGAAGTTCAAGGCCACTGGTTATGGAGTCCAGACTATCAGTGGCAGCGACATCGATGTGCTGCCGCACAGCCAGGGTTTGCACCCTGCAAAGTAGGAGCCTCGGAGGAGACACTTGGGCCACAGATATTCCACCCTAGAACATCCTACCTCCAGATGTTAGAGGTCCAATGCCGGTGAAGACTGCATCTGTCCCGGGGCAAGTTGGACCATTGGTACCAGGCGATGCAATAGTTGGCACCAAATGGACTGGGCCTTGAAAGTCACTGCCGCTCTAAACGTCTATGCCAGCAGCTCATTTCTGGGCTGTATGGGTGATCTGTGTGGCATCTCCCAGTCAGCTGCACAAAGGGAGGTCACAGATGCACTATTTGCAAGGGTCTACATGTCCATGAACTTGGACTGGGGCCAGGCGAGCCTGGACGCTAGGGCTATGGGCATTGCCCACATAACAGGCATGTGCCAGGCACAGAGTGTAATCGACTGCAGCCACATGACTCTGCGCTACCCATGGCAGAATGGGGCGCCATTTGTGAACCGCAAGAGATACCACACCCTCAATGTCCAGATCGTCCGTGACCATGCAATATACATCATGCAGGTGTGTGCCCGTTTCCCGGGTAGTATCCATGATACTCTTGGGGCGCTCGCTGATCTCAGCCACTTTTGAGGGAGAGCAGTGGTTGCAGGGATGGATCCGTGGGCAAAAGGGTACCCACTCAGATGGTGGCTGACGAAGCCAGTGTGGACGCTGGTCGAGCAGGCGATTGGACTGCTCAAGTTGCGGTTCTGGTGCCTGGAGAGATGGGGGGGGGGGGGGGGGGGGGGGGGGGGGCTCCAATACAGTCCCCAGAGAGAGGAACCATCATAGTGGTTTGCTGCATTCTGGACAACCTGGTGCTACAGCGGGCGAACAGCTGGATCAGGAGGACATGGAGAAGCGCCACAACTCCTTTGATGAGGAGGATGTTGAGGATGGTGGCGAGGGCATGGAGGAGGAGGAGGAAAGACCTCAGGCTATGATCAGGGCCCACAATGGGCATCGGTTTAGGGATGCCCTCATAGTCTCTTGGTTTGGTGACGAGCAGGACTAGGATGTGGAGACATCTTCGAACATGGGGTCTGGCATCCGCTCACTACAGTGGTGCTTGCAGGAGACCATCGCGATAGTCGCGCCATTCATAAGCAAGGTGCTAAAATGATTGGCGGGACAGCACGGTAGCATCGTGGTTAGCACAGTTGCTTCACAGCTCCAGGGTCCCAGGTTGATTCCCGGCTTGGGTCACTTGTCTGTGCGGAGGTTGCACGTTCTCCCTGTGTCTGCGTGGGTTTCGTCCGGGTGCTCCAGTTTCCTCCCACAGACCAAAGATGTGCTGGTTAGGTGGATTGGCCATGATAAATTGCCCTTAGTGTCCAAAAAGGTTAAGTGGGGATTACTGGGTTACGGGGATTGGGTAGAGATGTGGGCTTGAGTAGGGTGCTCTTTGTAAGAGCCGGTGCAGACTCGATGGGCCAAATGGCCTCCTACTGCACTGTAAATTCTATGATTCTATGACACTGCAGGAGAATGATAATGACTTGCAGTGAGGACAGAGCGATGCTCCTCTTATCCTCTGCAAAATGTCTAACACTTGCCTGACAGCTGAATGTGACCTGCCCAGAGAGGCTTAATGACACATCTCAACTGCTACGGCCTCCTCCGAGATCAGGGATCCCGGTGTCTTTCTCCACTTACTGATGAGGTGGACAGACTCTCAACACGCTTTTAGTCCTTGGCTTGATGGCACCATCTCCTCGGACAGAAGGCGATGGGCCTCCTCCATTCAGCTTTGGAGTCGGTGGAGGGATGCTGTCATCGCTTCCTGATGCTCGCGACTCTGCGTTTACAGCTCCAGTTCCCTGGCAGTCTGACCCAGGGGCGATCTGCCATCATCGGCCTGGGGCTCAGCAGCGTCCTGGATCCGGCATCCCTCCGAGTGTCAGATCCCCGGTACATTCCTTCCTCCGCCTACTACGGATCTTCAGCTGTGTGATGCTCACCAGTGAGTGACCCAGAAGCCCGTCTACTAGTTAATCCCACCAAGATTATCTGCACTGGCGCATGGTGCTGGTGGCAGCTGTGGCGCCTCTTCGATGCTGGTCTCCGAGATGACTCGCTCAGAGCTGCGCGGGTCTGTGGTGTCCAGAGGGCAGGAGGATGGGGGTCACCTTTGCAATTGCTGAGAACCCGCGAGGTGGTTGGGAGAAAAATCACCATGGAGGCGTGATGGAGGTGTGAAGGGGCGGAGCGGGAGACACGAGGAGACAGACTTACCCTGGCTGCACAAGAAAGGTTGTTCATGTTCATTCGGCACTGTATCCCCATCCTCTGATGGAGTGAGCTGGTGCTCACTATCACGGCCACAACCGGCCAGGTGGGAGTGGTGACCTTGCTTACTGGACATCTGGCTGATCATGGGTACAGAACGTCACACCTCTGCTCAATTCCATCCAGACATTTGGGGAGGGCTCCCTTCATGAAACGTAGCAACCATGCCCCGGACTGAACTTGGATCAAGTGCTGGGGATACTGTTTAAAAGGAGCACCCCACCTGATTACAGAGTTTTCTCGAGGCGAGTGATTCAGAGGCAAGTAGTTACAAGCACAGCCTGAATTATGTGGAAAAGAACATTTGTTGAAGAGGTGGAATATGCAGCGAGTTTTGCTGCCATCGGAATCGGTTTTCTCACCGGGATTGATATTTTGAAAATTTGTGAAAATTCCCCCCTAAAATCTACTAAATTGGAGGCGACGCAGATAACATTGTGTTTCAGAGTTGCTGCTCATCTCGAAGAGCATGTTATTCTTAAGAGTTACCACCCAAAGTTGCAAGAGACACATTCAGCCCCAAATGTTTGAAAGAAAACAATCATTTAAACCTGTGTAACGCTATAATCTCCCAGTGGCGCCAGGTGGCTGTGAGCATAGAGATATGTGGAAGTGTCAAACAGACCATCACTTTTAAAGGGCCATTGTCCGCCAACATCTGTGTGTAGAGTTCAGTCACACAACATTTTCACCCTGACAATGCCTCACAAGGGACGCATCCCGTTTATTCTTGAGATGTGGACAATATCAGCAGGGATCATTGTAATATCCCGACCGGGACCTGCGGGATGGGAATACTTGTCTTCCCCCTGCTCCTTGCGGAGTACAAGCTCCCCCGCTAGGGGCGGGGTTTCTCGATTACCCAATGTATATAAGGCCAGCCAGTAAGGCGCTGACCATAGAATTACCTGGTAGGGGCCAGGTTTATTTGTAAATAAAACTTTGTTCTTACTTTTACTCAGTTTGGACTCCCGCATCATTATTAAAGTCATATTTATTGCTCATCCCTAACTCTCAAGGGTAGGACTGGTTTCATGTGTTAAGCAGGGTTGCAGCAAAGGACATTCGTGAGTAATTGGATTTTACTTGAAACCTGCGTGCCTTTTAGGTGCTAACCCCCAAATTGCCACAATTATTTAATTCAATTATGCAGCTTGATATCCTGGGCATTTGAAACCTCCAGGGTACTGAACCAGGACCATAAACACTGTGCCACTGTGCCCAAGAGATGGAAAGTACGGCAGGTTGTATTTCCAGTTAAATAAAGAGAGATTGGTCAAATGACAAATAAGGTGAAGGCACTGCCCATTTGACCAGGAGATACATTGGATGAAGCAACTGATAAACCAACAGTAATTACAGAAAGATACCCTATTTAGAACTGGCCATACCTTTTCTTTTTCTTAATCCTGATCTCCTTGGATTTTTTATTGCCGATCAGCTCTTTTCCATCCTTATACCATTTGAAGGTGGGCTGCGGATAGCCTGAAATGGCTTCACATCTCAATACGAGCTTCTTCCCCTCGTTCACCACCACATCACTCTTCAGTGGTTTGATCTTTGGAGCTGAAGCTGTGAGGTAAAAGAGAAAAGGGCGGCCAGTTAGTCAGCTGTTTCCCCGAGAGTGAAGTAACGTGACTATTCATAGCGACAGGTGTCAGCCATTCCATTCCTCCTGTTCATTACGTTAAACTGACTGGAGTAATACAAAGACCATGTGTGATGGCAATATCCCGTGGATTTTCAACTGGTCGTGAGAAAACCCAAATGCCCACCCCATGACCAAAAATGCCGAATTTTCATCTCCTTTGATTCTGAAGCTCAACATCGGCTTCTGCAATTGCAACTGGGCCCGGAGCTCAGCTCAAAGTGGGCAGCCATGAATTGACTGTCCATTTTAAACTGGATCTCCCCGAAGGTGTATTAAAGGAAGCCAAGTCCCTTTCTTCTCTTTCACACTATCTCCCCAACAAAGCTCACTCACACTGGAGGCGGCACGGTGGCACAGTGGTTAGCACTGCTGCCTCACAACGCCAGGGTCCTGGGTTCGATTCCGACCTCAGGTGACTGCCTGTGTGGAGTTTGCAATTTCTTCCCGTGTCAGCATGAGTTTCCTCCGGGTGCTCCGATTTCCTCCCACAGTCCAATGATGTGCAGGTTAGGTGGATTGGCCATGCTAAATTTCCCCGTAGCATCCAAAAGTTGGGTGGGGATATATGGCTAAAGCGGGAATTGGGCCTAGGTGGGATACTCTTTCGAAGGGTCAGCACAGACTCGCAGGGCCGAATGAGCTCCTTCTACACTGTAGGGATTCTGTGATGCCAGTAACTAAAACAATCTCAAAGAGACAAAATCAGCAGGGTGAAGGAAACTAATGTTGTTTTAAACGTGGTATACTTAAGATCGTATCCAAGAACTTTGGGCCATGATGCAAATTGAGGCCTATTTCTTTTCTTCATCTCTGGCACTAGATTGAACAAGCAAAGCATTGCCCATCTCATGGACTCCCCCATTAATGACAGGACCCTCTTGGAAAAGCAATCACTTAAGTTAATAGAACTGTGCAAGAAAGAGAGATTTATGAAAATGTAAATAATTAATTATGATACACTAATAATATGATAGAGTGATTATGATATTATATGATAAGATGATCCCACTTGTAGCAGAGACAAAAACTAGAGGCTATTAAATATAAGCTCGTCACTAATAAATTCAATAGGAATTCAGGAAGAACATCTTTATGGCAGCATTGAGGGCAGCACGGTAGCATTGTGGATAGCACAATTGCTTCACAGCTCCAGGGTCCCAGGTTCGATTCCGGCTTGGGTCACTATATGTGCGGAGTCTGCACATCCTCCCCGTGTGTGCGTGGGTTTTCTCCGGGTGCTCCGGTTTCCTCCCACAGTCCAAAGATGTGCAGAGTAGGTGGATTGGCCATGATAAATTGCCCTTTGTGTCCAAAATTGCCCTTAGTGTTGGATGGGGTTACTGGGTTATGGGGATAGGGTGGAGGTGTTGACCTTGGATAGGGTGGTCTTTCCAAGAGCCGGTGCAGACTCGATGGGCCGAATGGCCTCCTTCTACACTGTAAATTCTATGGTAATCTATGGAGAGAGTGGTTAGAATGTGGAACTTGCTGCCACACATCGTTGAGGCGAATAGAATAGATGCATTTGAAGGGGCCCTGGTTAAGACATGAGGGAGAATGGAATAGAAGGATATGCGGATAAAGTTAGGTGGAGGCAGATAGAAGGAAGCTGGTGTGGAGCATTGATGCCGCAATGGAAATGTCGGGCCGAATGGACTGGTCCGGTGATGAGCGTTCTCGGCAATTTGAGTAAAACTGCAGGTCTTTTAGAATTCAAATGTGCATTTGTAAGTAAAATTCAGACAGGGAGAATTTATTTTGAGCGCTGCATTAAGATCGATATAAAAGCACTTATCATTTGGGAGAAAACTGACAGAGATCTCGCTGATTGGCGTTCCTATGAAGTCAATATTTGGAGCTTTTCAATAGCCAAAGCTCAACTTTCATTAATTGCTTTAATTACAAAGACACCTGGAAGCCAATTATATGCATCGTCCTCATTATAGTCGTCACTGGCCCAGCTGCCTCGAGATCCCGCAACATCTGCACCAATATAACCCACACACTCCTCATTAACAAACAGTTCAAATGTGCGGCACTGAAGTGTTGTGCTCATTTAAATTCAATTATCTTCAAAACGTTCAAGCAAAAGCTTTTCTTTTTAGAATAAAAACAAATATCTTGGAAGGCGTTCAAAATGGCAGAAGCACAACAACCTCATTTTGGTAATCAGGACGAATTAGCCATGAGGACCCTGAAATTACACTGTGGGATATCAATGCACAAACTCCTAACCTGTTCAACTGCAATTCCTCTCTCTCTCTCTCTGCTGGTCTCTCAGGCACATTAACACACTTTTGTTTCGATTTTAAAATTTGCGTTGTGTTCAAGTCCCTCCATGGCTTCGCCCTGCCCCATCTCCCAAAACCTCCCCAGCCCTACAACACTCCCAGATCGCGATGTGACTCCAATTGTGGTCTCTCCCAGTCGTAAACCATCAGCGGCCGTCTCTTCAGTTGCCTTGGCCCTAAGCTCCGGAATTCCCTCCCAAACTTCCCCGCCTCTTTCCTTCCCCTTTCTGAAGACTCTCTTTTCTGACCAGCTCAGCCCCAATATCATCTTATTTGGCTTGGTGTCAAACTCTGTTCGACAACTCTTCTGTTAATGACATCAAGATGGTCTCTTTCTCTGAAGGCGCGAGAGAAATGCAAGTTGTTGTTGCTGGATACTAGTTTCCAAGGTTGAAATCAAAAAGCCAAGAATTTCTCCTCCATCTCAAACCCCTTTAAAAAAAAACTATACCGTACATGTATTGCCTCAATCTCAATGCAGCACCCCTCCCCTCACCCCCGCCCCCACTCTCACATCAGGCCATCTATCTTTAAAGTTGCTGAATCATGTTGCAATCTCTCCAAGCCACACTTTAATATCAAACACATTCTCCCTCTCTTCAGTTCTGAAGAAAGGTCAAAAGGACTCGAAACATTAGCTCTGTTTTCTCGCCTTACAGATGCTGCCAGGCCTGCTGGGTTGTCCCAGCATCCTCTGTTCTTGGTGACCAAGAATTCTGTTGCCCTCCTCAAAACCCTGGGCGAAATTCTCCGGAAACGGCGCGATGTCCGCCGACTGGCGCCCAAAACGGCGCCAATCAGACGGGCATCGCGCCGCCCCAAAGGCGCGGAATGCTCTGCATCTTTGGGGGCCGAGCCCCAACATTGAGGGGCTAGGCCGACGCTGGAGGAATTTCCGCCCCGCCAGCTGGCGGAAAAGGCCTTTGGTGCCCCGCCAGCTGGCGCGGAAATGACATCTCCGGGCGGCGCATGCACGGGAGGGTCAGCGGCCGCTGACAGTTTCCCACGCATGCGCAGTGGAGGGAGTCTCTTCCGCCTCCGCCATGGTGGAGACCGTGGCAGAGGCGGAAGGGAAAGAGTGCCCCCAAGGCACAGGCCCGCCCGCGGATCGGTGGGCCCCGATCGCGGCCCAGGCCACCGTGGGGGCACCCCCCGGGGCCAGATTGCCCCGCGCCCCCCCCCCCCAGGACCCCGAAGCCCACCCACGCTGCCTTGTCCCGCCGGTAAGGTAGGTGGTTCAATTTACGCCGGCGGGACAGGCAATTTATCGGCGGGACTTCGGCCCATCCGGGCCGGAGAATCGAGCAGGGGGGCCCGCCAACCGGTGCGGCGCGATTCCCGCCCCCGCCAAATCTCCGGTGCTGGAGACTTCGGCAACCGGCGGGGGCGGGATTCACGCCAGCCCCCGGCGATTCTCCGACCCGGCAGGGGGTCGGAGAATGTCGCCCCCTGTCCCCATCCACCCTCCTCCACACACCACTGCGCCTCCCCTCTCCCCACTCAATAAACCTACCCCAATCAATATATCGGGGCCATGGACTCAGAATCTTTGGGATAAGGGGAAATCACTCGGTGGGTTATGGATATTTTAAATTCTAGCTGTCCCAGATAGCTGTGGATGCTCCGTCATTGGCCAGAATTATCAGGTCCTGCCCGCTAGGGGGACCATCTGGCTCTTCCCACCACATCCCAAAGTCAATGGACCTTTAGCTGGTTGGCAGTCGCCGCTAGTGTGGGAACCCATCATGGCAGGCCTGCAAATCCCACCCACTGAGTGCATTCAAACCTGAGTACAATAAATCCTTGGATGTTAGGGGCATCGAGAAATATGGCGGTAAGGTGGGAAAGTGCCGATGAAGGAGAAGATTAGCCATGATCTTACTGAATGAAAGAACAGGCCATGGGGCTGTACGGCCTTCCCCTGCCCCTACTGCTGCTGTGCCTTCAACAAGCCTCCTTCAAAAAGCTGAGAGAGACAAGGCTCTTGGTGGCTGATCTCACTGGTGGGCAGTGATGAATAATTTTGCAACGGCAATCTGTATGGCCATGAATCTCCAGATGAATTAGATGTGGAAAGTTAATGCGAGAGAGGAAACCAAGTTGAAAGCACGAGTTGTATCAGCATGCACACAGCAGTACGCAGAATGGTCAAGGGAAATTAACAAAAAATGATTGTCTGGGCAAAGGGTCATTAATGAAATTGCAGTAGCTTGTCGAGTGGCAAACGGTACATTAACATCCAAGGGTGTCAGGATTTCAAATGAGAATTAAATTATAATTAAAATAATTGCACCACGCGTAATTAAGCAAACCTCCACCCCAACCTTAGTGGAAGCAACAAGGGGAAGGTCCCATGTTGGGCATTAGAAGGATATGATTCTTGGCATCTCAAGGCTCGTCCACCGTGACTTCAGCCATGCCTCATAGTGATAGCTGTTACAAATCTACCCACAGTCAATCAAGTCAAGAGAACTGCAAGACGAAAGCTGTGTTGCAGTACTTCCAGTGTTATTCTTGATTCCGTTACAAGCACTCACAGTTCAGGACTCGATGAGTACATAACCCACGCCAATGTTTCGAGACGGTACAGTGCTGCACTGTCTGAGGCTCCACCATCGGACATACCTTTAAATGAAAGCACCTTCTACCTGTGTAAAGATCCCACAGCAGTATTCAAATGGATTGAGGGAGAATATTGCTTCACAGCGCCAGGGACCTATGCGGAGTCTCTCTGTGTCTGCATGGGGTTTCCTCCCACACATCCCGAAATATGTGCTTTTTAGGTGAATTGGACATTCTGAATTCTCCCTGTGTACCCGAACAGGCGCCGTAGTGTGGCGACTAGGGGCTGTTCACAGTAACTTCTTTGCAGTGTTAATGTAAGCCTACTTGTGACAGTAATAAAGATTATTATTATTATTTCCTGGCCTGCAGTCTTCCTCCAACAAAAACACATCAACTGGCCACTTATCTCACTGCTTTCATGGGGCTGCCCTGTGTGTAAACACTGCAAAAATGACTACACTTCAGAAGTAATTAATTGGCTGGGAAGTGTCCTAAGGATGTGAAAAATGCTATATAAATGCAAGTTGTTTCATTGTAAAGATAATGGGAATATATTTGGAACTTCCAACAGAATTGTGCAGATGACAGACAGGAAAACATCCTCCATCGTATTGAGATGGCAACACAGTGGTTAGCACTGCTGCCTCATAGCGCCAGGGAGACGGGTTTGATTCTAGCCTTGGATGACTGGCCATGTGGAATTTTCACATTCTCCCTGCGTCTGCGTGGGTTTCCTCCGGGTGCTCCGCTTTCCTCCCACAGTCCAAAGATGTGCAGTTTAGGTGGATCGGACATGGTTAATGCACGGGGTTACGGCGATAGCGTTGGGGACCGGGCTCGTTCGGAGGGTCGGTACACACTTGATGGGCCAAATGGCCTTCTTCTGCACTGTGGGAATCTATGGAGTGATTATCAGCATTGGTTTACTTCACCTTCCACCTCACTGCAGGCAGTCTAACTCCTGTGCCACCTCTCCCTACAGGAAAGTTACTTTCACCAAAGTAACAGCATGATCACTGATATTCCCTCTGCCTGGAAGATCCCATGTCCCTGAACACAGACTCGGGGCAATCTGCCCTACTGGGCACAAATAGTTTACAAGGATTCTGGTTCCTGGCACAGACACATTCCCTTTTGATAACTGCAACAAAAAAATCCTAAATAAATCACTAAAAGATATCCATCACAAGACGAGGATGAACTGTTCAATACAGATATGGCCATTCACACGGATTACTCAGAAGGATACTCAAGGTTAACTGGTCTTGCAAGATATTTGATATTGGTTATAACAAGAAACTACACAACAATATGATTCTCAATGTCACAATGCCAGTGCTTTATCAACTGTGTTTATTGTCAAAAACCTCTCCGCACGGCTTGTACTTCAGCAGACAGATTGTGGAGAGGGCCAAGAATGCTTGAAAGTTCCTCACTCTTCCTTTTGGAAGAAGACCAAGGCATCATCTCAGGACCAACAGCAACTGCAGCCAAGCAAACACGTGGCCGGATACCCTTCTGAAGCCCTGATAAGCTTGTCAGCAGAACATGGACGGGTGATTAGTCCTGCCAATGTAAATACTTTGGGAAACTTTTGCAATTGTGTACAACCAACCACATTTCCGCCCATTCATTCCACTTGAGGAAGTCCGGTGAACTAGTCTGTGACACCCCGGGCTGCTGCCCTGCACTTGACCGAATTGGCTCATTGTATATATGAGCCATTGCTTTCAAAGTCAGAGTGCACGAGAGGGGCAAAATAGCGACTGAGCTGAACAATGAGATTAATGCACAGTGAGCCATTGTCATTTACGGTCAGACTGTGTTTTAGTCCCTTGAGAGCATCACTCGTGAGGCAGCAAACAGGAACCAAGGTACCCTGTGGTGTGTGAATACAGGTGTCAGAATCTGGCAAGTGGATGCAAGGAAACTCGTACAAGTACAGACAGTCTATCCAGTCAGTTCTTTAAGAGATTTTATCATACTGCTGTCAATATAACAACATTGTGCTGGAAAATAGTTGCTATGCAATGCTGCACTTTGATTTGTTGAAGTGTTCCGCAGAAAGAAATGCCTGAGAAACCTAACTCAACCATAGACAAGTCCTCCTCCAAATTTATCTACCTTCTAATTATGAATAGAAATACTATACTGTGAAAATTAAACAACTCAGGTCGTTATGAATGGAGAGCTGGGGAAGGTGCGGAGGAATCACCTGGAAAATCCAATCTTAACAGCAGGCTCTCACTGTGACTTGAGGCATATTCCTGGCACTTGGAAGGGATTGATCAGCTTCAGGTTAGTGATCTCCTAGCCCAGGATCCAGCTCCTGGTGGCCTGACGCCTCTCATTGACATTCCAGACCATTGGAGCCCGGACCATCGAGTCCCATCTTCCTATTTAAACTAGGATCCCACCTTCATAGAATTATAGAAACCCTACAGCACAGAAGGAGGGCCTTCAGCTCATCAAGTACGCACTGGCCCAATTTTCTTTGCCTCACCACTGACAGCCGTGCCTTCAGCTGACTAGGCTGAAAGCTCTGGAATTGCCTCCTTGAGCCTTTCAGTCTCTCGCTGTCTCCCTTTCGCTCCTTAAAACCTACCCTTTTGAGCAGACTTTTAGCTGTCCCTCCTCATACTTTCTTTGGCTTGGTGCTAATTCTGGCTAATTGTGCTCCTACGAAGCACCTTGTGGACATTTTTCTATGTTGAAAGGCGCTGTTAAAATGCAAATTGTTGGTGCAGCGTGTGAATTCGAAGGTGAATGATGGGAGAGGGGTCATGCCAACAGGGTCATCATTATGGAAAGGTTGCCCCATTATTCAACTTGATGCGATCATATAATAGCAACAAATATCTAAAGCACATTGCTTCAGGGAGAATGTGTAGATGCTGATTGCAGGATTGCTTAGCTCTGTCTCACACATTTAATTCCTTGGCCATAATGAAGGAAAGACTTGGGCACTACCAGTTTGTTACGCCAATAAGATTGCATGCTATTTCGCTGTTGACCTTTGACTTGTTCAAGATACTAACCTGCTCATCATGGGCTGCATGTGTCCCAATTTGTTCCCGTGTGGCTTTAAGCCTCATTTGACACTGTTTCTCGAGGTACATTTGTCCTGTGACAATGAAGGGCATGCAAGAAGTCGAACAGGATCTTCATTAAGGAAATTTTGTCTCCATTATTCATCAAGTGATTCCCATTTGACGTGGTCGGTAAATTAACAACAATCTCATCTGCTACTTGAAAAAAAAAACTTTCCTTCACTGAAAATATATGATTTAAAAAGAAAAGCTACTCTTATAGCTTCTTGGCAACAGATTGTTGCAGTGGATCCGACGTGATGATCAAAAGAGAGAAACCTGTTCTGGGAATATAACCAGCCCAGAGGTTCCTCAAGGAGCGTGGCAACAGCCGATTACATTTGTCAACTGATGTTATTTTGGCCACTACCATAACGTTGAGAAAAACAGTGCGCTGAAGGTCACTATCTATTATGACCGTGATTAGCTTTGCTGCTCCCCACTTATATATTTTTTTCTTCCTCAACATTTGGATGCAGACTAAGGCTGGGCTCTGGATCCATCAGCAAACTGTCAACACCCATTATTCCTATCTCACACCATTTTCATTGCACTGAGTGCCAACTGCTTGACTATGACTATACTGTACAGACATGGCTGCCCGGCACATGTGCCAATTGGCCAAGGGTGACCGTCCTTGACCTCTGTCAATGTGTCTTTAATGAAACTCAAATTATTTCCGGGATGTCTCTTTTGGCGAGTCCCTCAGGCTGCAATGTACACCTGCACTGTCCAGCGGGGGTATATTAGATAACGGTTGAGAGTGGAAACCACGGGGGGGGGGGGTCTCTCCAGGGGTTATTGAGGACAAGCAAACTCAGCAATGGCTTGTGAGGTAAACAGCTGGAAGCATTAGTTCCTTGTGAAGACTTTTACTCTATTTGAAAAGAGTTGAAATTGTCAACCATCATGCAGCTGATCGTCAGGTGGAAATGCACATCAACTGATGACAATCTTACATAGAAAATCAAAGCAGGAGGAGGCCATTTGGCCCTTCAAGCATGCTCTTGGTCGGTAATGCTTTCAGCAGTTGAATAGCTTGTTGACACTTACCAGTGAAGAGCTGTGGTTTGTGCAGGGCTCCCTGCAACTGGGATCTTGGGAGGAACAGAGAGGGGGGATCTCGGGGAGAAAATTTGGAAAACGGATATACAAGAGCATCAGAAGGAATGTTTGCCAATGACTGATGTACCTCAGCAACGATCAATAACTACTGCCAGTGACATCGGCAGAATGTCTTTAAACCTTAAATAAGTGATGAGCCGATTTCTAATGACGATGACAAATATTGACTGAAACCAGATGGTGCTGGGCCAGAGAACAAAACACACCAAGATGGCTCGGACAGTGGGGTTAGCGCACTGCCTTCTGACCTCTGGGGAATGGGTTTGAGTTCAGCCCAGGTTGACGGGATGAGAGCCTGGCGGGTGAGGTTAGCTTGTGTTAGGGCTGCGCTCATGCTGCATGCTAATCTGTTACCACTCGTAGAGCAATCTCGCTTGAGTTGGAGGAGGGACCTCTTGAGGTTTTCGGAGTGAGTGACAGTTCTGGAACAGAGCAAAGGGAGTTCTCCTCTACACGACTTGAGGGAGCACAGTACCGATAAGAGAAACACATTTTCTCACTGAAGAAAAAACAGAAAACAATAGAGCCAAATAATGCTGTAGCTTCTGTCTTGATCACAAGCTGCAGAAATGAAGGAAGTCTGATATTGGTAAGCTTTAAGATCAATTGACATTTAGCAAAGTCATGTATAAAGCCTAATTGTGTCACGGATTTAATGTATGAGTGTAACAGAAGGAGATCAAGCACTAAACATTCTGGTCAGGCATCACATCCTTCATTAATGGACAGGTTACCAGACAGAACACTGACTTCCAGCGCGCTGCGATGCCTCGCATTCAGAGCTGTCTGCCTCAGTTAGATGAGTTTATCAGCTTGTCTGGAAGATAAGACCATGACACAATACAAAACCTGGTATTTACTGTCTGGTGAATGGGTATGGCCGCAGAATCGGAGCTGCACGGTTTAGAATTATTCACAACCGCTTTTTATGAATGAGAAGCGGCCATGGTGGCAGCTGAGCAGAATGTAAGTCTGTAATTCGGCCCACACTGGTCCAATTCTTACTGATGACAGAATCAGCAACAGTTGCAACATAGAGGGTGACAATTTTGTCCGTCACGCCTCTCCGCTGGTCCTTTGAAAGTGCGGCTGTGCTTAAACCCACAACCTGCTTTTTGTCTGTAACCCTGCAAGTTCCACATCCACAAGGGTCATAGAGGTCTACAGCACAGGAAAGGCCCTTCGGCCCATCGCGTCGACACCAGTCAAAAACAACCACCTGACCATTGTAACCTGCCAACTCCTTTAAAAAGGTGCAATCAGCTTCCACCCACTTTTCAGGTAAAGAGTTCCAAACACGGACAGCTCTGCCCAAACATTACTCCGCACCTTCTGTCGAAATCTTTTACCAAGGATCTTAAATCTATGTCCTCTGATTATGGACTCACTCATCAAAGGGAATTGTTTTTTCTCTCCCTGCTCTCTATCGAAACATCGCATCGCACTGTAAACCTCTATTAGGCACTTCTTAAGGTGAACAGCCCTAACTTTTCCAACTTCATTTCTTCAATAAAAGCAAAATCCTGCAGATGCTGGAAATCTGATCTAAAATCAGAAAATGCTCGGAACCCTCTGCAGGCATGGCAGCATTTGTGTAGAGAAACAAGGTTAACGTCCGAGTCCGTATGACTACGTCTCCAAGGAGCTCTAAAAAAGGGTCATACGGACTTGAAACGTTCACTGTTTCTCTCTCCAGAGGGGTTGCCAGCCCTGCTGAGTTTTTCCAGCATTTTCTGTTCACACCTCTCTAACGCAAGATAGCAAATAGCCACTAGATCAGTGGCACACCATAGAAAATTACTGGCTAGCCACAGGCGAGAACAGACATTGTTGTATTCACGTGTCATGATTATCGTGGTTATGCTTCTGAATTATTTGATAAAATAGAGACTCCTGCAATGCAGGTAAACGTACGCCGGTGTATATGTTTACTTCATAAAGATCTGCCATCATTCTCGAATCAAAGAAAGTAAGGCAGCAATCAAAAACAAAATGCTCGCATGCTTTGCTTTTTGACACCGTTTTGCCAACAAGCGGATGGAAAGGTTAAAGTTCACATGGGTATGCCAAGCAAATGTTAGCATTGAGATCACTCGCCCAGTGACGGCATCTATTAACTAATTATTGCAATTAGTCAGATCTGACTTCTTAATTAGCTTCAGACCACACTGTGCAACATCAGAGAATTTACGTAATATTCCAAGAGGATTAAAGAATGCTGCCACACAGAGTAAAGATTGCTACATCTTCTGTATGGATAGATCGAGCTACTGTGGTGAACCCTCTGCCCAGACCACCTTATGGAAGGGAAGTGCTGAAATTAGCTATTCCTTAGCAACAAAGAGAGTACAGTAATAACCAACCCCAATTCGAAAGAGCTTAAGTAATAGGGCAAAGAAATAGTTCAGCAGAATAGTCAGATTGGACTTGAAACATAAGAACATTAAGAACTAGCTATGATGTGGAGATGCTGCCGTTGGACTGGGGTGAGCACAGTAAGAAGTCTTACAACACCAGGTTAAAGTCCAACAGTTATGTTTCAAATCACTAGCTTTCGGAGCGCAGCTCCTTCCTTGGGTAAGAACTCGGAGCAGGAGTAGATCACCTGGCCTCTCGAACCTGCTTCGCCAGTCAATAAGATCATGGCCGAAATTTGTGTGGACTCAGTTCCACTTACCCGCCCGCTCATCATAGCCCTTAATTCCTTTACTGTTCAAAAATCTACCTATCTTTGCCTTAAAAACATTCAACAAGGTAGCCTCAACTGCTTCACTGGGCAGGGAATTCCACAGATTCACAACCCTTTGGGTGAAATGAAATGAAATGAAAATTGCTTATTGTCACAAGTAGGCTTCCAATGACGTTACTGTGAAAAGCCCCTAGTCGCCACATTCCGGCGCCTGTTTGGGGAGGCTGGTACGGTGAAGAAGTTCCTCCTCAACTCAGTCCAAAATCTGCTCCCCTTATTTTGAGGCTATGCCCCCTCGTTCTACTTTCACCCGCCAGTGGAAACAACCTCCCTGCTTCCATCTGATCTATTCCCTTCATAATTTTATATGTTTCTATAAGATCCCCCCTCATTCTTCTCAATTCTAATGAGTATCTCCCTTCGAAGATACTTATGTAGTTACATTGTATATGTTGTGTTGCCCTATTATGTATTTTATTTTATTCCCTTTTCTTCTCGTGTACTTCATGATCTGTTGAGCTGCTCGCAGAAAAATACTTTTCACTGTACCTCGGTACACGTGACAATAAACAAATCCAATTCAATCCAATCCAATCCAATCCAAGATGTGGACAGGCCTCCTGAGTTTTTCCAGCATTTTCTACTTTTATTGCATATGAAAAACATCACTGTCGGCAATGTTTTCGAACACGGTTACTGGAGGGTGGCAAGGTTCAAATATTTATGCTGTATAAAATACAGAATGGGAATCAGGTGCAATTAAATTTTTTCCCTCCCGTGAGGCGAAGCAAGGAAATTGGACAAAAATGTTCTCCAGCCCGTGATCCATTTTGAAGTTATTACTTTCCCTTGTCCCCAGGTGAAACCCTAACGGGGACTTGTGGAGCTGGTCTTTGCTTTTGACCCTCAGTGCCTGAATCGCATCAATCGTCCCCACTGGAAAACACAAGTACAGATCCTGCGGAAAACAACCCTCTCTTGTAAATATTCGCCGGCCTACACAGACACAATATAGGGTTATGCAATTTCATTAAATAGTGGGCTTTGAACATGTACTTATTGATTCAACTGGATGTATAGAGCAGGAGGGGAAATTACCACAGTGGATAATGTTCAATGCAAAGGAAAGCAATGTGGGATGTATGTGTATTGGCTCCTGTGACAGTATTTCAAAGCAGTCAAAGCATAGGCAGCCAATATCCTCTAACGCAGAAACAAATACAGGGAGCTATGTCTGCACAGGCAAATATCAATTGTGTCAAATCTAATTGTTACTGTTTCTATGATTCTATTAAAGACTATTAATTTCTATGTAGAAATATATATTAATATACTCATTTGAAGCATGGACTGTGGCTAGCCATATTGCAAAATGAGATTCCCTCTCTGGTTGTCTGCTGCAGCATTTTGGCAGCATCACTGTGCTTTATGGCTGGCTACCCCTGTATACCTGCTGATTCCTCCTCGGTTCCACATGAGTCGATGCAATGTAACCTTCACCAAAGAAGGTCACCTCCAGTTGCTTCAAAACTCTGCCAGCTCGCACAGCCCTCGGAGTGCTTTCACAGATCACCTCAGAATGCCGACGCCTCCGAGGTGAATCCCCGGTGCTGCAACTGGGGTGACCCTTCCCAACTCCCACCCTTTCTGTCCCCCATCTCTGAGTGAAGGATTGCGAAGGGCAGTAGATTCAGCTGCTCAAATAGCGCCTCCTTCCTTTGTTTGGAAATCTAGGAGGGGAGGAGCAAAACATTACACCTCAGAGTTCGACAAACTGAATGTGGGACAGAACTCCCATCAGAGCATATGGTGAATTTAGTTGCTCAGATTTCAGAAATCTGGAATTAAGATGCTTAGTAATGGTGACCATGAAAATATACTGAGCTGTGAAAACGTACCTGGTTCACAAATCTCCTTTGGGGAATCAAATTCTACCACCTTATCTGACCTGGCCTATATGTGACTCTGGACTCACAGCAAAGGGATTAACTCTTAACTACACTGTCAGGCATCTGAGTAGGCCACTCAGGTAGTTTACCATCACCCTCTCAAGGGGAATCGGGGCGTGGCAATAAACGCTGGCCTTTACAGAGAGGTGAGTGAATAGAAAAATAAATCAGGAGAGCATGCAGTCTGCTTGTAGAGAGGTCGGATAAAGGTTACCTCAGAGTGTCACTGAAAATATTTCTGCCACTGATAGTGGGACTCTGAGCCTTAATCAATGTTACATAATTTACATGTGTAGCCTGTGGGCCCCACTTTCTTCAGGGATTAATTGACATTGACCTTTTTTGTTGTCTGCCCCACTGAAGGTGCGGTTCTCACAGGATTATGACAGAGGAGCATTTGCAGCTGAAGCATATCCCTGGTTCTGATGGTTTACCAGTGTTGGACGTGTTTTACCATGGCATGTTTATTATTCATTCTTTGCGAGTGGGCCTCATTGGCGAGATCAGCACATATTGCCATCCCCAGTTGCCCCGAGAAGGTGATATCTTGGCTGCTGCAGTCCTTTATTGAGCTTTGATACAACAAAATGGCTTGCTAGACCACCTTCAGTGAGTAATTAAGAGTCAGCCACAATGGTGTGGGGGGGTCAATGCCCCACGTAGGCCAAACCCAGGTAAAGACGGTAGCTTTCCCCCCCCTACACGGTACAAGTGAAGCGTTGCATTTTACACCACTCAGAAAGCTTCACAGTTACTTATGCTGAAATCAACTTTCTTTTATTATTTTCAGGTATTTTCCAATTTAATTCAAGTTCTCAGACTGCAATGGGATCTGAACTGGATCGTGCACAATATTCCACTGCAAATGTGAAGCCGTGAGTAACTTATTTTCGACAACAAGCTGGATCTACTGCACCCCAGTCAATTTGAGATTTGCATCAATTCGAGACAGGAATGCTACATCGTGCGATACGTCAGAGAGGGATGAATAGAAAGTTCACTCTGGAGGGAGGGAGGTGGGACGAGGTGGAGGGCGGTGGGACGGGGTGTGGGGGGGAACTGGATGATGAACCACCACATCACCAAGAAAGGAGGGAGAAGAAAGAACGGAACCACTCCAAAATATTGCAATCAATTTGAAGAAACCCTGGACCATTTTTTAAGAAAGACACAAGTCCTACACTATAGAACTTTAATACAATTAAATGATGGGGCCCTTTATTTTAAAAGATTAATCGAATTCCAATTTAAAACATTTGATATTCCAAAACTATTTGAAACATTAACAGGCCGTAATTTTTATAATTATGTACTCGCCTTTATTTTTTTGTAAACCTCACAATTGTTTTAAAAAAGAGACCTACTATTGGATTTACCTTTCTGTGTCGCTTACAAGTCGCAAATGGTAAGCATGCTTAATTAAAATACAGATACTGAGATATATGGTTGGGGGGAGTGTTATTAATGCCATAATATCTTACATTGAAAACCCCCTTACGGCACCACCTACAGGTATAACCAATATTGCATAGAATGTGGGTGGCCCATTTAATAGATGTTAATACATTCTGGGTTTATCGTTTCATAGAGAAAAGTAATTTGGAAAGCAGGGAGATAGAGTAGATTTGAACCTGGCAGTGTTTCTACAATCCAAGCCAATTAGCTGGGCAATGAAAAGCTGAGACACCACAACACCACCGCTGGCGGGAGGGTATAATGGAACCTGACAAATTAACGTGGACAGTTTCCAATACAAATCGGGACTTGGAAATTTCTAATGGGATTGCAACGGTTGAAGAAGGCAGCCCACCACCACCTTCTCAAGGGCATCTAGGGATGGGCAATGAAATGCTGGCCTAGCCAGCGACACGACAACCATATCCTGTAAAATTAATTTTTAAAAATTGGGAAAGTGGGCAACTGGACGATTTCTGACATGTTACAGATGAGCAGAGCAGAGCAAATGATACATTTCCTGAGATGGAATTGATTTGTGTTTCAAGAAATAGCCACGTTTTAGCTTCAATTCCTGGCTCGCAAAAGTGTCCGGAGTGAGAAAACCCATGTTTTATGTACCATACACATTTTAATTTGTGGACACAGTGCAACCTAACGTGGAGCATATAGACCCCTGACTGTACATGTTCAACTTGACTGCATTCTACACCCCGTCTCGCCTCATCGCCCTTTATAATTATACTTGATGCCTTGAATTTTGTCTCTGGCCAGTGCGCTATTTCACATGTACTTCACCTTTCCAAAAGGTGTAGCTGGAAATTGCACAGAATTCTGCTGCCTCGCTGTCCTTCACTGTCACAAGAGAGAACCTGTGTTGAATAAAGATGCAACCAAGCAAAGTGCAATTTTCTTATTTTCAATCATCATAGTTGTTGCTCGCGGGGCTGTCAGGCCTTTGAGGAATATCTGATTTTCAATCAGAGCACAGTTCCCTCTGTAAATCCCACTGCTATTCTCCCGGGCAACATGACAATGATGGATGAACTAATGAGAAGATGGTTAAAATGTGAAAGTAGGCTAGCCAGATGAAGCCATTGCTGCAGGTTTCCTTATTTGTTGCTATTTCAAATGGACTATCCAGCTGCTGAAGTGCTTATGCACAGAACGTCACATCTGGGAACAAACTCAAATTGAAGGGGCGGCTCTGCTTTTCTGCCCATATGTCTTGAGTTCTGGGAAGTCACGGATTCATGCTCAAGATTTGCCTCTTAGGAGCAACCTTTCTCCAGTTGGGTTGTCCCAGATCTGGGAATCACTGTGGCATTTCCTGTGTCTGTCACCTCTTGTGCTGATCCCTGGTTTTCATGGGGCTGTGACAGGTTAGTATTTTCACACATATATGTTCAGCATGTCTAGCACTAAGGTTAGCATACATTGTGGAAGGGGATAGGGGAGGGAATGGGGAGATAAAATTATCAAATGTTGACCCAAAGGACTAATTTCCCCCTCCAGGCCCAACATGCTCACCAACGTTGTTCTTAAACGCCTTGGTTAGGAGCAGCTCCTGCTGTCCAATAGCATAACAGCCTAGACAATTCTGGATTATCAGTATATTTAATTGGAGAGAAACAAAATAGACTTGCATTTATGTAGCACCACTAACGGCCAATGGACATCCCAAAGTGCTTTACAGTCAATGCAGTACTTTTGAAGTGTAATCACTGGCGTGAAGTAGGAAATTTGGTAGCCAATTTCCGCATAGCAAGATACCACAAGCAGCAATGTGATCATAACAGACAACTGAGGGACAAATATTGGCCAGGATGCAGGGATAAGTCCCCTGCTCTTCTTCAAAATAGTGCCGTGGGCCCAGAGAGGGCAGAAGGGGCCTCGATTTAACATCACATCCAAAAGGGCACGTCGCACTCCCTCAGTACAGCACTGGCGTGTTGGCCTTAATTTTTGCACTCGACGCCTCTCGTGGGGCTTGAACCCACAGCACTCTGACGCAGGCAAGAGGACTTCTAACTGAGCTGCAGACAGCCTCACCTGAAGGCCACAGACAGGCACTTTCCAGCAGAGGCTACAGTGGAGTAATCAAGGAGGAACCCTGACATTGCCTGGGGCAGAAATGAAATGAAATGAAATGAAAATCGCTTATTGTCACAAGTAGGCTTCAAATGAAGTTACTGTGAAAAGCCCCTAGTCGCCACATTCCGGCGCCTGTTCGGGCAGGCTGGTACGGGAATTGAACCATGCTGCTGGCCTGCCTTAGTCTGCTTTCAAAGCCAGCGATTTAGCCCTGTGCTAAACAGCCCCGAGAAGCCAGTTGCAGGGACCCAGCTGCAGAAACTGACTTGAGCACGCAAGGCGCAAGATAAATGACTTGAAAGTAAACCGCACTTACAAAGCAGCTTACATAACAGCTGTTCAGACAAAGCACCCATTTTATTTTATTTACAAAGTCTATTCTGTTTCTTTCACGCAGGGAAATTGATAATTAGTATTTGCTCCAGCAACAATTATTTTGCATAAGAATAAGGGGCGAGATTCTCCGACCCCCCGCCGGGTCGGAGAATCGCCGGGGGCTGGCGTGAATCCCCACCCCCGCCGGTTGCCGAATTCTCCGGCACCGGATACTCGGTGGGGGCGGGAATCGCGCCGCGCCGGTTGGCGCCCCCCCCCCCGCGCGATTCTCCGGCCCGGATGGGCCGAAGTCCCGCTGCTAAAATACCTGTCCCGCCGGCGTAGATTAAACCACCTACCTTACCGGCGGGACAAGGCGGCGCAGGCGGCCTCCGGGGTCCTTGGGGGGGGGGGGCGCGGGTCGATCTGGCCACGGGGGGTGCCCCCACGGTGGCCTGGCCCACGATCGGGGCCCACCGATCCGCGGGCGGGCCTGTGCCGTGGGGGCACTCTTTTCCTTCCGCCTTCGCCACAGTCTCCACCATGGCGGAGGCGGAAGAGACTCCCTCCACTGCGCATGCACGGGAATGCCGTCAGCGGCCGCTAACGCTCCCGCGCATGCGCCGCCCGGAGATGTCATTTCTGCGCCAGCTGGCGGGGCACCAAAGGCCTTTTCCGCCAGCTGGCGGGGAGGAAATTAGTCCGGCGCGGGCCTAGCCCCTTAAGGTTGGGGCTCAGCCGCCCAAGATGAGGAGCATTCAGCACCTTTGGGGCGGCGCACTGCCCGATTGATTTGCGCCGTTTTGGGCGCCAGTCGGCGGACATCGCGCCGATACCGGAGAATTTTGCCCAAGGTCTTTAAGGTCTTAGAAAAAGGGGTTTTTCACAGTAACTTCATTGAAGCCTACTTGTGACAATAAGCGATTTTCATTCATTTTCAGGTCAGTTTAACCAAATTAGAACTGGCAATATGAGGGGAATTTCTGAAGCACACTGAATGCAACTAGTGAAGATTTAACATGTTGGGATACTAATCTGCTATGGTCTTGTTTGTGGCATTACATTAAACATCAACTTTGTTCTCTGGTTACTGATTCCAGCCAGTTGCCCACTATTCACAGGCTATACCAGTCAATCTAATACCTAGTTGACCTACTTAAGTCTAAGCTGAGCTTTCAATCCTATAGCCTCTCCAGCGCCAGACTACCTATGCCCACCTCCATAATATCACCTGTCTTCACTCCTGGATCACTATGCTCTCCTAAAATCCTCATCCATGGTTTTGTCACATCCAAACGTGACTATTCCAATGCTTTACTCGACCAGATTCCATCTTCCACTCTCCATAAATTGAGCTCACCCAAAATTCTCTCAAGTCTCATTTGTCCATCAACTTCATCCTTGCTGAACTACATAGGCTACATCCACCTACACCTCAATTTTAAAAGTTCTCACACTCCTGATCAAATTCCTCTATACACTCACCTCTCCCTGCCTTTGCAACCTCCTCCATCCAGCCCAATAAGTTTCCAAGAACTCAGTGTTCCTCTAGTTCTGATTTCTTATGTATCACCCACTTCCTTTGCCCACCATAGGAAAGTCTGCACTTTGACAGCCAGCCAGGTACTGTGCTGTTAGATTTCACCTTGGGGGCGTGTGAAGGATGGGAGTCATCCATTCTTAATCACTGAGCATTGGTCCCTGTTGGACGTTGTGTGGACAGCAGGCAAGCATGTCACTCCCAAGCTTGGCTGTGAAACCCTTCTCGCTACAGTCAGCGTCTGGATTGACACGAGGAATGGTCACGTAGGTACTGGATGTACTCGAGGAAGGTTATCGCCTATGACTGTATCTCAGTAGAGCTACAAGGAGGAGTAAATATTTGGGATGTGGAACTCGCAACTGCAGGACATGTTTTTAAAAAATAAATTTAGAGTACCCAATTCATTTTTTCCAATTACGGGGCAATTCAGCGTGTCCAATCCACCAAGCCTGCACAGCTTTGGGTTGTGGCGGCAAAACCCACGCAAACACGGGGAGAATGTGCAAACTCCACACAGACAGTGACTCAGAGCCGGGACCAAACCTGGGACCTCGGCGCCGTGAGGCAGCAATGCTAACCACTGTGCCACCGTGCTCTGCAAGACATGGTTGAGGCAAACCTCTAAAATGCATTCAAAAGGAAACTAGACATGTACATTAGAAAAAGAAGATGGAAAGCTATGCTGAAAGTCGGTGGGGGACGGGGGGGGATACACGTGTGGAGTATAAATGACAGCACTGATGAGTTGGGCTGAATGGTCAATTTCTGTGCCAAATATCTGGTGCAATTCTATGTAAGCCTGAGAGTGAAAGAAGCCAACAGCAGAGTTCCAGGATAAAGAATGTTCCCCAAATGACCTTGTCTTCTTAAAATTAAAAAAAACCCTGTTCTGAAGCACAGTCACGTCTGTATGATGGGGAAAGTCTGCAGTTCAACATTCACTGTAACAGCTGAAATTTAGACATTTGCCAACCCGTGTTTGTAACTTTAACATTACAAGAAATGTGCCTGTTGGCAGGGATATCAGTGATATGCTGAATAGATGTCACTGTCTGTGCCTTTTCTTTGAGTTATGGGAAGCTGCTCTGAACTGAGAAAGTGCCTCGAAGAACAGTGGAATGAAAGATGCAGGGGAATTCTCCCATTTTGGGACTACATCCCGTGTCGGGGGAGGGGGGGGGGGGGGGAACATGGAGGCCGGAATTCTTCAATCTGAGTTCGTCCCACCACCGCTGCCAGCGCGGATGGTGAATTCGGCGCTCAGCCAAAGCTCCAATCACTGGGGCGGGGCCGGAGCATTTCGCCGGCGTGAACAGACAGCGGATTCCGGCCGTAATGTTTCCCGCTGCGGAGGCCGGTGGGAAACAACGCCAAATCCTCCAGTCCCGACCTCATTAATTATGCAACTGGGTGTTTCGCATCATATCTCATTTTGGGGAAAGCCTGGTGCGTAGTCCACCGTCGTATTTGGGCGTCAAATTGAAAAGACGCCCAACATCACCGACCCACCATTGAAGAAAGAAGGTGGACCTTCTGAAGATGAAAATTGATCTCCGGAAGCACTCGGAGACTGGAAGATGGATCTCCTGTGAAAAACGATCGATCTCCAGAACCATTCTGGGGCTGGAAAATGGACCCCCTCCAAAACCCCGAATCTGGCAGTTCTACCACTCAGGGCCGTCCGGTGCAGGGTTGCAGGCTTGTTCCATCCCGAACTCCAGAGGCAGACCCAGGCATTCTTCAAGTGAGCCCCGACACCTGCACACCACATTGTCCCAAACGTGTTTCGCGGCGGTGTGCTTTCCCGCCGGTGCTGCGGAGAATCGAGCGAGGGTGGAAAATTGCAGTCAGGCCTTCATCTGCATCTGATTGGTGAGGCGAAAATTAGTTTCTCGCTGGACTCCAGCAGGTTTCCTGACCCGCCATGGCGAGCACATGTGGAAAATCCATTGTGAAATTCGAGCCGGCGTGAAACTGATTTCTGGACCTTCCGCCATATTCTCCAACCCTCTGACAGAGAACCCTACCTAGGGCCACTCCACCACCCAATGCCCCAATTCCCATAACCCTACAAAACCTGCACATCCTTGGACACTAAGGGGCAATTTAGCATGGCCAATTCACCTAACCTGTACTTCTTTCGACTGTGGGAAGAAACCGGAGCACCCAGAGGAAATTCAGGCACACACGGGGAGAATGTGCAAACTCCGCACAATCACCCAAGGCCGGAATTGAACCCGGGTCCCTGGGGCTGAGAGCAGCGGTGCTATCTACTGTGCCATCATGCTGCCCAAATATCAAACATCAAAAGAGCATTTGCAAGATGCATTAGGAGTGGATCTAAAATTTTGTACCACAATCACCATAAATCTTTGCCTTATTCGCTGATAGTGTTAATCAACTCTGAATCAGAGGGTCAACCAATGGCCTTTCAGCTTCAAAGGAGCAGCAGCCCGAATGGATAGTATAGGAGAGGACATTTCAAAATGGAGGTGACCTCTGACAACTGAAATTTAAAAATAACTTTTGTGGCCTGACCATAATTGTGACGGTCTCTAGGCCTACCTGAAATGTCCCCCAAACCCCAGTCTTCCACTGGCAGGGTCCTCCAAGACGTTAAACTGGAGGCCTCCTGCTACCCACCCACCCCTGCCACTTGTGGGAACCTGGATGTTGAGTGGAAAATCCCAGTTGGCTTCTTTTAATTGACACAAAGTGGCCGATATTGAGCCATGTTGGCAGCCCAGATATAGATAAAGAAAAACAGCAATCCTGGTATCGAGTCCAGGAGAACTCCACTATGTTTCCTATCATTCAACTAACTACATATCTATGCTGTCACTATCCCTTTTATTCTGTGTGCTTCAAATTTGATGGTAAGCTCATTGAGTCTCTTCACAAAACACTTTTTTACGGGGTATGGGGCTCAGGGTGAATTGCAAAACAAGGGGCGGGATTGTCTAATTGCCGACGCCCAAATCGCGTTCAGTGATCCGTCGGAGAATCCTTTTTTACGCCGAAATCGGGGGTGGTGCTGTTTTTCGGACGCTCCGCCCCTCAAAAATGGCGTACTCGAGGAGTACGGCACACGCCATTGGGACGACCTCAGGACGTCACCTGAGACCCTCCCTTGATGCTCTGCCCCCGATGGGCTGACTTCCCGATGGCGTGGGACACGTGTCTTCTCAACTTTCGTGAATCTGTCGTGGCGGCTGTGGACTGTGTCCAGCGCCACCATAGGCAGGGGGGAGGGGGAGTGGCGTTCTGCTGGCAGGGGGGACTTCGGTGGAGGCTTGGGGGACTGGTGGGGGGTGGTCCGGGGGATTACAGGGGGGCACTATCTGGCAGGCCGGGTCTGCACGCAGCCGGCGCCATGTTGTACTGCGCGGCCGTCGCCATGTGCATGCGCAGCCATGGACCCGGCCATTCTGCGTCCATATCAGCAGGGGCTTTAAGTGGCGTGGCTGCTAGCCCCCCACCGGACGGAGCATCGGTGCCGGGGTGGCGCTGACGTTTTGGTCGTAAAACCAGACGCTTCCTCCGGACATAGCCGCAAAATCAGAGAATCCAGCCTAAGGTCTCACTGGCGAGATTCTCCTTCTCCGAATCGCACAATATTTTGCACCCACATCGCCGATTGCACTCGTGGAATCTCAGCACAAGAGTCAGGATGGAGCTGAGGAACCGGCATGCAGGCTGGGGTGGGGCTATTTTTAAATCCCACCCTCCTCCGTTCCTAACCCCTGCATTCTATCCATACAGGAACTGCGATGGAATTTCCCAAAGTCAGGCACCAACAACTTGCATCGATATAGTGCCTTTCACGGAGTGAAATGTCCCAGGGGGAGGCGACTTCAATCCTGCAGCTCAAGATGAATCCAAGTCATGGGATGAGAACAGACTCAGCATCTCCCAATCACTGCCAGATTTTTGCTGAGGGACATTTTGGCTTGGTAAAGGAAGGTGCAGTTGCAAAGTGATCATGTCCTATTGTACTCCGTGGCATCATGTTGTCAATGTGCTGACATTCCAATTGTCACTTTGAAGAGTGATGACCGGAAGTTACCTGGCTCTACTGTGGCAGAGATTGAAGCAGATTGTGTCATTTTCACCTCCGACTGCAACTTATGAAACGAACGAGCAGCAGAGAATCAACAAAACCTTTGCTTACTTTTAAAGCAGGTTGATGGAATGGTGATTTGTCCTTTATATGTAACCCAGGAAGGTCAACAACACATTTTGACCTCAAGAGGAAGCATTGTCATGCCGGTCTCACTTGCATTTATATAGCGCCTTTAATATAATGACGAACCCCATGATGCCTCACAAGTTAGACAGATAAACAGAAGTTTGAGGTAGGCTTTAAAGATTTCCTGAAGGGAGTAAAGAGGCAGAGAGTTTTATGGAAGGAATTCCAGAGTTTTGGACTTATGCAGCTATAGACATGGCTTCCTAAAATGGAGAAATTAAATTATGGAGTATGCACAAGACCAGAATTGGAGAAACGCAGAGATCATAGTTTTAAAATTGAGGCATGACCTGACCAGGAGTCAAGGTAGGTCACGAATTCATATTAATCTTTATTTGACCACAAGGTTGATTAAAATGGGCAGCACGGTAGCACAGTGGGTAGCACTGTTGCTTCACAGCTCCAGGGTCCCAGGTTCGATTCCCGGCTTGGGCCACTGTCTGTGCGGAGTCTGCACGTTCTCCCCGTGTCTGCGTGGGTTTCCTCCGGGTGCCCCGGTTTCCTCCCACAAGTCCCAAAAGACGTGCTGTTAGATAACTTGGACATTCTAAATTCTCCCTCAGTGTACCCGAACAGGCGCCGGAGTGTGGTGACTAGGGGATTTTCACAGCAACTTCATTGCAGTGTCAATGTACAGTAAGAAGTCTTACAACACCAGGTTAAAGTCCAACAGGTTTGTTTCAAATCACTAGCTTTAGGAGCACAGCTCCTCCCTCAGGTGGACGCTCACCCCAGTCCAACGCCGGCATCTCCACATCAGTAAGCCTACTTGTGACAATAATAAAGATTATTATGACAGGCATGAGAGATTTAATTCTCATGTCCTGTGCAATAAGGTGCTGGCTTAGATAAGGTTCTGACCCGTAAAATCACTGGCAAAAAACTGGCAGCGGAAACAAAAGAAAGGGCTCAATATTATCCGTTAATAAATAAGAGGCATTAATTTCTACATTAACTTTGTGCACGATAACCGGCAGTGGTACAATGAATGGATCTGAAACAGGCGAGGATGAAGCTAAAAAAGACTTGGGAAGTCTTTGTAGACTCGAAGTTCTAAAAGACCCAGCCACTGCAAGGCGGCAATCAACAAAACTGATAAGATGCTGACCTGCAGCATTCAAAAGGGTAGAACACAAGTCGGAGGAGGAGGTCATGATCAAACCATATGTGACTCTGGTCAGCCTGCGCCCCGAGTCCTGCGTTGAGTTCTGGTTACTGAGACACAATGGAAACAGGGCAGTAAAAAGCCATGAAACTGATCCCTAGTGTCAAGAGGTCTGAGTTATGTGGAAAGAAGTGTGACCTCTAAAGCTTAGCAAAAAGAGTATCTGAGAGTCGACCTTATTGAGAGATATAATTTAGAAAAGGGAATGGAAAAGCTATAACCAGAATATTGTTTGAAAGTAAGCTATAAGAAAGGAGTTCAAACCAGCAAAGAACAAATTTAAGACTGACATCAGAACATTAAACTTCACTCAAAGAGTAATCAATACGTGGAATATTTTCTCAGATGGAATGGTAGACAAACGTTCTGGAATCTTTTAAGAAGCCTGCAATGGAATTGGGTTCTGCTGGAGAGATATGTTAAGATGTGTTAAATGGCCATTCTAAACCACAACTTTCTTGTGATTTTAAGAGCTGTAAATGCAGGATGCACAAAAAAAATAAACTGCAAATGAATAGGCTGTGTGCTACTAATCACCTGAAGCATCGAATGACTTGCACAGGTGAATTTCGATATTAATGTTTCAACATGTCTGTTATGCAGAGTATATATGTAGGCTTGTGGACAAACAAGGTTCTGTTGCTATCAACAGTCTTATCGACAATAACCGTTTTGAACAATCAGCCCAACAATTACAGCATGGCAGAAAAATGTGATAATACTTGTGCTTTAAAGGGATATGCACAATTACCCCTAATCCAGGTGTGACCGTGCTTTGGAGTAAATTATTAACCCATTATCACTGTGATTGCCAATTCCGCCATCACAACTACCCCAGGTAGTATGCTGTGAGCATTTTAGATGCAGATCAGGGATTATTAATGATGTGGAGATGCCGGCGTTGGACTGGGGTGAGCACAGTAAGAAGTCTTACAACACCAGGTTAAAGTCCAACAGGTTTGTTTTGAATCACTAGCTTTCAGAGCACTGCTCCTTCCTCAGGTGAATTCACCTGAGGAAGGAGCAGTGCTCCGAAAGCTAGTGATTCGAAACAAACCTGTTGGAACTTTAACCTGGTGTTGTAAGACTTCTTACAGGGATTATTAATACAGAGAACTGGTGAGGATCCTTATCCTCTTCAGACTAATGTGGCGACTTTCATCGTATCCCACAATGTGACAATGAAATGTCGAAGTGTCGCATTGTTATCATTTGTTTTATCAGTAGTCAGTGTTATACACTGCAACCTCTGTAGTTCACAAATACCAGTTGCCTGGGCGTTTTTTTGAGCAGTGATAATGGCTCTAACCTTAATGGCATCATTTTAGTCCAGTACGTTGGGAGTAGAAACATGGCAGGTACAGTGGTTAGCACAATTGCTTCACAGCTCCAGGGTCCCAGGTTCGATTCCCGGCTTGGGTCACAGTCTGTGCAGAGTCTGCCTGTTCTCCCGTGTGTGCGTGGGTTTCCTCCGGGTGCTCCGGTTTCCTCCCACAGTCCAAAGATGTGCAGGTTAGTTGGATTGGCCTGCTAAATTGCCCTTAGTGTCCAAAATTGCCCTTAGTGTTGGGTGGGGTTACTGGGTTACGGGGATAGGGTGGAGGTGTGGGCTTGGGTGGGGTGCTCTTTCTAAGAGCTGGTGCAGACACGATGGGTCGAATGGCCTCCTTCTGCACTGTAAATTCTATTCTATGAAATTTAGATAAGTGAAACAGTTTTTTATTTCTGCTTTGTAATGCTTTATCACTGTTTTAAGTGCCAGGTAAATATTTATATCTGAGTTGTTCGGACACTTGTGGTTAAGACATTCTAATGTCATTCTATAATCCAGAAAATTCCAGAATCCAGCAATGACACAGTCCCAGGGATTGCAGACTGCGGAGGTTACAGTGTATAACATCAGTGGCATCTGCTATGGTGAGACGAATATTTATGTTGAAAGTAAGGCAACAGTTCCAGTTAAGGCACTTCAGGGGTTCAAGTACCATAGGTATGCTTGCTTTTTAAGCTGGTCTTGAAAAGACACTCATTTAAGAGTTCCCACACGGTGCTGGTGTCTTTGGGCTTAGTGATCTAACTGAGAAGAGAGACCCGACAGATTTGTGCCCTCTGCTTAGCTTCCATGTTCACCGGCTTACATTCCAACTGAAAAGTCATCCACAAACCAGGTGGTTTATATTTTGGATAATGGTAGAATTCGACATCTGTGCTCTAATGTAAAAGCAGCTTGCACCAAGGTGCCTGACCACCTCAAATACTCCCATCAAGGGTTTACCTGGTCATTGTCTCATTGCCTGCTCTACGCACATTGGCTGATAGGCTTCCTGCATTGCAAAATTGATTTCATTCAGGCACTGTGCATTCAGAGGATTTTGGTGACCATGGACTGTTCCGTGATGGCAGCAGTTGGCATCACCTTCTGCAGCATGGCTGGCCAGGGAACTGTCCCGCTCTAGAACATTGACACTTCAAAAATACTTCTTCGGCAGAAAAAAGTGGCTTGGGGTGTCCTCAGAGCATGAAAGGCGCTGTGTAAATGCAAGTTTTACTTTGGTCCTGTTGATTAGACAGCGGCAATATTCTGTTTCCCATCCAATGAGGAATTTAGGAGCAATTTCTTTATGCAGTCAGTGCGTAGAGTCTGACATTCGCTTTAAAAAGGGAGCAACTGAGGCAGAGAGCAATGCATTAAAGTGGATGTTTGATGCATCTGTGAGGGAATGGGAAATTGGGAGACATGGCAGAGAGGCAAGAGGTAACTAGAATGGGAGAAAGCTTGTATGGAGTTTAAACACTGGCCCAGACCAGGCGGGTTCAATGACTTGATTCTATGGGATAGATTTTGTGTGCTTCTAGATTGAGATGTCCAAGATGCACTTTCCCGAATTGCACTGCTGCGTGTCCCACAGAACCAAATGTATTGATAAAATTTGAATTTACATTCCCCATACACTGGTTGATATCAAGCTATTTTGATGCTTTGTTTTAGCATTTATTATGTCGTATTTATTCACCAATAAATCAATAGCAACCATGTTTCAAATCTCCAGGAACCCCAAACAGCACAAAAGTGAATGAGAATTGTGATCACAAATGGGTCGCGTTCCCTGGACCAGATTACAGGGCTTAGTTCCTGCAGGTTAGACATTACATCAGTCGTACATTATGTTATAACTGACAGGAAGGATAGGTTTTACTTAAAAAAAAACAAAGTCTGCAAATTGAAGGAACAAAGATAAAAATGGCGTTGCCCCGTAAAACTTCGAGACTCCATTTCGAAGTCCGTTGTTCACGTTTGCCACATGTTTAGCTGTTTATGTTTTGTATAATTTTGATCGTGACTGCCTCTCTACACAAACCACGGTGACCCCAATCATGCAAAGCAAGTTCTTCCCAATCCGAGAAGCAGAAATTCACACAATTTGCAATTTGGAAAGGCAAAGGATTGAAATATCAACAACTGTCAGAAAAATTAGATGAAGAATGTAATGAATGTCATTATTTGCCCAAATCACCTCTTATCTTAAAAGGATTTTCTTGCGAAGAAGGTTGAATGTTTTCGAAATTGTTTGCATTCTACAAACTTGTGCTCTTTACTTGTTCAGACTGATTTTAGAGGGTCTGGAGAGATGACTGACTCGGCAGAACAATCTAAACCTATAATAACTAGGAAGCTATGCAAACACCTTTAAACAGCACAGACTGTCCGTGTAACAGCTAGGGTTATGTTACAGCTTTTCAATGGCATTGGGATGCAGCACCACCATGGTTTTAACCATTTGAGAGTTATTTTGGATTAACTTTACTATAATACATGAAGAGAGTCATGTAATCATTTTTCACTGACAGCCTGGGAGCTGAACAGACAATCTTTATTACGTCCACATTTCTGATGTCACACATGCAAATTTGTTTAAAAGTTATTCATTTGAAAGTGTAGATATTTCAACCAGTGGCCACATAGGTATACATATTTAACATGCATATTTAACACACAACTTTATCTTCATTTTGAACAATTAACATCTATCTACATAAGGTGCACAGACCGACAAGACAAGTGTGTTAAGCAGTTGAACATAGACATCACTGGGGTTACTACCACTGTACTGATTAGTTATTACTACCATCATATGGGAGGTCTTGTGGCGCAGTGAGTAGCGTCCCTGCCTCTGAGCTCCAGGTTCGAGTCCCACCCAAGGCTTGATGGCCAAAGAAGGTGTGTTTGTAACACGGCCAAATAGGTTGAGTATGCTTGCTACACACGCCAATGACAGGAAGGAAAAGCGGGAGAGAATCCCGGTCAGCCTTTGGCAACAGGTTCGCGATGTGTTCCAGGATAAACCTTGCTGTGGAAACAGATGAAAGTCTGCCTTGCACATCACTAGGCGCGGGAAGAGAAACAACAACGAACCAAGTTATTCATTGGGACAGCTCGTCACCGAGTGTGGGATGATTAATTTATTTCACTTGTTAAGGCTGGCCATAACCTACTTACAAAATTTATTGCTGGTGTGTTTTCTGCCTCACCTTGTGGCGTTATTAAACCAATGTCCTGTCTGCCCTCATGGGTTGGATATAAAACGATCTCAGAGGACTTTTTCAAAGATGTGTGTGGAAGTTCTTCCTGGCCAATAATTATCACGCAAACAAGAGAGATTATCTGATCAGTATCACAATGCCTTTTTGGGATCCTTGTTGGATGCAAAGTGGCTGGTGCACTGCATACATTGTAATAGTCACCAGAGTGCTCTAAGGTGCTGTAGCGTACTTTAGGATGTTGTGAGGTAATGAGAGGCTCAATATAAATACGAGTCCCTCCATTAACATAACTAATGGTCAAAAAAATACATGACATTAAACTGATAATCTCACAGTCCTCGTCAGTGCTAATTCGCAGCAGCAGAATTACAGGGAAAAAACAATGTGATCCAGTGTGTCGTCATATGAGGAACAGTTGAGGACTCTGGGTCTGTACTCGTTGGAGTTTAGAAAGATGAGGGGGGATCTTATTGAAACTTACAGGATACTGCGAGGCCTGGATAGAGTAGACCTGGAGAGGATGTTTCCACTTGCAGGAAAAATTAGAACCAGAGGACAGACTAAAGGGACGATCCTTTAAAACAGATGAGGAGGAATATCTTCAGCCAGAGGCTGGTGAATCTGTGGAACTCTTTGCTGCAGAAGGCTGTGGAGGCCAAATCATTGAGTGTCTTTAAGACAGAGATTGATAGGTTCTTGATTAATAAGGGGATCAGGGGTTATGAGGAGAAGGCAGGAGAATGGGGATGGGAAAAGTATCAGCCATGATTGAATGACGGAGTAGACCGAGTGGCCTAATTCTGCTCCGATGTCTTATGGTCTTAAAGCCTGTGACATCGGCAGTATCCTGGGATCATTTTGGTGCAGCTCAGGGGTCACAAAAACAGAACTGGAGAAGAGCTTGTCTTCCTCAAACTAATGCAGCTTTTAGCATATCCCACAAACCCATTTCACAGAAATCAAAAAACCTTCAGCATAGAAACATAGGAAATAGGAGCAAAAGGAGGCCATTCAGCCCTTCGAGCTGCTCCACCATTCATTATGACCATTTTTGAAAATAAATTTAGAGTACCCAATCATGTTTTTTTCCAATTAAGGGACAATTTAGCGTGGCCAATCCACCTATCCTGTACATCCTTGGGTTGTGGAGGTGAAACTCACGCAGACACGGGAGAATGTGCAAACTCCACACGGACACAGTCATTATGATCATGTCTGATCATGCAACTCAATGGCCTAATCCGCCTCCCCCCCCCCCCCCCTCAATATCCTTTGATCCTCTTTGCCCCAAGTTCTAGATTGAACTGCTACTTGGAAACATGCAGGGCTGGATTCTCCACTGTCATCCTTCTCCATTCCGGCGGCAGCACACCCACGCCTGGGAATTTCCCGACAGCGAGGGGCTGCCCACAATGGGAAATCCCACTGGCCGGCTGGCGGGACGGAGAATCCCACTATCGGCGGGGGTGCGCCACAGAGGGACGGAATCTCCCCTCCCCCCCCAACTGTTTTCTGTGGTAGCGGATTCCACAGGCCGACCATTCTCTGGCTGAAGAAAATTCTCCTCATCTCTCTCCTAAATGGTCTACCCCGGATCCAGCAGCCCAAACACTGTCGATAATTTCTCAGGCCACCCCACAAAACAACGTCTGCCGTTATCAATGGGGTCGCAACCTTTCTCAGCGTCCCAGCTTCATCCCTTAACATCCTGACTCAGTGAAAAGGACCAAAGTAACCATTATCACTCCTGTGTGGAATCTGCTTCTAGGTCATAACAACGTGCAAAAGAACCACTAACCTGTGACCTGCAGAGATTGTTTCCAGCCCTGGACCATAGAGATTTACACCACAGAAGGGCAGCCATTTGACCTACTAAGCCAGCTATATCAGAGAGCTCACACCTCAGCCCCTTACTGCCTGCCTTTTCCCCATCCAACCCAACCTGGGGATGTCAACTCTCTTACCCCCTATGTCCCATTCTCTTGTTCTTAACCGCCCCCCCCCCCCCCCCCCCCCACAAAACCACCTCCAAAAGAAAAACTCTTTAAAAACCTTTCACACACCAGTTCACAAACAGGCGAGCACCAATAGTGTAAAGAGATTGTTGGCCTTGGCGAATTCAAGTAGGCCGTCAGCGATTGTACAGGTCCCACGTTACCCCCACCTAACACCGAGGTGAGGCATTGAGATCTGATGTAGAGCTTGCCTCGGATTTGGGTCAGGTCATGGCAAACGGTCAGGTTTAGCAGCAGCAGCCCAATCTTCCCGTAGCAGGGCACTGGGAGCACAGTGTGTGTGTGTGGGGGGGGGGGGGGGGGGGGGGGGGGGGCGGGATCTTACCCCCGGGCAGAGACAGACTGCAGGAGCAGCAGGAAGGAGTGAGGGAGTCAGGGTCCAGCAGAGGGAGCCCTCGCAACGTCTAAAGACGCCGGGAGCCGCGCACTCTCGGGACTCCAGGTACAGAAGTGCTCACCGCCGGCTGGGCTCCTGGACACGAGTCCCGGGCATGCGGGAGGGCAAGCAGCTAACCACCAGCAAGGCTTCAATGCACCCGGCTCGATACCAACCAGCACCCCCTCCTCCCCGATCACCTTTACAGCATCAGTGAAGAATCATCTGTATACATTTATAAATAAAACATCTGAAATAGAAAATGACGATAAGGACAAATCCTGATGAAATAGAGAAGGAAATGAGCTTTAGGAGAAGCTACAGGGGGGAATCTGCAGTTAAAAGAACCCCCCGGGAGTGAAACTTTCTCAATGACAGCTCAGAACTTAGTTGGAGAAAAAGTTTATCCAAAGTTTTGTTTTAAAGTAAACTTTCGTTTTACCTGTTGTAGGTTCTTCTTTGGTCCTCTCTCTCCGGCCCTTCCTCCCCTTGCCTTTTCCTTTGCCCCTCTGTTTCTTTTCGGGCATTTCTCTTTCGGGGATTTTATTGAAATGTATATTTGTTTAAAAAAACAAATAAAAGTTCTATCGGAGTGAGAACAAGAAAGATGTTCCTGCGAGGAGGTGGTGGTGTGTGAGGCTGAAGCCGGATTCGATGCCTCTCTGCCCTGGGCTGTTAATTGTCCCCTGTTCCTGCTCCTGTTCCTGCTTTCTCTCTCTCTCCTCTGTAACTTTGCTGCAACAACCGAGCGGACTGAATGAAGTTTTTTCTCTCCCAAGGCTTGCTGTTTAAGCGGAGATTCATCCGCCCACACAAGATTTGCCACACCCTGTGACACTGAAGTGCAGGCACTTGGGGCTAATGTTTGTTTTAATAAACCTTATGGTGGGGTGGGAGGGGGCTCTGGGAGGAGGAGGGGGGAGGGGGGGTGTCCATCTCCAACCTTCCAGGATGAGCATGTGTGTGTTTTAAAATGTACCATGAATTTCTTGAAACATTGCGAGATGTGCAGTGACTCATTTATACTCGCGCCTCTTGGGATTGTCTGGGGACTCACCTAAATGTACCTTCTAACAGCTTAAAAACTCGGCCTGGAGTGTAGACAGTTGTACTCTCACCTAAACTTTTACTGCTGGAATGGGCTCCCTTCACCAAACAGGCAGTGGAGGGGAGGGGGGGGGGGAGAGAGAGAGACAGAAAGAAAGAGATGATTTAGATTTGTTTAAAAGATGTCTTATTTGTTCTCTCCCCACCAGCCCAAGGCTATATGTGTGTGGAACTGGGCGAATGCATTCACCCAGGGCGCTGACGCTTAAATAAATCCCTTTTCAGAGGCAACTCCAAGGGACTGCCTCCTTCCAAACGCAGAATCTATGGACATGGGTCCTCCTGTCCCCAGCGCTGGCTGCACTTTGCTGCTTTAGGCAGAGTGCAATTTGGCCCGGACTGGACCGGGCAGGTATTTCTTGGTCAGTATCAGTGAGGGGGGGGGGGGGGGGCAGCAAATCTAAATCTAAAACAAAAAACACACAGTCATTCATTTATTTCACATTAGACGCAGCCGGGACTAAAGTTCTGCTTTCCTTTAGCGGCTGGTAGTGTTGATTGGGGAAGCGGCTGTAAGTATCTATTTGTCAAGGGTTTGAATGTGAATTTTAAGCGTTGGATTTGGTGCGCAGGTTGACAGCTAGAGCACGGGTTTCCTTTGTTGTATTGTGTGTGGGGCAACACCGACTTAGCTGCAGATAAGCCACCCAAAATAGCCCAATTTCCAACTGAAAAAAACACAATTCCTCAGCATCTGTCGTTGTACCGACAACATGTGTCATGACATCACCAAGTTCCTGCACTCCAAAGCAATTTAACGTTTAGCTCCCAAACTGCAGCCCTGGGTTTAGTTCTTATTGTTGTTGTTAGATAGTTTGGCATTGGGAGAGGAAAACAGGAAAGGTAGTGACTTTCGATAAACTCTGCTGCCCACTCACTGCCTCAGATTCCTTCCTGAGCAATAACCCGTCACGCCATCAAATGATTCTTTTCCATGGCCCTGACTCCCCCACCCATCCACCTACCTCACTCCTATTAAACACACTGGAGTTATTTCCAAGACTTGCAGTTCCTCCTAGTTCAGGGAGGCTTCACTGCCCATTGGATTAGTCGTGTGTGTGCCAGTGGCCACTTTGTAAATTGACCAACTGGAGCCCCACTAGTGGGTAGCTCGCTCATAACCTCTCCCTTAAGTCTTTGATTGAAGACCGTGGTTGGCTGAATGCCGACGCCCATGGGTTCTGTTGCTGCCCAACAATGCACACACTTCTTATTGACTTTTTTTAACTCCTCGGTGTGCCTTCATGTGTGAGAAGGGAAATCCTGCAAAGGAAACTCTCCAATGTGTCTCCAACTGGCAGCAAATAGAAGCAAAGGAGTAGGAGGTTGTACACTGCACGTGTCCTATTGAAACCCTGACAGATGGTGCACTCATTCTACACCGCCTCCCACAGGGGGAGCTAAGCAGATACCATTCTGCCAGAAGCCCTACTTCCCATGAATTCATGCGACCTGGGCCGCTCCTATCAGTTGGTTTTTGATGTTCTGACCTCAGTTATTTAGCTTTATTTGTCTGCCAGCCTAGCACATATGTTGCGAATCTACACTCCTCCAAAGCCACCTGAGACATTTCCCATACATACTTTATTAAAAATAAACTTAGAGTGCCCAATAATTTTTTTTCCAATTAAGGGGCAATTTAGCGTGGCCAATTCACCTACCCTGCACATCATTTGGGTTGTGGAGGTGAGACCCATGCCAACACGGGGAGAATGTGCAAACTCCACACGGACAGTGACCCGGGGCAGGATCAAACTCTGGTCCTCAGCATCGCGAGGTAGCAGTGCTAACACTACGCCAATGTGCTGCCCCTCTCATATGTTCAACTGAGATCACATGGCCAACATTCATTATTGCCTAGTGTTAGTATCAAGAGTCACGGGTCAGTTATAATGTGGCCAACTGCAAAGGAAGGTTTCCTCCAAGTTACTATACAGTATACTGCTCTGCAGGCTAGCCTAAGAATCAAAATTATTAAACAGTCACCCTTGGTGAAACAACTGGAGATAATACACATCCTATCAGCTTGGATGTTAAATATTGGTGTCACATGTGTCAGACTTATTTGCTGTAGCATCCAATGCGTTCCAGAAGGATTTGGATCCACCTTCAGCATTAGTTTGCTTAACAAATAGGGTTTAACTTCAGCATTCAAGTTCAAATCAAAATCCATCAGCTACTAATGTTTTACAATGCTGAAAATAGCAATCAGTAAAAACAGTCAAACGTATCTTTTTTCAATGGGTTAGTGAAAGATCTTTGGCAGTGTAGAGCAGTGGGATTAACATGTGCTCCTGAGGGCAAGGATATAGGTGAACCCCACAGTTTTTAGTATGGTAATCCATTAGTTTGGTGGTGGTGATGGTGGGTGTGACAGGGAGGGAATTCATCCATCAAAGATGTACTTCTACTCCCTGCAGGGAAGAGAGAGTTGTTGAAGACCACTCTTGCACCTCTCTTCACTGGCCACTGGCAGTGTTCCATTGACAGATTGTTGGCAAGCTGTTATCCGCTGCCTTTTTGAGGTGAGTTGAATGTCACAGTGAATCGAAGAAGAGAAATAATATTTTGTGACCCACAGGGAATGGGATGATAATAATCAACTGTACTTTAGTATGACAGAATGGATTAGTGAATGGAGAAAAAAATGTGCAAACTGAAAACTATACACAAACAAAAGTTTGCATAAGTGGGCATTAAGATGTTCTGAGAAAGAAGTTGGAAAAGGATTGCAGTCTTTCCACTGGTATTTTACTTCTGGAGCACTTTTTGTTTTTAGATATTGTCTAATTTTTCAATAGGCTATTGGAACTTTCCCCCGGTAGTATTAGGGGAATAGTGAAGATATTAATAATAATCTTCATTAAGGCTTACATTAACACAGCAATGAAGTTACTGTGAAAATCCCCTAGCCGCCGCCACATTCCGGCGCATGTTTGGATACACTGTGGAAGAATTCAAAATGTCCAATTCACCTAACAGCACATCTTTTGGGACTTATGGCAGGAAACCGGAGCACCCGGAGGAAACCCACGCAGACACGGGGAGAACGTGCAGACAGTGACCCAAGCCGGGAATCGAATCTGGGACCCTGGTGCATGACCCTGCAGCTCTTCATCAACAAGTGGTACTCCAGACACACGTAGCCACCCTGTCAACCTCACCTCAGCCTGCACTCATAGGATATCAAATGCAGGTAGCTGGTTCTAACACAGTGGATCCCTCCTGATGTTCCTTGAGTCACACAATTCTCTTAACCTCCCCTGCTTCTTGTGCGATATATGTCCCACCTCTACCATTTCTGCAGTAACATTACGAATCACATTCCTTGTTCAGTTAATATCAGTTCTGAGGTGATGTTCAAGCTAATTCTTTCTGTTGATATCCCTCCTTATTTCAAAGCGTAATTCCACCCTTATGTCACTGGTGGCACTGTAAGACCTTAATTAAAGGTGTAATTGCAGCGTGACAAGTTTAGACAGGAAGTATCTGTTTAAACGTAGACATAGAAATTTAAAATAGAAAATTTGAATGAAGTGTGTGCAGATGTACTAATTTTAATATATTATTTGGAATCGCAAAGTACTTTCTGTCCCTTTCCAAGAATGAGTTTTCCTTGTCTCGCTACTTAACTTTTCTCCTTAAATCCTATCCTTTAACTGATCATCTGTCCTAATACCTCCTTATTATGTGGCTCGGTGTCCAATGATGTTTTAAAATGCCACTCTGAAGCACCTTGGGACGTTTCAGTATGTCTAAGCTGCTACATAAATATGAGTTGTTGTTGTTAACATTGGCCACAGTCGTCAAGTGCATTTTACAGCAAAATCGAAAAGAGTAGAGTGAGATACAAGCTAGTCAACGGCTGCCGTTGCACCATCAAAGCCCTTTTAGGCCTGGTGGGCAAACACAATGGTCTATGGTGTGGAAGCTGAGCCTGTCATCCATCTACCTTGCTACGTGTTGCAACTCAAACTTAGTGTGAACACGGTTATGGAGCAAATCCTTAGTACCAACTTCCTGTTTTGATTTTAAATGAAGCTGATAATTTCAGTAAAAAAGTTAATAATGCAAGTGCTAGCTGGGGATTTGACACTAGCGTGCTAACTATTTATCTGATTGCATTGCTCACCCGAACGCCCAGATTGGAGAAGCTGCCTGGTTGTATCTTGAGAAACAGAACTTTGAAACTCATTCTGGATTTTGAAACTCATTCTGGACCAAATGCTAAAATAGGTACTTTATTCATTCATTTTGTTTTTACTTTCCAAAGGTTTTATTCAGAAAAATGAGCTTTCAAAAACGATAGGAACAATTTGGTCTACCATTCAAAATCTGATCCGTACTTGAACCAGCTTAGGTTCAGTTATTAAAATAACACCAGTGTCTCGTTGTACAAAACAAAATGGGTCAATTGCTCTTTTGCACTGACTCACGAGTATGTGGACTGTTTGGGGAAAAGATATAAGATTTTGGAACGTGATTGTATACAAAATTTCAATAAAACAAGTTTAAAGTCACATTTTAAAGACTAGCACCATGGCAACCCTGATGTAAAGCGGTCATAATGACGTGTCTCCTTTTCAAAGAGCTGACCTTTTTTTCTTGTTTGTGTTTATGAAGAGACCTGACTCCAGGAGAAAAGGGATGCATTCTACCTTTGTGTGTAAATAATATTGTGCCTGTGCTTTGGGAACAGAATTTTTAAAAGTATCAACGATGCGCTTACATTTCACCTCGAGGATCCAAAAGGGGGCAGTGATCAGTCACAGAAGAGAGGGTTTGTCAGTGCTTACAATGTGGAACTATCTGCTTCAGCAAAGGAGAGAAGGAAAGAGCTCTGGGAAACTCATCGTCAAAATAAATTCTAATCAGATCATGGGTAGGTTTGGGGGAAAAAAAGGCTGTAGATACCCTGGGCGGGATTCTCCACTCCCGCACCGGTTGGGAGAATCGCCTGGGTCGCCGGATTTTCCCGCGACGCCGGTCCGACGCCCTCCCGCGATTCTCCCAAGCGACGAGAACGGCCCCGCCGAGTTCCCCGCGGCGCAGGCCGGAGAATCGCCCGAGACACCCAAAGTGGCGATTCTCCGGCACCCCTGCTATTCGCAGGCCCGGATGGGCCGAGCGGCCAGGCCAAAACGGCGGGTCCCCCCCCCGGCGCCGTCCACACCTGGTCGCTGCCGGTGGGAACAGCGCGGGAACGCTGGGGGGGCGGCCTGCGGGGGGGGGGGGGACACCTCAAATGGGGTCTGGCCTGCGGTCGGTGCCCACCGATCGTCGGGCCGTCCTCTCTGAAGGAGGTCCTCCTTTCTTCCGCAGCCCAGCAAGATCTGTCTGACATCTTCTTGCGGGATGGACTCGGAGAGGACGGCAACCAACCATGCGCAGGTGACGGCAGTTATGCGGCGCCGGCCGCGTCATGTATGCGGCGCCGCCTTTACGTGGCGACAAGGCCTGGCGCGTGTAAATGACGCGGCCCCGCTCCTAGCCCATTATCGGGCCCTGAATCGGTCGGGATAGGGGCCGTTTCGCACCATCGTGAACCTCAACGGCGTTCACGACGGCGTGGGCACTTGGGCGTGGGAGTGGAGAATCCCGCCCCCTGTGTATGGCTTACTTCAGCCTCTTTTTCTCCTAGCCACCAGGATATGTTTATACGAAGCCAGGTCCCAACAAAGATCACACAATTTGTGTGCATATTGTTTTAGGTTATGCACGGTTCTTATAACCCGGCCCCTGCAAAATAAATAAGAAACTGTGCTTTCAATTAGTTTAGAGCACAGAGATCCCTTCTGGCATTGGATTTTTAGTTTGATGTCAAAAGAATTGCAAGCATGGCTAAATCCTGTCAGTATATGCCTGACCTATTGTTCACTATTGCCTAAATAGTGTGGTAAACACCTTAAATCCTGCAATAATCAACAGTGCTAATTTTGTCATGCGTTAACCAGAAGGTTTAGGCATCTTTGTTCCCCAATACTTTGGCATTCATATCCATAAAGCCACACCGGCCAGAAACGTAACTGACAACTCCTCCCCCGATGTTGTGTTTCTTCACACTATGTTATGGTACTGTCTAGCTTTGGTTCATTTTACATTGACAACTCTCTTGAACCATCCTTCCTGGACTTGCTTTGTAATGCTCATATTTTTCATACTGCCTCTTTTGGAGGTTCTGTTCTTCAATTTTGTGCTCCTCAATCCTCCATGTATTCACTCGTGATGAGCAGAACGAGAAAGACAGAGAAAGACTTGCATTCAAACATCATTTTACAGCCAATGACGTTCTTTTCAGAGACTAACCATTGCTGTGCTGATGGGAATATGGCAGCCAATATGGGGCCCAGCAGACTGTTAGCAAATGCAAAATATCAACCTGAGATTGAGCAGGTGATCCATTTTGTGATGTTGATGGAAGGATAAATATTGGCCTGGGCACTGGTGATAACTTCCTTGGCTTTCCTTGAAAATAGCCTCTTGGAATCCTTTGCAACCACCCAAGCAGGCAGACAGGGCCGCGATTCAATGTCTTGTCTGAAAAATGGTTCCCCTGACAATGCAGCGCCGCCACAGTGCTGCACCGGAGTGTTGGCCTTCACTTTTATGCCTGAGCCCTGGAGTAAGACATGAATGCAAAACCCTGTGACTCAGAGGCAAGAGGGCTTAACTGAGCACAATGGCAGGGATTTTCTCGCCATTCCCGCTGGCAGGATCTTTCGTTCCCTCCGATGGCGACTCCCCCACAATGAGTTACCCAACGACGCAGCTGGCAAAGAAGACAAAATGTCGTTGACAGTAGCAGGACCGGAAGATCCCACACTGTCCAATATTGAACCACCTCTGCCGCCGGGAAAGATGCCGCGGGGGTCAAGTTGCGGGAAATCCCAAATAGTTTATTCTTTGCCGCAGACTGTCTTTTCTGTGAGTTTTTGATACGCCACATGAAAGGCATGGGTTCTTTCGGCAACAATCTGCGCTGGGGACATAGCCCCCCATAATACCTATGGGCCTGCTGTGCTGCCATGCAAGGTTTTAGCTTGCATCTGCTCCAACCCCACCTGCCCCAACCCCAAACTGAGCCCCCACCACCAGATCCCCCCCCCCTTCCCCATCCCCTCCAATCCTGAATTCCGGGGAAGAGGCATCACCAGAGTGGGCTACTGGAGCCTTCAAGGTAGTACTGGTGTCACCAAATCAGTCTACCCATGTCGATTGGAGCTACCTTACCTACTCTGCCGGTAGCAGCATCATAGCATTTGTTCTTTCGGCCATCAGTAGGCCTCATCAATCTTACTCTTAACTCAATATTTATCTAGCTCATATTATTTGATACAGCAATAACTTCAGCTTTTGCTGAGTGTTCATTCCACACGTTCACCAAACAGTTCTGTGTTTCCTTTAATTTCTGTTCTTCAGAATGTTATACTCCTGTATTTTCTTGAGTTGAGCCCAATCAACCCACTTATGCCAGTGGTCTTAGAGCTTGAAATCCTACCTTCCCTTGTCTTCAGTGAAACTTTATGTTTGTGGGCGGCACGGTGGCGCAGTGGTTAGCACTGCTACCTACGGCGCTGAGGACACTGGTTCGAATGCCAGACCTGGGTCACTGTCGGTGTGGAGTTTTCACATTCTCCCCTTGTCTGCATGGGTTTCATCCCCACAACCCAAAGATGTGCAGGGTAGGTGGATTGGTCATGCTAAAATTGCCCCTTAATTGGAAAAAAATAATTGGGTACTCTAAATCAAAAAAAAGAAAATTTATGTTTGTGTCTTCCTAACTTAGTGCCCCACATCACAATCATGTCCTTGTCATTGTACTGTGAGTTCTTCCCAATATATCAATGTCTTACTGAAGGCAGGACGCCAGAATTCAACATCTTATTTTAAATATTGAGTCACATAGGGCTACAATCTCTTACTTCAATTCACTATCAAATGGCCTTGAGATACATCCCAGTACAGGATTAACCTTCCAATGAATCACATACTTTCCCTAACATAAACAAAGGGTTAAGATCTGACCACATGATAAGGTTCCGTGTCTCACTAAGAGGTATGAAGAGTTGTCTGCTTGAACGTAAACTGTTTACCAGCAACAGAGACCTATACATATCTCCAAGGCATAGCCCTAACTAGGTGCTACCTTCATGTCAATGTCTTTCAGTCTCTCTACACACAGTCAACCAACCATCATGTGACTCACTATATTATAAAGCGGGTGGTACTGTTTCCCCAGTTTATATTAACCCATGCTAATCCAAACACCCTTATACTACAGGCAACGCCTCTGGCAAGTGAATAACTCTTAAGTAAAATTGGCTGCTCCTGTGTTATAACAGCCAAGATGAGATCTCTCAAACTACATATTTATTGGAAGGTTGAACATAGGTTTCACATTTAAAATGTGCGTTTTTTTCTTCTTCTTCCATATCTCAAGGCCCATGAGACAACCTAATACTTTCATTGCTTTACATCCAGCAGATTGTGCTCCTAGTATGCTGCAAACAAAGTTCCATTTCATGTGGACAGATCATTAATTTTGACTGCCAAATTCCGAGAAGAGGTTTGAGCTCCAGGCAATGTGCTGGGCTTGGGGCTATTCCACTCACAGTGGATGTCAGAACCCCATGGGATGTCGGTCGACCCATATTTCTCTCTCTCTTCATCATTTTAAAGACTTTGATTGGCTCACCCCTCAAGGAAATATAAGCCAAGTTCAAGCACTGGTCCTCATGACTTAACACTTGACACCCTGGCACCATCCCGGTGAATCGGTGCTAAAACTCCTTTTTTAAGTCATGATGAGATGGTGGATGACGCTGACCACTGTGTAAGATGCATATACTGAGCTGAGTGATCTGCTGATGCTCACAAGCAAGCTGTCCATTTGGATAGTGGAATTCCTTTTTATTAATGCAGGTTTTGGGTTGTAAAAGGGAAAATGAAGGGTAACATGGATACAACTTGTACCACCTGGGCCCTCAGGAAATTTGCCGCTCTCTAACTTTGCACAGTGCTACTGCTGTAGCTGGTTGTCCTTTGGAAGGGAGATAACATTTCTTGCTCAGGCAAACAGGGGGCAAGTCATTTGCTCTCTACATTTGTCTGACACTACGTTGGGTTAATTTTAGACTGGAATGAACTCAAAGAATCATTGTTAAGAATGGTTGAGATTATGGTAGCCATTGGCCTTGGAAGGGACTTGACTGCAGCTTTGCAGATATCAACAGCCCCTGTGGAAAATTCATCCCTGACGAATGAAAGCATGTGGGTCCATACCAGTAGATCCCCCTGTGAGGGACCAGTGGATGAGTGCTGGGTTTAGTCTGATGTGTCTGATATTTCTCTGAACTTTCTCTGAATTGTCACAGCAATTCAAATACGGTGGGGAGAAGTGGGATGAGGGAGGCAGCACCACAGAAAGAGTTCACAAAATAGCTAAATGATTAATGGTTGGGAAATGGATAGCAAACAGTGCAAAGAATCTTCTATGGGAAGCTTTAAACTAACATTTCATTCTCCAGCTACCTCAGACATAGGTTGGTGATTCAGTGCTGGCAACGTTGGGAAATCCAATAGATGTCTGGATGATCCATCAAGAACTTCAATGAGGTTTGCAAACAAAGCTTTGATCTGTTTACTCTTGGGAGTTTTCCAAACCCATCAAATCCAACATTAATAATGTAAATAATGTGAAAAGTATGTTGAGAGGCAGCATGATGATCTGCTGCTTACATTTTGATCATTAATGCCCACTTTGTGTCCAGAAATCAGACAGTAAAATCAGAAAATCTTGGCTAAAACCTCAAAAATCTGACTCAAATATCTGAATCTCTCAGCAGCACCTAAAGCACCTTCCACTCTCTGCAGTACTGTAGTCAAGATTAACCCAGAAGGGACAGAAACATGTGAATTCCATTGATTACGAATAGTTTTACAAGCTGTTTTTTCGATCACTGAGTGATCACTTAGAATTGACATCTCCGTGCCACAAACCCTCCATCCAGGTAAAATATTTTTTACCTAGTTACTCAATCACACTCTCCAGATCTCCAATCAGTTCTCTCTGTTCCAGTGAGATAGTGTGGGGAACGTAAATCATTCTTCATAACGATAGTTTCCCAACCCCAGCATCCACCTGGTTAATGCATCCGATGCTTTGAATGTCCTTTTCAGAAATGGGTTCCTAAAACTGTACATAAACTTTTAATTGCTTTCTTCACTAAAATCCATCTGCTCTTTTTGCCTAATGTTTTAATGTTTCAACCATTGTCGCTCACTGCACTCTAAGTGACATGATCTAGAGCCTCTGGGTTCACCGTGTTTTGTTCCTAACCCTTTTAACAGTGAGACTGACAGACATCAGAATTATGCTCGTGGCTCAAGGGATGGTGCACAATGTGGTGGTCTTGGGTCTTAAAGATTAGGATAGTCTCAGGTGTAACACTGGGTCTGTGCTGCAAACAGCTGATCACAGCTGAGTTACACTCTTATGTCAGTATTTTGCGTTACTTGGGCTTGCACGGACCCAAACCGGATGCGTGTGAAATTGCGCAAAAGGATTCTGGCTGTGTGCCCGATGTCATTGTGCCATCACGTAGTATTTGGGTTGGTGGGCAGGCATGAATGTCAAAAGCATTCCCGCCAATGAAGCAGGCAATTTAGCCCATTAAGGGATCAATTGGATGCCATTTTCTGTGGCCCGTCTGCTTTTATGGTCAGCCAGTGGATCAATTAGCCAGGCAGCCTTTATGTTTTAGCTGCACTCTCGATCCAAGGTGGGTTGTAATGTCAGGGCTGAAATAAAGTTTAACAAAGTGCCTGGTGTGATGACATGCATAAAGCAATTCTGTACATAATGTTACACACAACCTCCTACCAGCAGGTGGCAGTGTAAACCCACCACGTGACCCTGTGTCTGAGGAGTTGTGAGTAAGTCGTGTTGGAAGATAGACATATTTTGAAGTAGCTCTAGAATAGTTAGTATTAGTAGTTTGTCATTTGTTTATTCCAGTTATCTTTACCAAGCAGTTGTTTCATAATAAATTATTTAAACTAGATGTTCTGTAGCTCATCATTCACATCAGCCAGTCTACAGAACATGACATGGTACCAGGATTGATGATTTACTAAGAACTAGAAGATTCTGCAAAAAATCCGAACCATTAAAGATAACTTGGAATAAGAAGAAAGAAAACAAATTTTTTCTCCTAACCTTGCAAGCTACTGGCAACTGGTGCTCAACGCGTTGTAAAACGTCGAAGCCCAGGATGGAAGGTATCAAGGCACCTCAACAGCTTTGGATTACCGGTAATGTAGACGAGAATTGGAGAGTGTTTAAGCAACAGTAACTATATGTTGCAGCCCTTGGTCTGCAGGCACAGCCCGACGAGAGGTGTATCGCATTGCTGCTCACTGTAGCAGGTCCCCAAGCAATTTTCAACACATTTGTCTTCGAAAGCGAGGCAGACAGTAAGAACTTCGACAAAGTTCTCAAGCATTTTGTTCTGCATTGCTCACCTGAAAACAATTAAACCTTTCGAGCGCTATATATTTCGTACGTGCATCCAGAGTGGGGGAGAGGCATTGATAGCTTTCTCACTGACTTGCGGTTGAAGGCGCAGTCGTGCAATTTTAGCACACACCAGTCGTCAATGATACGCGATCAGATAGATTTTATTATCTCCAGTAATAAGGTGAACGAGTGGCTTCTTTGGGAAACAGACCTTCAACTCAAACATGCTATCCAGATATGTCACGTTAGTGAGTTTGCAGCAAAACAGATCAGCACATTGAATCTCCAGCATTTTGGCACATAGGTAGAAGAGGCGACCAACGCCATTAGTGTGGTGACACAGTCGAATAAAAAATGTGCTCCCAGGGCAGGTGGCCATTTTGAGCAGCCGACCCGATCTTCCATTTTATGCCCGCGATATGACAAACGACATTTGCCACGGCAATGGCCAGCGTTTGGGAAGACGTGTGCCAACTGTAATGGCAGAAATCATTTTGCGGCACAATGTTTTCCCAGGAGAAGGCCTGAGCAAACAAAGAGTATCAACACAGTTGATAAAGTGGGTCTTGAGGACATATTTTTTGTAGACATGATCTCCAGCGAAGACAAGGAGACACACGTCATGCCAAACGACAATGCATTTATACCAATTTGTAACAATAGTGAATTAAAGGCAGATAATAATAAGGATAAATGAACAGAGCTATTAACGATAAATGACACAGTGATAACAGTCAATCTCATAAATCTGTCCGACGTAAAAAAGCTACGAATTGAGCCTAAAGTAGTTAACCAAACAGTGTTGTTAAGAGATTACAATGAAATCACGGATGTTCGGGTCCTGTGAATTCGATGTCAATGTAAAAAACAGAATTTACAGGTTGAAATATTCCGTGATGGCAGCAGAGCGAGAATCTTTGGTTGGAGTAGAAGCGTGTGAGGAGCTGCAGTTAGTCAAATGAGTCGACAGTGCAAACAGTGCTGCAACAAGCCCTCATGCCTCAGGAGATTCCATACAAAATGATTTCCCTAAGACTTTCCAAGGTTTTGGTACTTTATCAATTACATACAGGATTCAATTGAAGGAGAATGCAAAGCCTGGGACGTGCACCAGCCCCATGAAGAGATAACCTAAAGGCTGAACTAGAGAGAATGACAGCTTTGGCAACAATTAAGCGAATTGACGAGCTGACAGGCTGGATAGCCTGTTTTGGATATGTCAAACTAAAAGAAGAGACCAGCAAGGACACAGCTTTGCAGATGGTGAGACGATATCTCCATGAAGGATGGCCCTGAGGATCCTGCTTAAGGTTTTACAATGTGAGAGCAGAGTCGAGTGTTGCAGATGGATTTTTGCTGCGAAGAAAAGAGAACAGTAATTCCAAAATTTTTAAGATCGGTGGTTCTGAGGTAAGTTCATGAAGGGCACACGAAACCCCCCAAAAATGTAAGAAACGAGACGAAGACACGGTCTATTGGCTGGGTATCATCTGAGATATCGATGCAATGGTTTGAAACTGCACACGGTGCAGTTATGTGAACATCTGCAGACAGTGCGGGAAGCAAACAAAATGCCCATGGTGTAAACAGCTTCAGTTCCAAGTGTTGAAGGAATCTGCTCATCCAGAAGCAGAGAGGCAACCACTCTGTCAAAAAAGGAGAGAGTTCAAGCCACATCCAAAGAGGCTTGCCGATAAATCTACGGAAAGTCTCAAATCATTATAATGCAACCACTAGAAGAAGCATGCAACAGTCCGAAAACAGCTGAAGAACATGCGGTGCAGCATACGGATCAACTACAACACGTCACAGACACCACTATTCATGAGGAGCAGCAAACAGCATCAACAAACACTAAAGAAGATGAAGTAACTTTGCACGTTCAGCAGCCACTTAGAAGATCAACAAGGCTAAGATGCAAACCTGAAAGACTGAACTTGTGACAGACTGTAAATACTTTACAGATGTAAATAGTTATGCATATCATGGTGAATTGTAAAAAATAATCTAATGCCTGTAAATAATTTCATTTTCCAAAGGAAAGGAGATGTGATGAAATGCATAACGCAATTCTGTACATAACGTTACACACGACCTCCTACCACCAGGTGGCAGTGTAAACCCACCACGTAACCCTGTGCTTGAGGAGTTGGGAGTAAGTCGTTTTGGAGGATAGACGTATTTTGCAGTAGCTCGATAATAGTTAGTTAGTGTTGGTAGTTAATTATTTTATTTATTCTAGTTATCTTTATTACGCAGTTGTTTCATAATAAATCATTTAAACTAGATGTCTGTAGCTCATCATTCACATCGGCCAGTCTACAGAACATGACACCTGGAGGCTGATGTTTGGGTTTGAACGTGCTGACTAGACACTGTTTTCAGCTATTTTCCATCGGGTTTATTTTTCATGTGTCTGTAGCTCCTTGAGGCAGCTCCACAGTGGCTGTTCCCCTGAGGGAGAGCATCAGAAGCGCCAGCAAGAACCCTCCATTCCCTCCATTCCCACCCTCTTCCCACCCTCCCTAGCAGCGCTGAGCCTTTCTCAGTGGTTGTTTCACGGGCTTGGCTGCCCGTTAATTGACCAGCCAGCACGATATCGCGTTCTGGCCTCGACCGCCGTCGGAAGCGGGTTTTTGTGTGTTGGCCGAGTGCGCACGCCCAACGGATGAAAAATGCAGGTGTTAATTCAAATTTGGTTCAATCAGGGCTGAAAAAGTCCACCCAAACTTTCCACTCCTGATCACGAAGCATCGACTCATGCTTATAATGCACACACGCAGAGGGTGAGTGAGTTAAAAATTCCACTCATAAAGGTGGCCCAAACCGGGTATGCTGAATAGTAACACGCATAAGGTACTAATATCTGATTAGCCATTAGCATTGCTTGGAGTCAAGAAAAAAAACCTGAAGGGATAATATCAATCACCGTGCCTAGAAGTCATGCAAGAAATTCATATGTTTTTGAGAAATATTTATGCTGAATTTAATGAAGAAAATATAGATATGCCCATATATGTTTTTGGGTGGTAGCTATGTTACTTGGACTCATAATGCAGAGTTCTGGACTTTTAAAAATATATTCTTTCCTAGGATGTGGCCATTGCTGGCAAACCCAGCATCTGTTGCCCATTCCGAACTGCCCTTGAGAAGGTTCTGGTGAATCACTGCACGTACTGTTAGGAAGGAAGATAAGGGGCGCGATTCTCCGACCCCCCACTGGGTCGGAGAATCGGCGGGGGCCGGCATGAATCCCGCCCCCGCCGTGTCCCGAATTCGCCACAACCGGAGATTCGGCAGGGGCGGGAATCGCGCCGTGCCGCGCCGGTCAGCGGAAATCGCGCCGGTCGGCGGGCCCACCCCCGGCGACTCTCCGGTCCGCGATGGGCCCAAGTCCCGCCGCTGTCAATCTACGCCGCCGGCATGGATTGAACCACCTTTCGAACAGCGGGACAAGGCGGTGCGGGCAGGCTCCGGGGTCCTGGGGGGGGGCGCGGGGCGATCTGGCCCCGGGGGGTGCCCCCACAGTGGCATGGCCCGCGATCGGGGCCCACTGATCCGCGGGCGGGCCTGTGCCGTGGGGGCACTCTTTTCCTTTCGCCTTCGCCATGGTCTTCACTATGGCGGAGGCGGAAGGGACCCCCTCCACTGCGCATGCGCGGGGATGCCATGAGCGGCCGCTGACGCTCCCGCGCATGCTTCGCCCGGCAAAGTCATTTCCGCGCCAGCTGGCGGGGCGGAAATCAGTCCGGCTCGGGCCTAGCCCCTCAAGGTGAGGGCTCGGCCCCTCAAGATGCGGAGAATTCTGCACCTTTGGGGCGGCGCAATGCCGGACTGATTTGCGCCGTTTTTGGTACCGGTCGGTGGACAACGCGCCGATTGCGGAGAATCCCGCCCAAGATATTGACTTTAAACCCCATCACAGCAGTTTCGTAATTTTATTCAATTAAAATAGAAATCTGGAACTAATATGATGGCATGAATATAAGTAACAATGGAGCTGTTTCTCTTAAAAGGCTAACTGGATCACTCGTGTCCTTGAAGAAAGAAACTGGTCCTCCGCCAGTCCAACTTCTATATGGCTCCATTCCTCTGAAGTCACCTAGCAAGCCATTCAGCTTAAAAATTCAGCATTAAATCATTGCTCACAGGAAGTCAACAAGATGGTCCACCAACACCTTTTGAAGAGTAAGTAGGGATGGGTAACAAATAAGACCATAAGAAATAAGAACAGGAGTAGGCCATTTGGCCCCTCGAGCCTGCCCAACCATTCAGTAGGACCATGGCTGGTCCGACATTCCTCATGCCCACTTTCCTGCCCTTTCCCCGTAACCCTTAATTCCCTTACTGATCAAGAATCTATCTATCTCAGCCTTAAATATACACAAGGGATCTGCCCACCACAGCTCTCTGTGGCAAGGAGTTCCAAAGACTCACAACCCTTTGGTGTGGTATTATCATAACCGATGAGCACTACAATGGTTAATGAAGTGCCGAGAGTAACCACTAGAGGGAGCTACCATTACAGCTATATAAGGGAGTGATGCTAAGCCTTGTGGGAGAGTCCGGGAGAGTGTGCAGCAGTTAGCTAGTGAGAGTCAGAAGTACAGATAGTGTAAGTGAGTGCAGATCATTGTTAAAACCAGCAGTGAGATTAGCTGTAGATGAGTGTAGTTTAGATGTTATTAATCAACTGTGTATTCTTGACTTCCGGGTGCGGCGATGACCAGCTAAGTCGCACGTTTCGGCAGCTCCCGTTGGAACAGACTTTTGGGCTCTTAATAGGAGCCCCAACGGCAATTTAAACGGCCAAAAACACTGTGCGGTAAACCAGAAGGGAATCCCCCGGACACGCATGGATAAGGGAGAGGATAGCGGCCGGATTGCGGAGGATCCTCTGGAGCAGCGGCAAGGAAGGGAAGCTCAAAGCAAGATGGCGTTGGAAGGTGGCCGTTTGTTATGGGGTCCGGACCAACAAGAGTTCCTGCGGCGCTGTGTGGAAGAGCTGAAGAAGGAGTTGAAGAAGGAGCTGTTGGCCCCGATATTACAGGCGATTGAAGGGCTAAAGGAGGAGCAGAGGACCCAAGAGCTGGAGCTTCGGGTCATGAATGAAGATGAAATACAGGGCCTGGTGGTGAAGACAGAGACCCACGAGGCACAGCACAAAAGGTGTGTGGAAAGGTTGGAAGTACTGGAGAATAATTCGAGGAGGAAGAATTTAAGAGTCCTGGGTCTTCCCAAAGGCGCAGAAGGGGAGGACGTTGGGACATATATGAGCACGATGCTTCACTCACTAATGGGATCGGAGGCCCCGACGGGCCCTTTGGAGGTGGAGGGAGCTTATCGAGTTCTGGCGCGAAGACCGAAGGCTGGAGAAATACCTCTAGCTATAGTGGTGAGGTTTCTCCGCTACAATGACAGAGAGATGGTCCTCAAATGGGCGAAGAAAACTCGAAGCTGTAGGTGGGAGAACGCGGTGATCCGCGTATACCAGGATTGGAGTGCGGAGGTGGCGAGAAGGAGGGCAAGCTTTAATCGGGCTAAGGCGGTGCTTCACAAAAAGAAGATCCAGTTTGGAATGTTGCAACCGGCGAGATTGTGGGTCACACACCAAGGGAAGCACCACTACTTTGAGACGGCAGAAGAGGCGTGGACATTCATTGTGGACGAGAAGCTGGAATAGCCTGGCGAGAGAAAGAGCTTTTGGGACAAAGTGGTGGGGTGATTATGTGGGGCGAGAAAAGGGGGGGGGGATGATTTTTCAATTTGTTAATTTTGTGATCCTGTAACCTTTCTCTCTTCCCCATGTTGGGGGGGGGGAGCATGGGGAACTGTGGGCGCTGGCCATTAGGGGCGGGGCCGAGTGGGAAACGCGGGCTTTGTTCCCGCGCTATCGTAATTATGGCGGGAACAGGGACGCAGGAAGGAGGGGGCCTCGCACAGTGGGGACCGAGGACAAGGGGGGAAGCTGAGGTCAGCCAGAGTTCGCTGACTTCTGGGAGCAACATGGGGGGTGCAACTACGCTAGAGGGGGATCTTGTGGAGGGGGGGGCGTTAACTGGGTTGCTGCTGCTAAGGAGAAGGGGGAGCTGTTATGGGATGGGGTGGTCGAGGTGGGAGGGCGCCGGCGGGGGGATATACGGGTACGTGGGAACCGGGTGAGGAGCTGGGTTAAAAAAGGGGATGGCTAGTCGACAAGGGGGGGTGGTAAAGAGCCCCCTAACCCGGCTGATCACGTGGAATGTGAGAGGGCTGAACGGGCTGATTAAAAGGGCACGGGTACTAGCACACCTAAAGAAATTAAAGGCAGATGTGGTTATGTTGCAGGAGACGCATCTGAAACTGATAGATCAGGTCAGACTACGTAAAGGATGGGTGGGGCAGGTGTTTCATTCGGGTTTAGATGCGAAGAACAGGGGGGTGGCTATCTTAGTGGGGAAATGAGTACTGTTTGAGGCAAAGACCATAGTGGCGGATAGTGGGGGTAGATATGATGGTGAGTGGCAGATTGCAAGGGGAGGCGGTGGTTCTGGTGAACGTATACGCCCCGAACTGGGATGATGCAAATTTTATGAGGCGTACGTTGGGACGTATCCCGGACCTGGAGGCGGGAAAGTTGGTAATGGGGGGAGACTTCAATACGGTGCTTGATCCAGGGCTGGACCGGTCGAGGTCCAGGACCGGGAGGAGGCCGGCAGCGGCCAGGGTGCTCAAGGACTTCATGGAGCAGATGGGAGGGGTAGACCCCTGGAGATTTAGTAGGCCTAGCAGTAAGGAGTTCTCATTTTTCTCCCACGTTCACAAAGTATACTCACGGATAGACTTTTTTGTCTTGGGAAGGGCACTGATTCCGAAGGTGACAGGGACGGAATATACGGCCATAGCCATTTCGGACCACGCTCCACATTGGGTAGACCTGGAGGTAGGAGAGGAAAAAGAACAGCACCCACTCTGGAGGATGGATATGGGCTTATTGGCGGATGAGGGGGTATGTTTAAGGGTGAGGGGGTGCATCGAAAGGTACTTGGAGCTTAATGACAATGGAGAGGTTCAGGTGGGAGTGGTCTGGGAGGCGTTGAAGGCGGTGGTTAGAGGGGAACTGATATCCATAAGGGCACATAAAGGGAAGCAAGAGCGTAAAGAAAGGGAGCGATTGTTGAAAGAACTTTTGAGTGTGGACAGGCAATATGCGGAGGCACCGGAGGAGGGACTGTACAGGGAAAGACAAAGGCTACATGTGGAATTTGACCTGCTGACCACGGGTAAGGCAGAGGCACAGTGGAGGAGGGCACAGGGTGTACAGTATGAGTATGGAGAGAAGGCGAGTCGGCTACTGGCCCACCAATTGAGGAAGAGGGGAGCAGCGAGGGAGATAGGTGGGGTGAGAGATGAGGAGGGAGAGATGGAACAGGGAGCGGAGAGAGTGAACGGGGTGTTCAATGCATTTTATGAGAGGTTATATAAGGCTCAGCCCCCGGAAGGGAAGGAGGTAATGATGTGTTTCTTGGATCAGCTGGAATTCCCTAAGGTGGAGGAGCAGGAGAGGGCGGGACTGGGAGCACAGATTGAGATGGAGGAAGTGATAAAAGGGATTGGGAGCATGCAGGCGGGGAAGGCCCCGGGACCGGACGGATTCCCGGTGGAATTTTATAGGAAATATATGGACCTACTGGACCCGCTTTTGACGAGAACCTTTAATGAGGCTAGGGAAAGGGGGCAGATGCCCCCGACTATGTCGGAGGCAACGATATCGCTCCTTTTGAAGAAGGAAAAAGACCCGCTGCAGTGTGGGTCCTACAGGCCCATTTCCCTTTTAAATGTAGATGCTAAGCTCCTGGCCAAGGTGATGGCGACGAAGATAGAGGACTGTGTCCCGGGGGTGGTCCACGAGGATCAAACTGGGTTCGTTAAGGGGAGACAGCTGAACACGAACATACGGAGGTTGCTAGGGGTAATGATGATGCCCCCACCAGAGGGGGAGGCGGAGATAGTGGTGGCGATGGATGCCGAGAAAGCATTCGACAGAGTGGAGTGGGATTATCTGTGGGAGGTGCTGAGGAGATTTGGTTTTGGAGAAGGGTTTATTGGATGGGTACAGCTGCTGTATAGGGCCCCGGTGGCGAGCGTGGTCACGAACAGGCAGAGGTCTGACTACTTCCGTCTTCATAGAGGGACGAGGCAGGGGTGTCCCCTGTCTCCGTGACTGTTTGCATTGGCGATTGAGCCCTTGGCCATAGCACTGAGGGGCTCCAGGAAGTGGAGGGGAGTACTCAGGGGAGGAGAAGAACACCGGGTATCTTTGTATGCTGATGATTTATTGCTGTATGTTGCGGACCCAGTGGAGGGGATGCCTGAGATAATGCAGACACTCAGGGAGTTTGGGGCATTTTCGGGGTACAAATTGAATATGGGGAAGAGTGAGTTGTTTGTGATGCATCCGGGGGAGCAGAGCAGGGGAATAGATGACTTACCGCTGAGGAAGGTAACAAGAGATTTCCAGTACTTAGGGATTCAGATAGCCAGGAGTTGGGGAACCTTACATAGGCTTAATTTAACAAGATTGGTAGAACAGATGGAGGAGGATTTTAAAAGATGGGACATGGTGCCCCTGTCACTGGTGGGTAGGGTGCAGGCGGTCAAAATGGTAGTCCTCCCGAGATTCCTTTTTGTGTTTCAGTGCCTTCCGGTGATGGTCACGAAGGCTTTTTTCAAGAAAATTGAGAAAAGTGTCATGAGTTTTGTGTGGGCTGGGAAGACCCCGAGAGTGAGGAGGGGGTTCTTGCAGCGTAGCAGGGATAGGGGGGGCTGGCACTACCGAGCCTAAGTGAATACTATTGGGCTGCCAATATCTCAATGGTGTGTAAGTGGATGGGAGAAGGGGAGGGAGCGGCATGGAAGAGATTGGAGATGGCGTCCTGCAAAGGAACCAGCCTACAAGCAATGGTGACGGCGCCGTTGCCGTTCTCCCCGAAGAAATACACCACAAGTCCAGTGGTGGTGGCAACACTAAAAATTTGGGGGCAGTGGAGACGACATAGGGGAAGGACGGGAGCCTCGGTGCGGTCCCCGATAAGAAATAACCATAGGTTTGTCCCGGGGAGAATGGATGGGGGATTTGGAGCATGGCAAAGAGCTGGGGTTGTGCAACTGAGAGATCTGTTCGTAGACGGGACGTTTGCGAGTCTGGGAGCGCTGACGGAAAAATATGGGTTGCCCCAAGGGAATGCATTTCGGTACATGCAACTGAGGGCTTTTGCGAGGCAGCAGGTGAGGGAATTCCCGCAGCTCCCGACGCAGGAGATTCAAGATAGAGTGATCTCAGGGACATGGGTGGGGGATGGTAGGGTGTCGGATATATACAGGGAAATGAGGGACGAGGGGGAGATCATGGTGGATGAGCTGAAGGGGAAATGGGAAGAAGAGCTGGAGGAAGAGATTGAGGAGGGGCTGTGGGCTGATGCCCTACGTAGGGTAAACTCGTCGTCCTCGTGCGCCAGGCTAAGCCTGATACAATTCAAGGTTTTACACAGGGTGCATATGACCGGAGCAAGGCTCAGTAAATTTTTCGGGGTAGAGGATAGGTGTGGGAGATGCTCGAGAAGCCCAGCAAACCACACCCACATGTTTTGGTCATGTCCGGCACTGCAGGGGTTCTGGGTGGGGTGGCAAAGGTGCTTTCGAAGGTGGTGGGGGTCCGGGTCGAGCCAGGCTGGGGGTTGGCTATATTCGGGGTTGCAGAAGAGCCGGGAGTGCAGGAGGCGAAAGAGGCTGATGTCTTGGCCTTTGCGTCCCTAGTAGCCCGGCGAAGGATATTGCTTATGTGGAAGGAAGCCAAACCCCCCGGGCGTGGAGACCTGGATAAATGACATGGCAGGGTTTATAAAACAAGAACGGATAAAGTTTGCACTAAGGGATTCGGCTCAAGGGTTCACCAGGAGGTGGCAACCGTTCATTGACTACCTCGCAGAACGATAAAGGAAATGGGAAGGTAACAGCAGCAACCCAGGGGGGAGGGGGGGGTGGGGGTGGGGGGGGGGGGTGGGGGGTGGGTAGGGCTCGGGTGGGTCCTCAGGGGTGTTTTTGTATAGATATTTGTACTAGGTTATGTATAATGGATTGTTTGATTTTATTTTTGGAGAGTTATTATTTTTGTTCTGGCAGTTGCCATTTAGTTTATATATTATTTATTTATTTGTTAAAACGGCCACTGTTATTTATATTGTTTTATTGTTGTAAAAAGGAAAACCTTTGTATTGTTTTGTTTGGCCGAAAAATTTGAATAAAATATATATTTTTTAAAAACCCCAAAAAACTGTGTATTCTTAAGGAGTACGCGTTGGATCCAAGTTAGTAGTGTTAATACATTTATAGCTTTGTTTAAGGTAAAGCTATTCTGTGGTCTTTGCCAACCATCCTGAAATAAGCAACACAAAGAACACCACATCTGGCAGAAGAAATTCTTCTTCATTTCAGTCTTGAATTGGCACCTCTTTATTCTGAGACTATGTCCTCTGGTCTTAGACTCTCCCATGAAGGGAAACACCCTCTCAGCATTTACCCTGTCAGGCCCCTTAAGAATTCTATATTGTTGGCCTTTGCCAACAATATCTTGAGAACAGACTAAATGCATTGCTTAATTGTATGATATTGCTGCTTGCATCTTAACATTACATATAGTTACAACAAGACAGCCATAAATATGACAAAAGCTGCCAAATACAAAGGCACTGACATAGTTTCCCTCCACAGGTCATTGAGACAGCTGTGAATCTCTAAAAGGTAGCTTCAACTTATCAGATGATATCTACCTCTTTTGATATACTGCCCAGTTTCTCAATAGGATTTCAAAGTTTTGTTGAAACTCAATTTTTCTCCCTCCGTGAGGTACTATCAGATTACACTGAGATAATTGATATTGTTCTCAAGCCCTCGGGACACTGATGTTTTATGTAAAGCATTTTGCTCCCTGATAACATCAGTCATGCTAAGAGAACCCCTCCTGTATTCCAGATATCTTATCAGAAAAAAAAATATTTCAGTTATTCAATACTTTGTCCTGCTCTTACATTCTTGAAGGACTTTTTTTTCCGCCAGACAAATGCAGGAAATGAAATAACAATATTGTGTTGTTTTAACTTTTAATGTGATAGGCACAAAGATAAACACTGATTCCAGAAAGGTGAAAGTTGAAGTAATAAATGGATGGTTTTGTGTGTGTCATAATCCAATTCGATTGTGGGAGATTTGCAATGTGGCTGCTCCTACTTCCAGAGAAGGTGGGGACATGGTCACATCGGAGAACAGTCATGCCTGTTCTGTGAAGGAAGAGAGGAAGGAAAAGCAGAAGGAAAATTTGCAATTTAGGACTGAGTTTTCCGGTTCTTCCCGGCCGGTGGGATTTTCCAGTCCTGCCGAAGGTGGGCCCCTCGACTGCGGCAGGATGGGCGAGCCAAGCAAAATGCTGTGGACATTGGTAAGACTGCAAGATCCCGCTGGCAGCCAATGGCGAACGACCTTCGCCATCAGGGGGAATGGCACTTTATACATGTATAAGTTTGAAGGTCATGTCCATATAATCCATTTTCCCGCTATTATAATTTAGAAGCCTGAGAAGGCAGGTAAACTGGCAATACTTTAAGAGGTTGGGGCTATTTACCATCTAGTAATGGAGTACATGCAGCACGATGGCGCAGTGGTTAGCACTGCCGCCTCACGGCGCCGAGGTCCCAGATTCGATCCCGGCTCTGGGTCACTGTCCGTGTGGAGTTTGCACATTCTCCCCGTGTTTGCGTGGGTTCATCCCCACAACCCAAAGATGTGCAGGGTAGGTGGATTGGCCACACTAAATTGCCCCTGAATTGGAAAAAATGAATTGGGTACTCTAAATTTTTTTTTTTAAAGTAATGGAGTAATCCCTCGATTCCACACACAGCACCAACTTGAAATTCCATTGCCTGTTATTTAGGCAGGCATATTAAACTTTTGAACAGATTAACATCTGCACACTGCCAGGATCCCCGTGTCTAAACCTTGCTTTCCCTGCTTAAACCTTGTCTTTCCTGTGCAATTCCTTTTATGTTCTGTTTCGCTGGCTTCCACAATTCAGCCGACTTTGGGGTATTAAACTGGAATAATCCCTTTTAATGTGCTATTTGGTCTCAGGATTTCCCACAGTACAGTGACCTATATGGCATAGTCCAGTGGTGTCACATTTTGATGGACTTGGCTATCAGCCAATCACCTCTTTTGGAATCCTGGGACCTGGTGGTTTTTTGCTGTTGATTGGTGGGGAGCTTCAGAAGATTCTGGAAGAGGGGGAGCAGACTCCATCTTGCATTCAGTTCTGCTTAAGCCCGGGAGAGAGCAAGTTTGAACGCTTTCTATCAGCTAAGGCTGGCATTTAACTTCTGATTAAAAGACTGTAAGCAATCTCTGAAGCCAGGTCTGTGAACGCCTAACATATGTTTGAAAGACTGAGGAACAGTGCCGAAAGCTCTCTCCTGAGACCTCAAAAGGTCTTGGAGGAAAAAGCCTTTTCCTTTCTCTCTACCCTGCAGCCAGAAAACCTGTACAAAGACCAGACATGCATTCGAGAAGCAGAGTGGATGACAGATCCTCTTTTAAATTCTCAGGAGGAGAATTCTAAGATTGTCTCAGTGAGACTGAGAGCCGATCTGGTGGAGGTCAGTCAAGTAAAAGTGACTCCCCAGAGGACATTTTACAGCCTGTGGGTTCTAATCGAAGGCACAAACTGGAAGGTCCGATCCAACTACTGGATTTCAATACTTTGCATCCCGAGAGGATGGCCGACTACAAAGACCACAACCTCAGCAGCGAAGATACTCATCTCTTACATCTCCATTTAATCCCCCATTATTTTGATCCTTCCCTACTCCACTGTGCATCTGTCTTGTGTGTGTCTGTGTGGAGGGTGGGACGGTGGTTGGGGAGCAATTAGATTAACAGTCTGTTGTTCTATTATCGCCATTACATGTTTAACATTTCTCTTGTTATTAATAAACAGTTCTTTTATTTTTTACTTACAAACCTGGTGCCTGTAAGTCATTGGAGCAGTCCAGGGCCAAACATCAAACAAACTTTTCACAAATCATTGGTTGATTCACTTATGATGGGACTCCGGGGCCCGTGGGGCATAAATTGACCGTGCACTCGCCCAGGGTGTTGTAACAACACCAAAGGCTACACCAAGGAACCTCACATCACGGTGCTAGCTATTTACATGGTAACATTCAGATAAACTAATTTCAAGTGTCAAGTCTTTGATTTCAAGACTGGAATGGTGGTATTCAGGAGCCAAGTATTTTCTCTCAGAGAGAGGATGAAAACACAAACAGAGAGCCTGATACTTGTGCAATTCATCCTGGTTGAAGACTGGCATTGATGTAGGACAGGAATTTTTAAACATGCCTCCTCACCATTGAAACATAATAAGTGGCCTGAGAAACAAACATCCATAAGAACTTCCCCTGTACTTTAAGGTATTTATAAGTGCATTAGTCTTTCACAATTGCTTTGCCTGATTGGCCAAAGGTTCCTTAGTGATTTGATCACAAAGTACAGCAACTTGAAGTTCGGCCAGAGGGATGATTGTCAAGAGAGGAACTTTCCAAGTTTTTCACCTGTCCTGGGAGATTCCATGGCTCCTTGTGGATAGGGAATGGCTTGAACCCATAAGGAACTACAAGCAAATAGGACGTACCAGATGGGGTGGCTAGTCTTTTCCTATTTGACATTTCCATATATAGTTATTAAAAAGGTTGCCTTCATTGTTCTGATGAAAGGAAACACGTTGATAACATTGTGGACTTCTTTTCAGCTGAGGGCTACAAGACCATAAGACATAAGAGCAGAATTAGGCCATTCGGCCCATCGTGTCTGTTCCGCCATTCAATCATGGCTGATATGTTTCTCATTCTCATTCTCCTGCCTACTCTCCATAACCCCTATTAATCAAAGCCCATCTATCTCTGGCTTAAAGACAGTGATTTGGCCTCCACCACCTTCTGCAGCAAAGAGTTCCACAGATACACCACCCTCTGGCTGAAGAAATTGCTCCTCATCTCAGTATTGAAGAACCATCCTTTCAGTCTGAGGCTGTGTCCTCTGGTTCTAAATTTTCACACTAGTGGAAACATCCTCTCCACACCCAATCTATCTAGGCCTCTCAGTATCGTGTAAATTTCAATAAGATTCCCCCCTCATCCTCCAACGAGTACAGACCCAGTGTCCTCAACCGTTCCTCATACGACAAGCTCTTCTTTCCCAGGATCATTCTTGCGAACCTCCTCTGAACTCTTTCCCAGGCCAGCACATCCTTCCTTAGATACGGGCCCAAAACTGCTCACAATACTCCAAATGAGGTCGGACCAGAGCCTTATGCAGCCTTGGAAGTACATCCCTGCTCTGCCCTCTCAACATGAATGCTAACATTGCATTTGCCTTCCTAGCTGGCAAGGTGTTGTTTTATTTTTGTATGGTTAAAGGCACTGTTGCCACCAAACAGTGAGCTTGGCTACATGGCAGTGATTGACTGACTGGAGGCATCAAAAGGACAGGGTAAAGGCCTTCTGTTCTGCAGCAACAGTTCATTGATGCAGGTGCAGTTCACCGCACCACTTTTAAAGAAAAGATCCATGGGCGTGATTCTCTAAAAATGGGGCTATGTCCCCACGCTGGCGGGAAAACCGGCGGCAACGACTCTGGCGTCAACGGCCCCCGAAAGTGAGGAATTCTCACCTTTCTAGGGGGCTAGGTTGCCGTCGGAGTCGTCCCAGCAGCTCCAGCTGGCGTCAAAGGGCCGGCGTGAGTTCGCGCATGCGCGGAACGGCCGGCGTAATCTTGCACATGCGGGAACCGTCCAACGTATTTCCGCGCATGCGCAGAATGGCCGGCATATTTCCGCGCATGCGCGGGGTTTCCCTTCTCCGCGCCGGCCCCTGGGCAATATGGCGGAATCCTATAAGGGCCCGGCACGGAGGAAAGAAGGCCACCACGGAACCAGCCCGCCCGCAGATCGGTAGGCCCCGATCGTGGGCCAGGCCACCGTGGGGGCCCCCCCGAGGTTGGATCCCGGCCATATATCTGACAGTACGGATTGGAGTTTACAGCCAAATGTTGCTCACAACTGAAAAAGCTGAATGTACAACCGCAAAAGATGTTCACGGCTTTGCTGTCTCTTACACTGAGGGGAGGATTAAAACTTGCTCAGTGACTTTGGTTAGAGGCGGCAAAGTTTATTATTTCTAATCCAGTGAAGAATTTCCTTCTGTAGGTTTTTTTTCCCCTCAAAGACAAATACAAAGCGTTTAGCATTTAAACATGGCCTGCCCTTTCACCTCAAGCGAAGAGATGGCACAGAACATGAACCTAAATTATAACACTTGACATTTTACACAGGAAACAGCAAACATGTTTGGACAGGCATCTCCTCAGCTAAACTATTCTCTCTCTTCGAAACTCAAGTAAAAGCCATCGATACCTCGGTTACACTCTTGAAATACACGTGGGTGTTTTCTTTTCTTTTGCTTTCGTGACATGTTGTGCAGTTTTTGATTGGGTTTTGTCTCTGTTACTTTAAACTATGTTTCTCCTCCCCGATAGGCATCGTTTTTTCTGCGGGGTGAAATTCAGTGTCCCTTACGCCCTCTGAAACCACCAACATTTCGTCATATGTGACAAGCGACTCAAGACTGAGTAATTGAGCTGCTCCTAAAAAAAGGACTCACGCTAGCTGGAAAAAAAAAATCCTCTCACAGAAGTTTAAACTAAAAAGATCAAGCCTTTCGCATGAGGCACCTGCACTTTGATGACACTTCTGTCAATTCCGAGTGTGTGGCTCTTTGGGAGGGTTCACAAGTAGAATAAATAGACAAGTAGAAATAGAAACATTTATAGTCTTAGAAATGGTAGAAAGTTAGCCACAGTATTGTTCCAGTCCGTCATTTAGCCACAATTTCTCAAGGAATTAGCTTTCTTTGCAATGTAAGAAACGGCTAAGCCTTCAAAAGGCAGCATTTTTTGTGAAAAAAGTACAAAGCCTAATAAAGGATGTGATGCACAATCAATTACTCTCGAGACAAGGTGAGTCATAACTAATAGGCTTTAATCAGCTAGAACTGTACCCAGCGGCTTCAATACAGAAAGTGAAGGCTGTTGGGATGGCATTGGTTCTTATACCCCGCCTCTCAGGGCGGAGCTATGTACGTTAGCCAATGGTAGACTCCTAGGACTAGCCAATGGTCATCCACCTCTCAGGTACTGCAATACCTGGTATTACCACAGGATGCCTGCCTTTTTATAGCTTTCCAAACTACGTTGGAGAGTCTCAAAGCACTTCCCACGATGAATGAATGAATGACCCTTTGGAATTTAATTAGATGCTCAATGCAATTTAGCACTGCATCTCTCACCTGTGATAGGGGAGAGATGGTGGCGCACTGACAATGTCACTGGAGTACCAATCCAGCGACCCACTCTATTTCTCGAGGGACATGGGTTCAATCCGCGCCATGGCATCTCGTAGAATTTAAATTCAATTAATAAATCTGGATTGGATTTGATTTATTGGATTGATTTGATTTATCGTCTTGCGTACCGAGGTACATGAAAAGTATTGTTCTGTGTACAGTCCAGGCATATTGTTCCATACATGAGAAAACATAAGACATACGATAGTGTTGCTAAATGTTTCTCTCTTTCGTTGGCTCTGAATATGGCGGTCAATATGGTCACCTTCCTTAATTCTAATTACGCTTGCTTTAGAGTCGGCAGGTATCTTTCGATCCCGCCACAAGGTTCAAACCGAATACTGATCAAAGACTCGATACACCAGTTAGTTAGTTCAAAGTCAAATGCTTATTTATTTACACACACAGTTAAATATACTCATGCACAAACACTACAGACTAAACTATCACTACTGCTAAAGCCTATACTTAGCTTCGGGCACCCACTCAGTCAGAGGAACAATGGCCGTTGTTCGGATCTGAGGCTGCTGGGCTCGAAGTGGTGAAAGAGGAACAGCTAAGGTCGTCTGTCTGGTAGTGAGCGTTGACCTTGGACTTACTTGCTTCTGGTGTAGCTGTTGCGCAGGCCTCTCCTCGGTGAGAGCCGGATCCAAGAGAACAATTCTCTCTTGGGGCTCCTTCTTAGACCTAAAGGGGCTTCACTTTTGGGTGTGCCTTGATTTTGGCCCCAATCAATTGGGCCATTTCTCAATCGTTCCTATCGATTTCATCCAATAAAGGGGTGGGTGCCCTGATGGTTGGGCGTGTCCCAGGTGGCCATTGGCCTGCTTTGTTCTGGTCTCCTCTGGCACCGGGGTGTCTGCCTTAGTATCGGTTACTCAAATGTTACTCTTTTGTTCCCGGAGATGGGCCATTAGTATGCTAATGGTCCTACAGTTTTGGTCTTGTCTGGGAGTTGCGGCTCCAATATGCAGACAAACTCTGAACCTGCTTGTTTTCTCAGTATTGTCCATTTTCCCTGCAGTCTTTGCAAAGTGTCCATTTTGTAAGCGGGAAGTGGCCATCCCAGATGGCTACACTAGGGCAAAGGGGATCAAAGGATATGGGGGGGAAGTGGGATTAGGCTATTGAGTTGAATGATCCGCCATGATCATAATAAATGGCAGAGCAGATTTGAAGGGCTGAATGGCCTCTTCCTGTCCTATTTTTTCTATGTTTCTAAATACATAGTAAGAAGTCTTACAACACCAGGTTAAATATATAGGCACAGGCATCATGTGAAGCATACAGAGTATAGTACTACTCAGTAGAGAAGATGTGTGGAGAGATCAGTTCAGTCAAGAAGAGGGTCATTCAGGTAACAGTGTCTGGTAACAGTGAGGAAGAAGCTGTTTTTGAACCTGTTAGTACGTGTTCTCAGACTTTTGTATCTCCTGCCCCATGGAAGAGAGAATAACCCGGGTGGGAGGGGTCTTTGATTATATTGCCCAATTTCCCCAGGCAGCGGGATGCGTAGATAGAGTCAATGGATGGGAGGCAGGTTTGTGTGATGGACTGGATGGTGTTCACGACTCTCTGAAGTTTCTTGCGGTTTTGGGCCGAGCAGTTGCCATACCAGGCTGTGATGCAGCCTGATAGGATGCTTTCTATGGTGCATCTGTAAAAGTTGGTAAGAGTCGATGTGGACATGCCAAATTTCCTTAGTTTCCTGAGGAAGTATAGATGCTGTTGTGCTTCCTTGGTGGTAGAGTCGAGGTGGGTGGACCAGGACAGATTGTTGGTGATGTGCACACCTTGGAATTTGAAGCTGTCGACCATCTCCAACCCTGGCCCCGTTGATGCTGACAGGGGTGTGTACGACACTTTGCTTCCTGAAGACAATGACCAGCCCCTTAGTTTTGCTGGCGTTGAGGGAGAGATTCGCTAATCAGAGTCCCTGCAGTGCAGAAGGAGGCCATTCGGCAGTCTACACTGGCCCTTTGAAAGACCACCCTGCCTAGGCTCAATCCCCCACCTTATTCCTGCCAGCTCACCCTAAGGGGCAATTTAGTATGACCAAACCACCTAACCTACACGTCTTTTGACTGTGGGAGGAAACTGGAGCACCCGATGGAACCCACACAGACACAGGGAGAATGTGCAAACTCCACACTGACAGTCACCCGAGGTCGCAATCAAACCCCTGGCACTGTGAGGCAGCAATGCTAACTACTGTGTCACGGGTCACCCATAATTCCCTTCAGGAAAGGAAATGTGCCAGCCTTACCTTGCCTGGCCTATATGTGACTCCAATGTGGTTGACTCTTCATTGCCCTCCGAAATGGCCCACACGCATTCCAGTTCAAGGACAATTAAGGTGGGCAACAAATGTTGGCGCTGCCAATGGTGCCCAAATCCCATGAAAGAATAAAGAAAAAATATCAGCCGCAATTTAAAAAAAAAAAATCTTTCCAAGACAACAGGTCCCTTTAAAATCATATCCCATTAGACCTAACGAACAAAATATAGTCTGTAAATAGTCAAGAATATGTTCAAGGTCTGACGGGTTGCTGAAATCAATGGTATGTTACATGGTAGTTTACTCTTTAATGCCTATTAGAATATTAAGACCATGTTTTGTTTTGTTTTTTTTCTAATAAAATTAACGAATGAAAGCTTATCCCAACCGGCGCAATATCCTTACTTTCAAACCCCTCTATTTTCTCTCCTCTAACTTCCTCCAGCCCTCTGAGATCTCCGCACTCCTTCAATTCTGGCCTCCTATTTTCTATCTCTCCAAAATCGAAGGCCACACCTTCAGCTGCATTGGTCTTCGGTTCTGAAACTCCCTCATCAAACCTTTTTGGTCTCTCCACCTCTTTCACCTTCTTTCAGATGTTTCTGAAGAAGTTCCACTGTGACCTAACATTTTGCCGCCTAATATGTATCGGTATCAATTGCTGTCACTGCATGCCCTTGATGTGCGCTGGGACATTTTACTATGATAAACGTGCTGCAGGACTGCAAATTACTGCTGGTGTTAATGTGTTTTGTGACTTAAACTGCCGATGGTATGATTTACTACCTGGATTCCCCACCCCCCCCGCTCCTATTCTCCACCTTATTTCCTCGCCAGCGAGGAAGTACAATGCTACAATCAAACGGTTTTGAGAAACAGTGACAATTTCCCAACACAATGCCTAAACGAATGATTTATGCTAATTGATTTAAATATCACATTCAGATGACAGCACATTTCACATCATGCTCTAACTGTCCAGCCTCACACAGCATCTTTCTGAGTTGCACCTCTTGCTCCAGGCCACGCTGCAGTCCCTTTGCTAGGGGCTGGCTCAGTACAGTGAGCTAAACAGCTGGCTTGTAATGCAGAACAAGGCCAGCAGCGCGGGTTCAATTCCCGTACCAGCCTCCCCAAACCGGCGCCGGAATGTGGCGACGAGGGGCTTTTCACAGTAACTTCATTGAAACCTACTTGTGACAATTAGCGATTATTATTATTAACATTCTACAACCATCATCCCTTTTGTCATTTAGTCACTCCTGAACTCCACCCGATCACCGATCTCTCCCTTTTTTCTTTATTCCGCCCTCCCCATTTTCACTGACTCTCCACGAGTACATTTTTAGATCTCTGATTTCTTCAAGTTCCGTGAAAGCTTCTTCACCTAAAACGTTCACTCTGTTTTCTTCCTCTCCCATAGGCACTGCCTCACCTGTTTCCAACTGATGCACGATCAATTGCACAAAGACGAGAGTTGAATACAACTGAGGCTTTATTACGCTAAGATGTGTGGCCTCCTACAGCAGCTGGCGAAATGGCTGCTGTATAGGGAGCACACATATTTATACTCTGCCTACTGGGTGGAGCCAGCAGGCAGGAACTACCCCCGTACCTGTAGTACAGGGTCTTACCACACATCTCCTAATATACACAACAGTGGTGATTACCACATTCACCCCTGTTAAAATTGAGTCCGGCGAGAGTGGCGGAGAACTATATACAGAACAAGTTTTAATGTACAGAGGCAAAAAAAATTTTTGAGTCCTGTACATGGTGCTTTAACAGTCCCGAACCAATTACAGGTTTAGCCGGTTCGGGGCTTTGATCTGACGTTGGGAGCGACGCAGTGGTGGCGGCGATTCCGGTGGCGGTCTGGTCCTTGATGACCCCGGGAGCGTGCTGAAATCCTCTTCATCCTCGGGCGTGGGCAGGGGGAGGACTGATCTTCCCGGGGGGGTTGCTACTGGGTGCGCCGGGGGAGGGGAGGGTGGCGCCGGGCCGGAGGGGTGTGTGTGTGGGAAACCTGCTGGTGCCAGGTTCCTGAGGGAGACAGTATCCTGGCGGCCGTCGGGGTATGCTATGTAGGCATACTGGGGGTTAGCGTGGAGTAGTTCACCCTTTCAACCAACGGGTCCGCCTTGTGGAGTTGTACGTGCTTACGGAGGAGTACGGGTCCTGGAGCTGCGAGCCAAGTCGGGAGCGACACCCCGGATGTGGACTTCCTGGGGAAGGCGAAGAGACGTTCATGGGGTGTGTCGTTAGTGGCGGTGCATAGGAGCGACCAAATGGAGTGCAGTGCATCGGGGAGGACCTCCTGCCAGTGGGAGGCCGGGAGATATCTGGACCGTGGGGCCAGCTGGACGGCTGTCCAGACCATCCCGTTCTCCCTCTCACCTTCCCATTTCCCCGGGGGTTATAGCTGGTCATCTTGCTGGAGGCGATACCCCTGCTGAACAGGAACTGACGCAGCTCATCGCTCATGAATGAGGATCCCCTGTCACTGTGGATATAGGCGGAGAAACCGAACAGAGCGAAGATAGTGTTGAGGGCTTTGATGACGGTGGTGATGTGTTGGGTGTTCTGGATCACATACAGGTCACCAACACTTGAAATAGTGAAACACTATTTTATTGAATCATTAACTGTTTAAACATACTCAGACAGTGGGTTAATACGACACTAACTTTAACTAAAGACCTCTGCCTTGTCCTAACCAGTCGATACACTCAGCACATGGTGAATGTCTGTGTTGCAGGCTGTGAGCTCTGTCCTCCTAGCTAGCTGCAACTCCAATGAGCGGGAACTCTGATGCTCCCTGTCTTTATAGTGCGTGTGCTCTCACTGGTGATTGGCTGCGGTGTTATGTATGTTGATTGGTCCCACTGTGTGTCCATCAGTGTGTGTCTGCACCATGATATACTGGTGTATATTATGACAGGTGGCAGACGTCATGTTGGGGCATGGGATGGCGAAGGGGAATCTGGAGTACTCATCAACCACACTGAGGAAATACGTGTTACGGTCGGTGGAGGGGAGGGGCCATTTGAAATCCATGCTGAGGCGTTCAAAGGGGCGGGAGGCCTTCACCAGGCGCATGCGGTCCGGCTGGTAGAAGTGCGGTTTGCACTCCGCACAGACCTGGCAGTCTCTGGTGATTGCCCGTACTTCCTCGACGGAGTAGGGCAGATGCGGGCCTTGATGAAGTGGTACAACCGTGTGACTCCCGCGTGACAAAGGTTGTCGTGCAGAGTCCGGAGACGGTCCAACTGTGCGCTGGCACATGTACCTCGGGATAGGACATCGGCGGGCTCGTTGAGCTTATCGGGGCGATACAAAATCTCGTAGTTGTAGGTGGAGAGCTTGATCCTCCATCGCAAGATTTTATCATTTTTGATCTTGCCCTGCTGTGTGTTGTTAAACATGAAAGCTACCGACCGTTGGTCAGTGAGGAGAGTGAATCTCCTGCCGGCCAGGTAATGCCTCCAATGTCGCACAGCTTCAACGATAGCCTGGGCCCCTTTTTCGACGGAGGAGTGTCGAATTTCGGAGGCATGAAAGGTTCGTGAAAAGAATGCCACGGACCTGCCTGCCTGGTTGAGGGTGGCGGCTAGAGCGATGTCTGATGCGTCGCTCTCCACTTGAAAGGGTAACATCTCGTCGACTGCGTGCGTCGCGGCCTTGGCGATGTCGGCCCTAATACGGTTGAAGGCTGTTGAGTCTCAGCCATCAGGGGGAAAAGAGTGGACTGGATGAGTGGGCGGACCTTGTCCGCATAGTTTGGGACCCACTGGGCGTAGTAAGAAAAGATCCCCAGGCAGCGTTTGAGGGCCTTGCGGCAGTGGGGGAGGGAGAGTTCCATGAGGGGGCGCATGCGGTCGGGGCGGGCCCCAGAACTCCGTTCTGGACCACATAGCCGAGGGTGGCTAAGCGGGTCGTGCTGAATACGCACTTCTCCTTGTTATAGGTGAGGTACAGGAGAGTGGCGGTGTGGAGAAATTTGGCAAGGTTGGCATCATGGTCCCGCTGATCGTGGCCGCAGATGGTGACATTGTCTAGGTACGGAAAGTGGCCCGCAGCCCGTACCGGTCAACCATTCGGTCCATCTCCCTTTGGAAGACAGAGATCCCGTTGGTGACGCCGAAGGGAACCCTAATAAAACGGTAAAGGTGGCCATCTGCCTCAAAGGCAGTTTATGGGTGGACCGCCTTACGGATGGGGAGCTGGTGGTAGGCGGATTTTAGGTCTGCAGTTGAGAAGACCCGGTACTGCGCAATCTGATTGACCATATCAGATATGCGTGGGAGGGGGTACGCGTCGAGCTGCGTGTACTGATTGATGGTCTGGCTGTAGTCCACGACCATTCGGTGTTTCTCCCCAGTTTTCGCCACTACCACTTGGGCTCTCCAGGGGCTGTTGCTGGCCTCGATGATGCCTTCCCAAAGCAGCCGCTGGACCTCGGACTTGGTGAAGGTCCTGTCCTGGGCGCTGTACCGTCTGCTCCTGGTGGCGACGGGTTTGCAATCCGGGGTTAGGTTTGCGAATAGGGAAGGTGGGTCGACCTTTAGGGTCGCAAGGCTGCACACAGTAAGGGGTGGTAGGGGCACGCCGAATTTCAATGTTACGCTCTGGAGGTTACACTGGAAGTCCAGGCCGAGTAGCAGGGCAGCATAGAGGTTGGGGAGGACGTTGAGGCAGAAGACACTGAATTCTACGCCCTGGATCGTGAGCGTGGCTATACAGTACCCCCGGATCGCCACGGAGTGGGACCCGGAGGCCAGGGAGATTCTCTGATTGGCGGGGTGTACCACGAGGGAGCAGCACCTTACCGTATTGGGATGGATGAAGCTTTCTGTGCTCCCAGAGTCCAGTAGTCAGGAGATCTCGTGCCCATCGATCTTCACGCTTGTTAAGGCGGTGGCTAGATTGTGCGGGCGAGACTGGTCAATCGTGACTGAGGCGAGTCGCGGCTGGTCGTCGCTGGTGTCGGACGATGGGGTGCCGGGGGGGCACGAGTCCTGGTACGATGGTGGCGCCCATGTGCTGTGGGGGAGACAAGATGGCGGCGCCTGGAGATCCGGAGGTGGACAAGATGGCGGTGCCCACGGGCCGCACGTGGCAGGGGTTGAAAAAGGTGGCGGCGCCCATGGGCCGCACGTGGTCCGAGGAGGAGAAGATGGCGGCGCCCACTGGCCGCACGTGGTCCGAGGAGGGGACGATGGTGGCGCCCACTGTCTGTACGCGGGGGGTGGGGGGGGGGGGTCGGGCGATCACGGCGACTGAGCGGGCCGGGCACACTGCGGCGAAGTGCCCCTTCTTGCCGTAGGCCTGGCAAAGGGCGCTGCGGGCTGGGCAACGTTTGCAGGGGTGAATTTTGCTGCCCACAGAAGTAACATCTGGGGCCCCCGGGTTGGCTGGCTGGTGCATGGCACAGGCGTAGGATTGGCTGAGTGGGGTCCCCAGTGGGGCAGCCATCTGCGGAGTCCACGATGCGTAGGAGGAGTGGGCCGCGCGGCCGGGGGTGTAGGCCTGGATATTGCGCGAGGCGATTGTCATCGATAGCGGCAGTTTTAGGGTTCCGCGAGGTCAAACATGGCCCCCTCTAAAAGTCGCTGGTGGATGTGGTCTGACCCTATCCTTGTGACGAAAGCGTCCCGCATGAGGAGGTTCGAATGTTCCGTGGCCATGACGGCCTGACAGTCACAGTCTCTGACCAGGGGAATTAAAGCACGGCAGAAATCTTCTACGGATTCACCAGGGAGAGTATGTGTCTGGCGAAGAGCGTGTTCGTCCGCTGGGTGTAGTTCTCTTTCAGTAGCGCCATGGCTTCATCATAGGTCGGCGTGTCCTGGATAAGCGGAAAAACGTTGGAGCTCAGCCGCAAGTAGAGGATCTGGATATGCTGATCTTCCGGAATTGGGTCTGGTGCAGACCTGATGTAAGCTTCGAAACAAGCTAGCCAATGTTCAAAGTCCTTTTTGGCGTTGCTTGATTGCGGATCCAGCTGCAGGCGATCCGGCTTGATGCGGAGGTCCATCTTCTGAAAACTTTAGTGTAATAAATTGATGCACGATCAATTGCACAAAGACGAGAGTTGAATACAACTGAGGCTTTATCACACTAAGATATGTGGCCTCCTACAGCAGCTGGCGAAATGGCTGCTGTATGGGGAGCACACATATTTATACTCTGCCTACTGGGCGGAGCCAGCAGGCTGGGACTACCCCCGTACCTGTAGTACAGGGTCTTACCACACATCTCCTAACATATACAACAGTGGTGATTACCACACCAACATTGCCTGTTTTGATTCAGTAACAGAACCTATCGACTCTCACTCACAGGGAATATCTTAATCAGCTGCCACATTCTGATTTGAATAAATCACTCGAGCAGGCCTCAATGTGGTTGAACCTGTTGGCCAGGAGCCTTATTCCTCTTGTAAATAATTTGAACTCCAAGGGCAGAATTTCATACACAACATGTACGCCCGGAGGGCAGAACTGCAAGTGTCCGAAATTCCCGGTCCTGTGTGAGATCAATTCAGAATCAGGATAGCCATGATGTGGAGATGCCGGCGTTGGACTGGGGTGGGCGCAGCAAGAAGTCTTACAACACCAGGTTAAAGTCCAACAGGTTTATTTGGAGTCACTAGCTTTCGGAGCACTGCTCCTTCATCAGGTGATTGGTGTTGTAAGGCTTCTTAAAGAATCGGAATAGTACATTGACTGGCCACTTCAGTGGCAGCCAGAGTAAATCGCGGCCATATTAAGCCAATGGGGTTGGTGGGTGCAGATGTACAGTGGATGCCGTGTCCAATGTCGACCTGCCGCAAAGTTTAAAGGTTGCATGCAAAGGCAGAAGAGGCATCAGTTCTTGCAGAATGGTCAGCGCTGGAAGACAGAGCAGACAGGAGGGGAGTTACAGCGGTCAGCAGGAGGAAAACAATGTCCTTAGAGCTCCACACCATGCTGAGTCCAACCCTGAAAACACTCTCTCCAAAATCCCCCAAACGCCACCTCAACCCACTCCCTGAAACTCCCAACTCCCCATCAATCATTTGCTCCATTCCCCTTTTATCCCGTCTTTGGATCCAAAAAGTTAAACAAAATGCTTTGGTCCGCCTGCCCGTGTTTCCCAGGCGCCAAGCTTGAAATGGCATGGGGTATGTAAAATGTTGTTCAGCTAGAGATTTAATCCCCTCACCAAGCAGCATAACTGGCACCGGGGGTGCTGCCGATCTGGGCCTGCACCCGCTGATCAAAATATTGTTCGGGTACGAGTGAAGGGGTACAAGGAACTCACAATTTAATGTGAAACTTTCCATCGACTCTTGGTTGTACATTTTGAGTTGGTCCCTCCATCGCCTGGTATTTTAAAAAAATCTTTGCCGTGCACCTTGCAAAGAGGCTGGCGGTTCAGCACTGTGCTGAAGGGAATGCTGCACTGTCGGAGGCGGTGTCTGTTGGATGAGATGTTAAACCTTCATGTCCACTCAGATGGATGTAACGAATCCCACAGCGCAAATTCACAAAAAAGGAGGGGAGTCCTCCCCAAGAGTCCTGACCAACATTTAGCCCTCAACAACATCACTAAGGAGCAGATGATCTAGTCATTTATTTCACCACTGCTTGTGGGATCTTACTACTGCTGCCTTTCCAACATTATGTGGAGATGCCGGCGTTGGACTGGGATGAGCACAGTAAGAAGTCTTACAACACCAGGTTAAAGTCAAACAGGTTTGTTTCGATGTCACTAGCTTTTGGAGCGCTGCTCTTTCCTCAGGTGAATGAAGAGGTATGTTCCAGAAACATATATATAGACAGATTCAAAGATGTCAGACAATGCCTGGAATACGAGCATTAGCAGGTGATTAAATCTTTACAAAGAACAAAGAACAAAGAAATGTACAGCACAGGAACAGGCCCTTCGGCCCTCCAAGCCCGTGCCAACCATGCTGCCCGACTAAACTACAATCTTCTACACTTCGTGGGTCCGTATCCCTCTATTCCCATCCTATTCATGTATTTGTCAAGATGCCCCTTAAATGTCACTATCGTCCCTGCTTCCACCACCTCCTCCGGTAGCGAGTTCCAGGCACCCACTACCCTCTGTGTAAAAAACTTGCCTCGTATATCTACTCTAAACCTTGCCCCTCTCACCTTAAACCTATGCCCCCTAGTAATTGACCCCTCTACCCTGGGGAAAAGCCTCTGACTATCCACTCTGTCTATGCCCCTCATAATTTTGTAGACCTCTAACAGGTCGGCCCTCAACCTCCGTCGTTCCAGTGAGAACAAACCGAGTTTATTCAACCGCTCCTCATAGCTAATGCCCTCCATAACAGGCAACATTATGGTAAATCTCTTCTGCACCCTCTCTAAAGCCTCCACATCCTTCTGGTAGTGTGGCGACCAGAATTGAACACTATACTCCAAGTGTGGCCTAACTATGGTTCTATACAGCTGCAACATGACTAGCAAATTCTTAAACTCAATGCCCCGGCCAATGAAGGCAAGCATGCCGTATGCCTTCTTGACTACCTTCTCCACCTGTGTTGCCCCTTTCAGTGACCTGTGGACCTGTACATCTAGATCTCTCTGACTTTCAATACTCTTGAGGGTTCTACCATTCACTGTATATTCCCTACCTGCATTAGACCTTCCAAAATGCATTACCTCACATTTGTCCGGATTAAACTCCATCTGCCATCTCTCCGCCCAAGTCTCCAAACAATCTAAATCCTGCTGTATCCTCTGACAGTCCTCATCGCTATCCGCAATTCCACTAACCTTTGTGTCGTCTGCAAACTTACTAATCAGACCAGTTACATTTTCCTCCAAATCATTTACATATACTACAAACAGCAAAGGTCCCAGCACTGATCCCTGCGGAACACCACTGGTCACAGCCCTCCAATTAGAAAAGCATCCTTCCATTGCTACTCTCTGCCTTCTATGACCTAGCCAGTTCTGTATCCACCTTGCCAGCTCACCCCTGATCCCGTGTGACTTCACCTTTTGTACTAGTCTACCATGAGGGACCTTGTCAAAGGCCTTACTGAAGTTCATATAGACAACATCCACTGCCCTACCTGCATCAATCCTCCTCGAAAAACTCTATCAAGTTAGTGAGACATGACCTCCCCTTCACAAAACTATGCTGCCTCTCACTAATACAGATCCAGAGATGGGGTAACCCCAGGTTAAAGAGGTGTGAATTGTGTCAAGCCAGGACAGTTGATAGGATTTTGCTGGACAGATGGTTGGGGATGAATGTAATGCGACATGAATCCCAGGTCCCGGTTGAGGCCGCACTCATGTGTGCGGAACTTGACTATAAGTTTCTGCTTGACGATTCTGCGTTGTCGCGCGTCCTGAAGGCCGCCTTGGAGAACGCTTACCCGGAGATCAGAGGCTGAATGCCCTTGACTGCTGAAGTGTTCCCCGACTGGAAGGGAACATCCCTGCCTGGTGATTGTCGCGCGATGTCAGTTCATTCGTTGTCGCAGCGTCTGCATGGTCTCGCCAGTGTACCACGCTTCGGGACATCCTTTCCTGCAGTGTATGAGGTAGACAATGTTGGCCAAGTTGCACGAGTATGTACCGCGTACCTGGTGGGTGGTGTTATCACGTGTAATGGTGGTATCCATGTCGATGATCTGGCATTATATTTTCCAACATTATAGCAGTGATCACATTACGATTGAGCTTCACTGGTTTTACAGTGAACGTCCGGAGGTCATGAAAGCCACTATACGAATGGACACACTTTCTTTCTTGCTGTGCTCAGCTGTCAGTGTAGCGCAGTTGGGCAATGTATTTCCCCAAGACTACAAGCAGCATTGCTGATGTGAAATCCAATTCCTCATGGTAGGGGAGCTGTCAGATTCAGTTTTTCTGTCTGATGACATTGTGAGGCAGAAACACTAATGCCCTCCATTCATTCACTGTCCTCATCAAATACTGTCAGGATTCAGATGAAGGATGACAGACATTCCTGGACTCAAGCACACATCAGGGATGTTAAAAGACAGACAGCCTCCTGTCAGTATTGGTGCTTTGTTACTTTTAATAAACGTCTTGTTTGAAGGTGATTTCCCCTCTTCCCTGATTTTTAATGGTCTCGCCCAATCACAAGAAATTGTTCACTTGGTAGGGGTCCGAAGTAATCGGTTACTGGAAGTGGTAGAAACAAAGTGCAACGTCTAACAATTCATGAGTTTACACAAGAGGTACATAGGAACATAGGAACCGAGGAGTAGCTTATTCAGACCATCAAATCTGACCCGCCATTCAATTATTCTTTACTCTCTCATGGGATGTGAGCATCGCGAGCCAGGCCAGCATTTGCTGCTCATCCCTAATTGTCCTTGAGAGGGTGGTGGTGAGCTGCCATCTTGAACAGCTGCCTTCCATTTACTGCAGGTGCACCCACCGTGCAGTTAGGCTCAGAGTTCCAGGATTCTGATCCAACGACAGCGACTGGGTGGTGGTTCCAAGTCAGGGTGGTGTGTGGCTTTGAGGGGAACTTGCGGGCGATGGTGTTATTGTATGTCTGCTGCCCTGTCCTTCTACCTGGTAGAGATCGTGGGTTTCAACTGTTTGTTGTGTCTGACCATGGTTTTTTAAAATAAATTTAGAATGCCCAATTCATTTTTTCCAATTAAGGGGCAATTTAGTGTGGCCAATCGACCTGCCCTGCACATCTTTGGGTTGTGAGGGAAAAACCCACGCAAACACGGGGAGAATGTGCAAACTCCACACGGACAGTGACCCAGAGCTAGGATCGAACCTGCGACCTCGGCGCCGTGAGGCAACAGGGCTAACCCACTGCGCCACCGTGCTGCCCGTGTCTGACCATGGCTGATGTGTATTTCCATTTACTTGACTTTGCCCCGGATCTTTTGCCATCCTTATCCACTAAAAATCTATCAACCTCCGCCTTGGAGATTGCCATGCCTTCGATGGAACGGTATCAAATTTGGTTTGGTAATGTCCTTGTGAAACTTGTGATGCAACACACACTTGAACACTTTCACCTTAAGCAGATACAGACTCTTAGCGAATAGAGAAGAATAAAATAGAGAAAGCTAGTGAGCAATACCTGGGCTCGGGTTGGTATTATGAAGCTGTGAACTACAACAATAACTTGAAGACGCTTCTCCGGAGCATTATTAAACAACACTTGGCACCAAGCTACTAAAGGAAACATTCAGCAAAATGACCAAAAGCTTGGTCAAGGAGGTAGGTTTTAAGCACCATCTTAAAGGAAGAAAGAGATGTAACGAGACAGAGAAGGTTAGGAAGGGAACTTCAGAACTTAGGGTCTCAACGGCAGGAGGCATGGTCATTTATGGCGGAGCGATTAAAATCAGGGATGTGCAAGTGGCTGGAATTGGAGGAGTGTAGGGAATCTTGGGGGTTGTAGAGCTGGGGGAGGTTCAGAGACAGGACTGACAAGGCCAGTGGGTGATTTGGAAACATGATTTATCTTCGGCATTTATTCATTGACGTCTTCTCCACGTCGGTCAAGGACGAATGAGACTGGTTTTAGGAATGATTACTGTTCCATGGCAGCATGGATTAACCCACCAATATGCCACGCTTATTCATGACAAACATAGAAACAAAGGTGCATATGGAATTCATGGGGAGGAAAAGACAAGCCTGCCGCAAAATATTTCAACTTTCTTTTTAAAAGGAAATTTGACAGGCTAAAATTAAAATTGTTCCACTGTTACTTTACAATCCAATTAGTTGAATTCACCTGACGTTTCTCACCAACAACTTGTCTGACACTTTAGCTAAACTGCCCTTGATACACAACTGTTTGCATAGTAATTCATTTGTAATTTGGTTGTGAGTATTTCCTCAAGTTTGTTTTTGTTTTGGGTTCAGTTATAAAGGCATGCATGCTGATGTTGGCTCCTTCAACATGACTTGTTCAGTGACAGAGCATTCCTTCCAGTGAAATTCTGCCAATTTCACCAGATATATGCAACTTAATAGTATTCCAGTGCTACATTCAGTGTAAATGGTTCTCCAGCTATAGTCTGAAAGCGAGCGTAGCTCCAAATTCATGAAAAGCTGACTTCAATTGTGACATTGTTATAACCCACACCAGACCTACGGGTTCAGGCAGATTAGTCTCCTCGTGAGTCTCGTTGAGTATGAGCTTTCCGCTGAGGGGAGGGGGCCCAGTCAGAAAATAAAAACTCTTAGAAAAACTGTATAAACACTCAGCCTGGACTTCCGGTTGCGGCTATGCTGAGCTAAGTCGCACGTTCGGCAGCCCCTGTCAGAAACGGACTTTTGGGCTCTTTTGAGGGGCCCCAGCGGCATTTGTTCGACGGTTCCCAGTGTGGGAAGGTGACGGTACGATTTCCCCGGCACTGTATGGATTGGACCAGGAGTGGAGCGGTGAAAAAAGTAATTCTGGTGCAGCGAAAAGTGCGAGGGAGGAAAGCCAAGATGGCGGCGGGTGGAGACCAGGCAGCAGGGGTGCAGTGGGCGCGAGAGCAGCAGGAGTTCCTCAAGCGCTGCTTCACGGAATTGAAAGCAGAGCTGCTGGAGCCGATGAAGGCTTTGATCGACAAGCTGGTCGAGACCCAGAAGGCCCAAGGGGCGGCGATCCGGGAGGTGCGGCAGAAGGCCTCGGAGAATGAGGACGGGATATTGGGCCTGGCAGTGAAGGTGGAGGCGCACGAGGCGCTGCATAAGAAATGGCAGGAGAAGTTCGAGGACATGGAGAATCGGTCGAGGAGGAAGAATCTGCGGATTCTGGGTGTGGACGGGTCGGATGCTGGAGCATATGTGGTCACGATGCTGAACACGTTGATGGGCGCGGGTGCCTTCCCGAGGCCCCTGGAGCTGGATGGGGCCCACCGAGTCATGGTGAGGAGGCCCAAGTCTAACGAGCCGCCGCGGGCGGTATTGGTGCGATTCCACCGCTTGGTGGATAGGGAGTGTGTCCTAAGATGGGCAAAAAAGGAGCGGAGCAGCAGGTGGGAGAATGCAGAGGTCCGTATATACCAGGACTAGAGCGCGGAGGTGGCCAAGAAGAGGGCCGGGTACAATCAGGCTAAGGTGGTTCTGCATCGGAAGCCGGTGAAATTCGGGATGCTGCAGCTGGTGCGACTGTGGGTCACGTTTAAGGACCATTACTTTGAGACGCCGGAGGAGTTGGATACGGACTGAGGGTCGGTTGGGAGGGGAGGTCGCGGGGGGCTACTGTGGTTACTGTGCTTTGGGGGATGTTCTATTCTGTTCTGTATTGTTCCTTGGGTGCTGGGTGGGGTAGGGTGAATTGGTTCGAAGTGGGGGGTTTGTGAGAGTGTGGGCGTCGGTGGTTGGAAGGACGGGGCCCCGTTGGGGGGAGGGGAGATGGGAGGCCCGAGGCGGGGAAGCTGGGATTAGGCCGCAAAAGGGAGATGCACCAGAGAGGGCGGGGCCGGTCTGATGGAAAGCGCGGGCTTTTTCCCGTGCTAGGGAAGGAAGGGGGCAGGGCCAGGGGGGGGAAGGGCGGTGTTGGAGAGGAGCGCCCGCTGATGGACAGGAGGGGGAGGGTGTGGGGCGGGGGAGACTACCACACTGGGGGGTCGATGGAGTGGCGGGGGTAGCCGGGGTCAGCAGGAGTCAGCTGACTTACAGGAGTGCTATGGGGGGAGCAACACAACTAGGGGGGGACCTAGCTTGGGGGGGGGGAGGACTGGGTTGCTGCTGCATTGGCCAAAGGTGAGCTGGAGCTCGGAGAGAGAGTCTGGGTGGGGGTCTGCCGCTGGGGGGAATGGAGAGTGCGGGAGGCGCGGGCACGTGGCTGGCCTAGAAAAAGGGATGGCTAATCGGCAGGGGTGGGGGGCGGGAAGCCCCCTGATCCGGCTGATAACTTGGAATGTGAGAGGCGTGAACGGGCCGGTCACGAGGGCCCGTGTGTTCGCACACCTGAAGGGGCTGAAGGCAGATGTGGTTATGCTCCAGGAGACGCATTTGAGGGTGGCAAATCAGGTCAGGCTGAGAAAGGGGTGGGTAAGACTCGGGGTTGGACGCAAAGAATCGAGGGGTGGCGATTTTGGTGGGCAAGCGGGTGTCGTTTGAGGCGTTGAACATCGTGGCAGACAATGGAGGTAGGTATGTGATGGTGAGTGGTAAGCTGCAGGGGGTGCGGGTGGTATTAGTGAATGTATATGCCCTGAATTGGGACAATGCCGGATTTATGCGGCGCATGTTGGGCTGGATTCTGGACCTGGAGGCAGGGAGCTTGATAATGGGGGGGGACTTCAACACGGTACTGGATCCAGCATTGGACCACTCCAGGTCCAGGATGGGTAAGAGGCCGGCGGCGGCCAAGGTGCTGAGGGGGTTTATGGACCAGATGGGAGGAGAGGACCCAAGGAGGTTTGTCAGGCCGGGGGCCTGGGAATTTTTATTTTTTCCCACGTCCATAAAGCCTACTCCCGGGTAGATTTCTTCGTTATGAGCAGGGCACTAATTCCGAGGGTGGAGGGCACGGAGTATTCGGCCATAGCCATCTCAGACCATGCCCCCCGCATTGGGTGGAGCTGGAGCTAGGGGAGGAGAGGGACCAGCGCCCGCCGTGGCATCTGGATGTGGGCTTGCTGGCGGATGAGGAGGTGAGCGGGCGGATCTCGGGGAGGGACTACTCAAGGAGCGACGAAGCCTCCAGGCCGAGTTAGACCTGTTGACCACCAAGAAGGCAGAGGTGCAGTGGAGGAAAGCGTAAGGGGCAGTGTATGAGTACGGGGAGAAGGCTAGCTGGATGTTGGCACACCAGCTTCGGAAGCGGGAGGCAGCAAGGGAGATTGGGGGAGTTAGGGATAAAGGGGGGAACACGGTACGGAGTGCGGTGGGAATAAATGGGGTATTTAGAGACTTTTATGAGGGGCTGTATAGGTCTGAGCCCCCGACGGAGATGGGGGGATGCGTCGATTTTTGGATCGACTGAGGTTCCCGAGGGTGGAGGAGGAGCAGGTGGCTGGACTTGGGGCACAGGTAGGGCTGGAGGAGCTGACTAAGGGGCTAGGGAGATTGCAGGCGGGGAAAGCACCGGGGCCATATGGGTTCCCGGTGGAATTTTACCCCAAGTACATGGACCTGCTGGGTCCTCTATTAGTGAGGACTTTCAATGAGGCGAGGGGGGGGGGGCCCTACCCCCGACGATGTCCAGGGCGCTGATCTCGCTGATCTGGAAGTGGGACAATGACCCATTACAGTGTGGGTCGTATAGGCCAATCTCTCTTCTCAACGTGGACGCGAAGCTGTTAGCGAAGGTGTTGGCTACCAGAATTGAGGACTGTGTCCCGGGGGTGATTCACGAGGACCAGACGGGTTTTGTTAAGGGAAGGCAGCTGAATACCAATGTGCGGAGGCTCCTTAACGTAATCATGATGCCTACAGTGGAGGGGTAGGCAGAGATAGTGGCGGCGATGGACGTGGAGAAGGCCTTCGATAGGGTGGAGTGGGGGTACCTCTGGGAAGTGTTGAGGAGGTTTGTGTTCGGGGAGGGGTTCATTAGTTGGATTAGGCTACTTTACGAAGCCCCGGTGGCGAGTGTGGCCACGAATCGGAGGAGGTCGGAATACTTTCGGCTGTACCGGGGGACGAGGCAGGGGTGCCCCCTATCCCCCTTGCTATTTGCATTGGCAATTGAGCCTTTGGCTATGGCTCTAAGGGAGTCCAGGAACTGGAGGGGGCTGGTCCGGGGGTGGGGAAACACCGGGTTTCGTTGTATGCCGGTGACCTGTTACTGTATGTGGCGGACCCAGTGGGGGGGATGCCGGAGGTGATGCGGATCCTCAGGGAGTTTGGGGACTTTTCCAGGTATAATCATAGTTTATCATAGAATTTACAGTGCAGAAGGAGGCCATTCGGCCCATCGAGTCTGCACCGGCTCTTGGAAAGAGCACCCCACCCAAGGTCAACACCTCCACCCTATCCCCATAATCCAGTAACCCCACCCAACACTAAGGGCAATTTTGGACACTAAGGGCAATTTATCATGGCCAATCCACCTAACCTGCACATCTTTGGACTGTGGGAGGAAACCGGAGCACCCGGAGGAAACCCACGCACACACGGGGAGGATGTGCAGACTCCGCACAGACAGTGACCCAAGCCGGAATCGAACCTGGGACCCTGGAGCTGTGAAGCAATTGTGCTATCCACAATGCTACCGTGCTGCCCATAAGCTCAACGTTGGAAGAGTGAGCTCTTCGTGGTGCACCCAGGGGACCAGGGAAGGGGGATAGACGAATTTCCACTGAAGAGGGCGGAAAGGAGTTTTCGGTATCTGGGGATCCAGGTGGCCAGGAGCTGGGGGGCCCTACACAAGCTCAACTTGACGAGGCTGGTGGAGCAGATGGAGGAGGAGTTTAAAAGGTGGGATATGCTGCTACTCTCCTTGGCGGGTAGGGTACAGTCGGTGAAGATGACGGTGCTCCCGAGGTTCCTTTTTATATTCCAGTGCCTCCCCATCCTGATCCCTAAGGCCTTTTTTAAGTGGGTCAGTAGGAGCATCATGGGACTCGTGTGGGCGAAAAGATCCCGGGGGTGAGAAGGGTGTTTCTGGAGCGGAGTAGGGACAGAGGAGGGTTAGCGTTACCTAATCTGTGTGGGTATCACTGGACTGCCAATGTGGCGATGATACGCAAGTGGGTAATGGAGGGGGCGGGGGCGGCGTGGAAGAGGCTGGAGATGGCGTCCTTTGTGGGCACGAGTCTGGGAGCACTGGTGACAGCACCGCTGCCGCTCCCGCCGACTAGGTACACCACGAGTCTGGTGGTGGCGGCGACTTTGAAAATTTGGGGGCAGTGGAGGCGCCACAGGAATGAGGTAGAGGCTTTGGTTTGGTCCCCGATCCGAGAGAACCATCAGTTCGCCCCGGGGAGAATGGATGGAGGGTTCCTGAGCTGGCACAGGGCAGGAATTAGAAGGATGGGGGACCTGTTTTTAGATGGGACGTTTGCGAGCCTTGGGGTGCTGGAGGAAAAATTTGGGCTTCCCCCCGGAAATGCCTTCAGGTACATGCAGGTAAGGGCGTTTGTAAGACAGCAGGTGAGGGAGTTCCCGCTGCTTCCAGCACTCAGGATCCAGGATAGGGTGCTCTCGGGGGTGTGGGTTGGAGAGGGCAGGGTCTCAGCGATCTACCAGGAGATGCAGGAGGAGGAGGAGACCTCGGTGGAGGAGCTAAAGGGTAAATGGGAGGAGGAGCTTGGGGAAGAGATAGACGAGGGTACGTGGGTGGACGCCCTGGGTAGGGTTAACTCTTCCTCCTGTTGCGCCAGGCTTAGTCTGGTACAATTTAAGGTTCTTCACAGAGCGCATATGACAGGGGCGAGGCTGAGCAGGTTCTTTGGGGTGGAAGGCAGGTGTGGGAGATGCTCGGGGAGCCGAGCAAATCATACCCATATGTTCTGGGCATGCCTGGGTCTGGATGGGTTCTGGAGGGGTATTGCGAGGACGGTGTCTAAGGTGGTGAACGACCAGGTTAAGCCGAGCTGGGGACTAGCATTATTTGGGGTATCGGACGAGCCGGGAGTGCAGGAGGCGAAAGAGGCCGGTATTCTGGCCTTTGCGTCCCTGGTAGCCCGGCGGAGGATTCTGCTACAGTGGAAGGATGGGAGGCCCCAGAGCGTGGAAGCTTGGATCAGCGACATGGCAGGGTTCATTAAATTGGAGAGGGTAAAATTTACCTTGAGAGGGTCTGTGCAAGGGTTCTTCAGGCAGTGGCAACCGTTCCGAGACTTTCTAGCGGGGCGTTAGGAGGTGGTCAGCAGCAGCAACCCAGACGGCGGGGGAGGGGGGGGGTGTACTTTGTGTTTTCTACTGTGTTTATTATTGCTTAATGGGGGGTTTGTATATTGGGGGAATTTGTGATGTACTTGTAAGATGTTTATTTATGTGTTCTTTGTTTTTCATTTTTCTGTAAGGGGGAGGGGTTTGTTGAAAATATGTAAACATTTGAATAAAAATATTTCTAAAAAAAACCTCAGCCTGAATGGGAGACACGCAAGGAAGTCCCAACTGGGACCTGTGTACAACATGTAAATAGTTACTATCACAATAGATAACCAGTTTCTTTAAGACTCTTGTGTGCACTCTACTGTGGGCCCAATATTGGCGACGAGGATAAAGTGTAGCTGCAGATAGTGCCGCTAATCGTTGCAAACCAGCCAGTCACTACTCGTCTCTCTGGAGAAAGGTTTGTATTACTTTCAAAATTCCACTCTTCGGGAAATGGGATGTATTCGATGTGAATGAAGAAGATTGGATGCAATATATAGAATGTATGCACTACTTTTTCAGGCCCAACATGATATTTGGTGCTGAGCACCAGACCCGTGTTGCTGCTGACGGCCTGCAGTGTGCCAGTTTCAATGTAATCAAAAGCCTGGCATACCTATCATCCCCGGATCAGAAGTCTTTTGAGGAGTTGGTGATGCCAGTGGCGGTCCATTACGACCCAGACCGTTGGTCATTATGCAACGGGACCATTTTACTGCAGCTGAAAGAATCCCAGGGGAGTCCGTAACTGAGTTTTTGATGCACCTAAGGGAATGGGCTGTATTTTGTGAGTATGGCCCTGCTCCCCATGAACTGCTGCGGAACAAATTGGTCTGTGGGGTGAATAATAGAGCCACTCAATGGGAGCTGCTCGCCTAACCACTGCTAGATGTAAAGAAGGCCATGGAAATCTCTCTGTCGACATAGAGGGCAGAGAACGTAGTGCAAAAATTGCAGGAAGTGGTAGTCAATAGTGTGGGATGCACCCCTTCCCTGCATACGGCACCCCCTAAAGTGGGAACCCCCGGAGCCCCACCCTGGATGGAACACTGCTGAGGTCAGGGCCAGCGGCCTAGGACCGCATCAACTTGGCAGGACCTGTCTCTGGAATCCAAAGAGAAAAGCCCTAGGCGATGCAGGGTGTTGGCTGCAGGGAATGGAAACCACAGGGTGGACAGCCAGCCTGCCTCTCCAATAGAGGTAGCCATTAGCCAAGGTCCTGCACCTTTGTCTTAGGATAGCCTGAGGAGGGGTGTATGCAACTGAATTGATTGTGGCACCCAAAAGGCCCCCGTTAGAATCACTGTTCAAGTGAACGGTCATTCCTTGCAAATGGAGTTGGGCACGGGTCATTGGCAGGCAAACATTTGAGAAAATTAAATCGGGAGTATAAAGTCTACAATGACAGGGTACTGAGACAAGATTGGCCACATATACAGGAGAACTGCTAGCCATAGGGGGAACTACGATGACTCCAGTAGTCTATGGGCAACAGTCCGTAAGGTTACCGCTTATTCTCGTAAAAGGACACGGCCCCAGTTTGTTAGGATGCGATTGACTGCAGAGTCTCCACTTTGATAGGCAGCAGATTTTCCAGGTGGGCTACGGAGGCCTCTACAAGATAATGGGGAAGTACCCCAAGGTTTTCCAGTCCAGTTTGGGGAAAATAAAAGGAGCCACGGCGAAAATTCATGTAGACCCTGAATCAACCTAAATACCTCCGGGCTCGACCAGTTCCATACGCACTGCTACCAAAGGTTGAGGCTGAACTGAGATGGCTTGAAGACATTGGGCTGCACCGGTAGTCCCTGCTATGAAGCCTGATGAAACTGTTCGCCTTTGTGCCGATTATAAACTAACTGTAAACAGGGTCTCCAGATTGGACCGGTACCCGATGTCACGAATTGAGGACATATATACAAAGTTGGCTGTAGGTGACTCATTCACGAAATTCAGAATGAGCCATTCTTACCTCAAATTGGAGTTGGACCCGGAGCCTCGGCAGTATGTATTGATAAATACACACGGGAATATATGAGTACACCAGACTGACTTTCGGGGTTTCTTCGGCTTGCATCATCTTCCAGTGAGTTATGGAGACAATTTTGCGGGGTTTGCCAAGTGTGGCGGTTGACCTGGATGACATGTCGGTCATGGGCACGGAATGGTGTGAGCACCTCAGAGACGGGCGTGTGCCTCAAGCGAGGGAAGCACGTTTTTCAAGCCAAAGAGGCCATCAATCTAGGATACCGAGTGGACCGGGAGGGTCTTTACACCTGTAGGGGAAAATGCACATGCCATTAAACAAGCCCCTGACCAGAAAATATCACTGAATTACAGTTTCTGGGACTGTTTGCTATGGCAAAGGCATCCCGGGCCTTGCAAACATTTTAGCCCGTCCCAAAGGTCCTGCTGAAGCAAAATCAGTAGTGGGCATGGAGAGCATCGCAGGAAGAAGTGTACGCTAACGTGAAAAGGCAGCAAGCTTCATCCGGCCTGCTGATACACTACAATCCCGCCAAGCTCTCCCGGTCACGTGATGCCTCGCCATACGGCATTGATGCCATTGTCACATCGAATGGATGGCGGTAGGGAGCGGCCAATTGCATTCGCCCCCTGAAAACTGGCGGCGACTGAGCGCAATTGTGCGCCAATCGAGAAAGAGACTATGGTCTTTGCTGTCAAG